>NC_051071.1:33070279-33441529 GCF_004664715.2 Peromyscus leucopus | reverse complement strand
ATTTCTCAGTGCTTATCGCGTCTCAGAATAGCAACACTGTCATCATGAACTGAGCACTTCCTTTCAGAAGTTTCCCTGCTGGCTGGGAGAGTGGCTCTTTGGTCCTAGGGTATCTCACACCAGGAGTGAAACAGTTACATTACAAATACTTGCATTTCTTTTTCCTTTTGTGAATCTGACACAAGACACAGTGAAATTCACCTGCTTTCACTTTATTTTTTGTTAGTAGTAATTGCCCTTTTGAAGCTTAATTTTGTTTTAAAATCATATAAATTATTTGCTTAGTTCCAAAGTTGAATCCATGAAAAGAAGTTACAAAAACAGTTCCCCAGGGGTAACCATTTTCTTTTAATTTGTGGCTTATTCTTCATCATTTGATTCTTATGAATGTGAGTAGGTATGTGCTGCATTCATGCACCTTTACTTTAAAATAGCACACAATTCACATCACACATCGAGGTGAATGCAGGAAAAATTTGCATCTCTATAGCTTATTGAGTCTAAATCATATCTTGACTTTCTTTTGTTTAATTGTGCATTGGGGTCTAGCCAAAATATTCTTATTAGAAAACTAATTGTTGCCAGACATAGTGGCTGATGCCCATTTAATCCACTACTTGGAGACAGCAGAAACAAGAGGGATGCCCTGAGTTCAACATCAATCTAGGCTACAGAGTGAAGTCTTGTCATAAAAGAGAGAAAGAGGGTGGGGCAGGTAAAGAAAAAAAAGGAGAATAAAAGAAAAGGAAACTGTGGTGGTTTAGATGAGAAATGTCCCTCATGGGCTCAGATGTTCGATCACTTGGTCCCCAGTTGGTGGTGCTGTTTGGGGTGGTGATAAAGCCTTGCAGGAGGAAGAACGCCATTGCCTTGCTCCAACTCCAGTTCACTCTCTACTTTTTGTGTGTGGTTGGAGATAGGAGCTCTCAGCTTCCTGCCTCTGTAGCTGTACAAGCAGCTTGCCTCTATCCTCCCGGCCATGATGAACTCTTGACTCTCTATTGCCTTAAGCCAACAAAAACTCTTTCTTCCATAAATTGCTCTTGACCATGGTATTTTATCACCACAACAGAAAGCAACCAATACACTAATGGTTAAATTTACACAAAGGTATTGCCTTTTTAAAATCAAATGAATCATGTCTTTCTTTATGTGTTCTATCTGGCTCTTGTTTTAATATATGAAAACAATTGGATTTTACTGGTTTGTGTTACAATCTGTGTTTTGCTAATTTTTTAATGATTTCTTTTTCATCTCTCTTATGTTTCTAGATGTATGATTTTTTTTTTTTTTTTTTTTTTTGTGAGATAAGGTCTCACTATGTATCTCTGGTTGGCCTGGAATTTGCTATGCATACCAAGACAACATTCAACTCAACAGAGATATACCTACCTCTGCATCTTTGGTGCTAGAATTAAAAGTGCATGTCTCCATGCCCAGCTACATGCATAACTTCTTATCTTCTAAAAATTTTGTGTGCCATATATATTGTATACATAATATGTATAGTGCTTGTGGGGGAGTGTGTGTGTAGGGGTGCCTGAATGCAGAGGCTAAGGAAGACACCTGATGCCTCCATCCTGCTTTGTGAGACATGATCTCTCCTTCTGAACCCGAAATTGATCATTTCAGCTAGGCTGGCTGGCCAACAAACTCCTGGGATATGCTTGTCCTAAAGAATCAACCTTCCTCCATGTTAGGCATAAAAGCCATTTTATAGTAAAAATTTATAAATATATAGTGTTTTTAGTAATAGTAGTATTTTTAGTAGATACTATTAATTTTAGTAAATAGGTAGTAAACACACACACACATATACAAACTAGGTTTATTCATGTTTATTATTAAACCTCTATTTCTCTATGTCCCATCTGTAACCTTAACTACAAATGGTTCTGTACTGCATGTTTCAGGAATTACTATCATGTTTTTGTTTCAAAAAGTGTTTTATAATCATCTTGCAGTCCTGTTCCTGCTTTTGCTTCAAAAGGTCATATGACTACCTTGTTAGGACCACCTGTTGTTATGACTGCCCATTGTTATGACTACCTTGTTAATGCCCACCTTACAACCATGTCTTTGTGTCAGGAGCCTGTGTAGGACTAACTTGTTATGCTTATGTTCTGCTCCTGTAACCCCACCTATTTTGCCCACCAAATCCCCCATTTGGAAACCCCCTACTCCTGAACTATACAAGCCTTGTTTTTCTCACATCCAATGATGAACTTCTTGAACCTTGTCTCTGGGGAACAGAGACTAATAATCCCAAAGATGGGAGGAGAAAGACCACCAACCCAAATAATCATGCTCAAATTCATTAAAGTAAGCAATTAATTAAACAAGCTTTTTTATTCATGTACATGCACTGCCTTCCCTAAAGGCAGGATTCAAGAGGTTCAGCAAGGTATGACCACATGTGCTTTTCTATGCATAATGGAGATTTGAACTCAGTTCCTTTTGCTTTCACTGTAAGAGTTCTTACTCACTGAACCACCTCTTCAACCCTAATATTTTATTTTAGAAGTGAATTTTACTTTCCTCCAGCCATTCTTGTGTTTGGGGTTGCTTTTTCTTGCTTAATTTTGCATTCCAAAACAAGGTTAATAAATAAAACTAATTTAATCATTATGTTGGTTTGGAAATGGTAGACATAATTCTTCTTAGTCCTGACTTCAGTATGAAAGTGTCTGGCTTTGTTCTCAATATTATATGCTCATTTTTACGTATGTGCAGCCAATATATATTTCTTGTTTTAATAGAAATTCTAATAGAATTCTTACTTTAATCAATTTCTTTTTACATATATAAATATATGTATATTATAATTTCAAATAATCATGGTTTTTCTCTTTGGACCTATTCCTATAATCAATTTTATGGACCCAACTCCTCATATTTCAGTGGCTTTACATTCCTAAAACAAACACATATGGTTGTAGTCATATTTATTTCATTTATATAAATATAATATAAATTTATTAATTCATTTAATGTATTATTAGATTTCATCTACTAATATTTTATTAAAGATTTTTGCCTAAGTTTGTGTTAGTATGAATGGTCTATACTCCTCTATTTTAGTACAATTTTATCAACTTACATTCAATTTATAAAATGTACTTAGCACCGTTACTTCTTTTTTACACTGAATCCTAAATATCACTGGTGTTGGAAAACATGTTTTGGTTAAGAAGCCCTTCTGCCGCTCTATTTAACCAAGGCTGTCTGACCACCAGAAGACAGATAACGGCCCAATTCAAGGCATGAGGCTTTGACTCTGAGGGAAGTTTGAAGCTGCATATGACTGTGTGTCAGGGTCTTAGAGCTATTTTTCATTTCAGAAAATTGGATAACACATAGCAGGTGCTAAAAAATGTTGGATATTATGACCAAATGACAAAAGGAGCAGGAGTCTGCAGAAAACCATGAATCCTAAATCAAAATCAGCATGGGAGGTTTGGCAACGGGATGAAATATTTGAAACTGGGACTCGCCCTGGCAACTCCTGGGTGCACGGTGATGGCTTTTATAGACTCCCTAGTGGTTAATTGCTGTTAGCCATTTGTGTGCAGAAGTAGAGAAGAAAGACATGAAATGAACTGACACTGAGGGTACTTACTAAGTGTGGAAGTAAGTGCTGAGGGATCCTCTTTCTCAGTCCTCTCTAATCCAAAAACTGAAAAGCCTATCATGTTGGTGATTACTATCGGTGTTTCCAGCTGAAGCAATGATTACCCAGGGTAGAAGACTTTCTAGAAGACTAGGTGCCTAATTCATAAGATTCAGAACTGACAGAGAAGATACCAAGGGGAAACCAGGAGTATTCTAACTGTCATGAAAGGGATCGTTTTCCCTTCTGGGGTTATTTCCTTGAGTAGTATATTATAGAAAATAGAAACTTAGTGTGGGGGCACATGGATACTAACCTAGCATTAGGAAAGTGGATCAGGAGAATCAGGAGTTTGGGGCTAGACTGAAGAATATGAGCTATTCTCTCAAAATACCACACATGCCCCTTTGAAAAAAAAATGAAAGTTAGAAAACAGAAAAAAAATAAAATAATTGGAAAACTCTGTATTTTCAGTAAATAAGTATATCCAAATGTATATTCCCCAAGTATTATAGCCATGTTCATTCATATACAATATATATGTGAGGAAATGCATTATATTTATATATATGTATAATATTTTGGCAAGAGTGGGTTAAAAGCTATATAAAATATGGACTTCTGGTTAACTTCTTAAAACTTAATGCATATATATAAAAGATTTTATTTTTTAATTATGTACGTATGAATATATCTGTGTATGGATATACACTGCCCTTGGAGGCCAGTAGAGGGCATTGGATCCTCCCTGGAGCTGGAGTTACAAATGGTTGTGAGTGTCCAAAATAGGTGCTGAGAACCAGAGCTCAGGTCCTCTGTAAGAACACTACATGCTTTTAACTGCTTAGCTACATCTCCTGTCCTATATAAATTTAATGACAGAATTTTCCTCCAGCAAAGGAGAATGTGGGTCCATTTGCTGTGGGCTTTGGTGGCTGACCTTGGTTCTTCTCTAGATTCCTCGAAAGTTATCTATGATTTCACAAGGAAGGACCAGTGAAAGAATTGAGGAAGGATAGCTAGAGTAGTGCCTACTAAATATAGGTGATCAATAAACACTTGCTAATTGAGTTGAAGACTGATGAGTTCTGCTATTGAAACCAAATGCGATTATTTCGCCCTTTTATCAGTTTATGAAGGAATGAATGCAGAATCCTGGGGACAGGGCTATTGCTGAGGAAAGATGGTGACGTTGTCAGTACTTCTGCTTGTGAGACGATAAGGGAGTTCAGAAGTTCTTGTGTGATGAAGTGTGTTTTCGTGGCCTCTGGGTTTCTCTTCAGCTCCAAATCTTATTCAGGGAACACTCTTATAGTAGAAAACCCAGCAAGGGGCGTAAGAGTGCAAGTTCCGAATGGAAAAATATACAGAAGAGCAATTAACATGAAAGGCACTTAATTGCTTTCAGAGAAAGACCAATTATTACAGATGCCTAACTGAGAAACTATTGAAACTATGTGTCATAAGTTATTTTGTGTGTGTGGTAGTGGAAATCAAAGAGAGGGTCTCACACATCCTATACAGCACCCAACAGCTGTATGTCTCCAGCTCCCACATCAATTTTTTTAGATATTAACAAATTACGTTTCAAACCATCACAATCCTTGAACTTGTTTTTTTTTTTTTTTTTCATTTTAATGTGTATCTATACACATGCCATGGCTCACTTGTGAAAAGCAAAGGGCAACTTGCAAGAGTTGGTTCTCTCCTTCCACCATGTGGGTTCCAGGATAAACTCAAGTGCTCAGGTTGGTGGCAAGTGCCTCTACCCACTGTGCCATCTTGCCAGTTTTTCTTGAAAATTGTTCTTCGGTGATAACAGCAGCTTTCCCCCTCTTTCTGGTCAATATCAAATCTTCATGTTATTGAATACAGTAAGAAAGATAATTCATATTGACTTTAATATTCTTGGTCACCACTCTTGAATGCCTTTTCATACTCGCATTGGCTGTACTGTGTCAACCGTCTGCTTATGCGTTAGGTATCTACTGGATGCTTTTTGTATGGATTTGTGAAACTAAACATAAGGGTATCATCTATCTTCTGTCAGTTAGTTTGCAAGAATTTTTGCCAACATTCCACTTGCCTTTTAACTTAGTTGACTGTGTTTTATACACTCAGAAGCTAGACTATGGAGTCCTGGAGGAAAGAATTCAGAGAGGGGAAAAAAAAACAAGATCAGGAGGGCTGAAATCAAATGAAAGTGGGAACATTATAAGAAAAAAAAAAAAAGACTGAAGCGTTTACAGAAGTTAGCAACATCCACATGGCCTCCTTGAGCCGCCAGGTGAATAGTTGGGTTTTACTCTAAGTTAAGGAAAACAATTCAGGGTTTTAAACAAGGGTACTCTGAGGTGATAGTTACAATTTCTACTCTTGTGCCTGTCCTTCCTGAATCAGCCACCAGAGACAGAGGTGATGGGGCAAGGCAAGCACTTCCCTTTTTGTTCCCCCTCCCCTGGTGTCCTTTGCAGTAGAAAAGCTTGCTTCAGGAAGGGAAAATGTCCAGAAGGGAAATGGACTGTCTCTGATTAAAGAAAAGTAGCAGTGACTTTAACAAAATGATGGCTCCAATTAGATTCCTATAGGTAGATAGATTCCAGAGATTATTCCTGTAGCAACTGAAGAATTTTTCAAAAGAACATGTCCTGTGAATTAATCAGTAGGTGTTCAGGCAGACCTCACATGTAACAGGGCATCTGGAGAACTCTCCGTCTGTGCATGGCCTAGGCACCGGAGAGATGGATATTTTATCAGTACTTCCATGGTAACAGAAGATGCTAGCCTCCAACCAGTTTAGAAGAGACTAGCATGGACCAGATTATAGGAAATCTACCTGATAGGCAGCCTGGATGCTGTGGGACATCTTATAATTAATAATACTTGACTTCAAACCTCTTCTGTCATTGGTTTGGTGGGCAAAGCACCAATAAAAGATAACATCCAAAGAGATTCTAAAATGCTTAATGGTCTGAGGCCTGATGTTCATAGTTCAGAGAGCTACCAAGTGAACAACCAGTTCAGGGACAGCCCTTCTACTACAATGCTTGGATATGCATACCACTGTTTGCCATGGTGACTGTCTTGGCTGAAAGTGACCTGTAGCACACTGTGTAGCATCAAAGATGGTAGAATAATACAAGGGGGTTCCAGTTGTGGCTTAGCCACTTCCTAGGTGACCTTGGACAAGTGACTTAACCCTATCTGAGCCATGAAAGTGCTCACTTCCTGAATAAAGGAGTTAATACATGCAACCTTTGACATGGCTCAAGTACACACTAAAACTGTCAAATGGGAATTAGTCCTATAGTGAATGCTCACTTTGACAGAGAGGGTCCCTTTGTCCCTTTTCATATATGTTCAAGATCCTGTTTGTTTTTACTAATTTTTATCATTTAATCCCCAGTGTGCAGCCACATTCTAAATATGATAATGGGTACATCACTCCCTGCTGGGCCACATTGTGACCTACAGCATCATATAATGTCCTTCTCCTTTACTTCTCCCTATACCTCCCAAAGCAGGGAACCTCTGGCCACCACATCTGATGCACTAAACACTGTAACCTGGAACTGCAAGAATGATTCAGCTTTATCATTATCTTAATTCTCTCTTAAAGAACCATTAATTTAGGTTCCAGTAGATAAAAAGGTTGTCAGTTTGGTGGCAGGTGCCTTTACCTAGGGGACCATCTCACTTGACTAAAACGTTTGTTTTTAAAACTAGAAACATCATTGCAACAAAACTCATATATAGCGAAATGAGTTGGATGAATACCTTAGATTTGAATGTGGTAGGAGTTGAAACTAAGGGGCCAGTGTGGAGACCTCAATGGTAGAAGAATCAAGGCTTCAGCATCGGGGGCTGGGGAGAGCTTCATCCTCTCAAGAGGAAGCCAGGTAAGATCTGGGTCACTGACCATGCTGACTACTGAAGCTTGGTGCGTTGTGGAACCCTGTGACAATACTGGGGTCATTTGCATTGTTAACAAAAGAGGTGTTGCAATATTTAACTTGTCTTAGGATATATATGGCTATAATAAACATTGCAAAAGCAAAATGAGTGCTGCCTACTGGCTGAGTCAGGAGAGGTGACCCACTCACATCTTAAAGTAAACGTGGATGACAATCCCAAGTTTTACTTTAAATGGAGAAATTTCCAAATGAGTACTTTCCTGTAAAACATTGTTACTCATTTTTATGCCAAATACACACACACACACACACACACACACACACACACACACACACACACACACAAATATGTACATATAGGCTATGTGTTTCTGAAATGCAGAACTGTTTGAATGTGCCAGTTCCTATTTCAGCCATTTGGTTGCACACTGAAACATATTTTACCTTTTCACAAAGCAGCATGGGAATTCATCAATAGTGTGTGTTAGTATCATGACATAATTATAATCAGGCTTGAAAACTACCTGTCTGCACTACTGTCCCCCTGTCCTTGACCGGCCATGTGGAGCAGGAGGCAGATGACAAGTGAGACTTTTCACAGAAATCTATTACCTGGAGACCCAGAGAAAACTAATAGCAGGATGGGATGTTGTCAGGTGACTTCCAGGACAGGCTGTGGGAGAGGTGGTCTTTTTGTTCCAGTCAGCGTTATAACTGTTTGCAGGAGGCCCATTTACCTTAAAGAAGGAGTGTTAGCTCTCTGTTACTGTGGCAAATTACCTGCGACAATCAACTTTTAATGAAAAAAACTTAATTGGGGCTCATAGTTGTAGATGGCTCTATGCAGGGTTGGTTAGGCTTAATGCCTCTGGGTATGTGATGGGGTGGCTCATTATGATATGGAGTAAAGTTGAAGAATAGCTGGTTACCACATAGCTGTGACACATCACAAAGAGGAAGAAGAGAGATAGAGTCTCCAAGTACCCTTCAAAAGCATGCCTGAATGAACTAACAATGTCCCAGGACCACCTCCCAGAGATCCCACTGTATCTCAATAACACCACAGGCTGGAACCCAAGAATTCAGTACTGGGCCATTAGGAGCCATTCCACATCAAGACCTCTCACTATGGATTAGTGTCTTCCCAAACACCTTCATGTACACACCTAGAGTAATGCTTGGTCAGATATCCCAGGAACCATTGCAAAAACCCACTTCTAGAGAGCATCCATGGGGGACAATGCTGTCAGCCCAGTTGCCTTCACAGACTTCACTCTACACATTGGGTTCAGCATCGATGCAGACACAAACAATGCAGCTTGGGCAATGGGATGAATTCCTCAAAGAAAATACATTTGCATTTACTGAATTTAGGGATATGACTCAAGACGAGGATAAGACTGTCGTTCCCTCCCCCCCTTAGTTTGCAGCAGATGCACTTGCTTCTGCTTCCTCCAAGTGTACAAGTTATTGGACAACTGAAAAGTAAGGTCAAACAAAATATGAAGCTAGAGGATTCGCCTCAGGATTCTGGGCTGTCGGAAATGTAACTCTGGAATCATTGTACACTTGAGGGGCATTTTAGAAGGATGTTCAGGAACCAATAATGAGACGTAATAAGTTGGTAACAATAGCATTTGGTTCAACAACTGCAGTTATCACATTCCTTTGCACACATAGTAGGGCCTCAAACAATTAGAATGAATTATTTATAATGAAAGTAACTGATAAATGTGGGGGTGGGGTGGGGAGTCACTAGGCTCCCTGTTTGGTGAATTCAGGGCCAGAATCTCTGACTTGAACAGACCAAGGGGTCTTACTATGACAAACACTTTTCATCGTCATCTCCATACAACCTAGAATCACCCAAGAAGAGAGCTTTGGTGAGGAATTATATACACCAGGCTGGCCACTGGGAATATCTATGGAGGGTTGTATCAATTTTTGTAATTCAGATAGGAAGACCCACTTTAACATGGTGGATACCTTCTAGATAACACCCAGTCCTCTCAACTATGAAAAGTTTTGAAATAAATTGAACATAGGTCCTAATTTTTCTTTCGTTTTGTTTTGTTTTTGAGTTGAGCAATGAACCCAGGGCCTTGTACTTAGTGGGCAAGTACACTGAGCTAAATCCCTAATCCTGGTTTTTAAATTACTTTATCCCTATATTAAATCATGAATTATCAAAATAGTAAAGACTTTAAGAACCCATTATCACTAAATGTTAATTGACAATTTTAGTAAAATTGGTCCCAATTTGGGTCATTAATAAGGACTGGGGATATAGTTCAGTTTTTAGAGTGGTTTCTAATCATACAGGATGCCCTGGATTTGAGGTCCAGCACCTCATAACACTTGGCATGCGGTGGAGTGCCATTAACCTGTAATTCCAGCACTTGAGAGGCAGAGACAAAAGATCAAGAGTTCAAGGTCATCTTCAGTTACACAGTAAGTTTGATCCCAGCCTGGGATACATGAGACCCTATCTCAAAACATACAAAAAACTAAAATTATGTGATTAAATAAATCAATAAAATGACAGTTTATGTTTTTCTAATTGTTTAAAAATCACTTTTAGGGACTATTTAGAGTTCAAACCTAATGAAAAAAATACATTCTTTACTCAATTTGTTTTTCTAATAAAGGCACATGATCAAAAGATTTTATACCCCATTTCTTTTAAGTGCAATTTCAAAAAGTTGCCAACTTTTTATTTCTTCTCCTTTGGAGAATATTTATTATTCATTGTTATTTGTTACTGTGTCTCCGTCACTAAAGCGAAGACCACTTCAATACTAAAATGATAGAAAGAAAATCATGTCAGAATAAAATACAATCCTTCAAGTGGAATTCATTTGGCTTTACTTAAAACATATGTTAGTAGCCCTCACATTTTGCTATGGAGGGAATTTTGACAGCGTGCCATTGTTATGGGTTGAGTTACTTCCCTGCACAAAGGCGATGGTAAAGACTTAAACCCAGAGTATGACTTTGCTTGAAAGTCGGGCCATTGCTTGTGTGATTCTTTAAATTTAAATTTGATTACACGGGAACTGGGGAGGCTCCTAACTTAGGACATCTTGTAAGAACACAATATGAAGAACTGCAGAAATGGCTCAGCAGTTAAGAGTACTCTTTCCTAGGACCAGAGTTTGATTCCCAGTACCCACACCAGGTAGCACACATTCACCTGTAACTTTGGCTCCAGGGGATCTGATACCCTTTTCCCTGACTCCTTGGGCATTCACATGCATGTACACACACACACACACACACACAGAGAGAGAGAGAGAGAGAGAGAGAGAGAGAGAGAGAGAGAGAGAGAGAGAGAGAGAGAAATAATTTTAAAATATTTGAAAGTAAACTGATCTATGTATATACATTGGGAAAGAAAACTATAACTAAAATCACATCCAAAGAACACATCGGGCACTGCAGGCTGGGAGAGAGGCATGGAGAGGAGCTTCCTCAGAGCCCTGAGAAGCACCAGTCCAGTCACAGCCTTCATTTGGAACCCCAGAGCTCCAGAACTGTGAGATAATGAATACTGTTGATTTGAAGCCATGGAGTCTGTGGCACTTTGCCATAGCAACCCTGGGAAACCAATTCATCCATAAGCGGGGATGTTTCTGGGATCTGTGTTAGTGTTCTATTGTAGAAACTTTATGCTGATCATTTATGTCATTGACCTTGAAAGGATTCTGGGCACAAATGAGGCAGCTCAGGACTGAACTTAAATTAGATTATCTTGACGATATTCAGGTTCTAAAGCAGGGTGCCTAGAAGAGGAAGGGGATGGTCAGTCAGTAGACAAGTGCAAAGCAATATCAGAAACCCTACCATAAAGGGAAGAGACAGGCCACAGGTTAAAGACATGGTGAAGGAGGAGATTCTCTATGATTGGGTCATGATGCAAACTGTTGAACTGACTTGTGAATTAAACAATTGCTTATCAAGATTCTGTTAGACTAAAGAGAACTCCAAAATGTAATTTTTCTAGCTTTTTGAAAATTTTACATATGCTATATTTACATGATTTTTATACCTCTTTCCAGCTCCTCCCACATTTCCCCAACTTCCTCTCAAATCCATGATCTATTATTTTTTCTTATTATTGTTACATATATGCACATAACCTACTGAATCTATTTAGTGTTGATCTATGTATGTACATATGTTTAGACTGACTACTTTGGATCAGGTAACCTATCAAGTTATGGGTTCTCCCTCTCTCAGCAGCCATTACTGCCTGTAGCTCTTCATTTGGGGGTGGAGCATTGTGAAATTTTCTCCTTCCACAATGGTATTTTGACTGGTATTGCCATATGCAGGTCTTGTTTAGGAAACCACAGTGTTGACATTTTATGCATGCATCTTGCCTGTCATGTCTAGAGGACACTATCTGGTAGAGGGGAGCCTGGTCTTCTTATTCTACAGTATTTCTGCCCTTTCTTAACAGATTTTCCTTGAGCATTAGATGTAGGAATTATATTGTAGATGTGTACATATAGTTTAGATGAATTTATGCCATATATGCCAAACACACACACACACACACACGCGCGCGCGTGCGCGCACACACACACACACACACACACACACACACACAGAGAGAGAGAGAGAGAGAGAGAGAGAGAGAGAGAGAGAGAGAGAGAATTTAGATGAAATTATGCCATGAATGTTATATGTGTATTTTTAAGAAAACTTATAAAATGTTTTCCTATGGCTTTTTTCAGACATCCTTAATATTATTCATCCTTCTTCCCTCCCTCTCATTTTGCATTGATCTCCTTTTCCTTCCCCCGACTAATCCCCCCTTTCCACTGTTCCCCTTATTATCATCTGTATCCTGCTATTTCCCTCTCTGTAGCTCTTCCCCATCTCCCTTTTTTACCTCCCTGGTTTGAGTTTACTACAGGTTATATATTCCCACCTAGTGTTTCAGAGCTCAGGTCCACAGATAAGTGAGACCCCACGGTGTTTGCCTTTCTAGGCCTGGGTTCCCTCAACTAGGTGTAATATTTTCTAGTCCCATCCACTTACCCGCACATTTCGTGATTTCATTCTTCTTTGCAGCTCAATAGAATTATGCATATATGCCACATTTTCATTACCCATTCAGCAGTTGAGTGATATTAGGTTGTTTCCATTGTCTAGCTGCTGTGAAAAGAGAGGCAACAAACATGACTGAACTGTTTCTCTATAGTAGCATATCAAGTCCTCAGAGCGTACGCCCTAGAGTGATATCACTGGGTCATACAGTAGATCTACTTTTACTTTTTTGAGAATTCTCCACGCTTATTTCCATGGTGGCTGCACCAGTTTGTAATGCCAACAACAGTGAATGAGGGTCCCCCTTTTTCCCACATCCTTGCCAACATTTGTTTTAAGGATCAATTTAAGTTACTGAGAGAAGATTCCATTATATAAATAGAGCTAGAAAAGTAGGCGGGAGGGCTCCTTTAGAGTGACGATGAGCTACTGTGGCAACAGAACTACTTTCCTCTCTGTGAGTGTATGTACCAGTGTTTTCCACTAAAATACATCTGACAGTTTCCTGATTTAAGTCAGTTACCAGGGTATATGACATTTTATTCTTTATTTTTAAAAGTTACTCTCATAATTATAGATACCTGTCAAATTGAAAAAATAATTGGTAATGCTTTTCAAAATTCAGAAGATTGCTTCTAACCTTTAGAACGTACCATTCTTCATATATAGGTTCTTTTCCATGGTAGCCATGAAAACAAGCCTCTCCCATCTCTGAATGGCAGAAGATTTAGTAGCTAAAGACTCCAGCAGCTCTCTGATGCCCTGATGCCCACCATTCCTTCAGTACCAAGATGTCATCTAATGAGCTGCTCCAGCCAGTGGTTGACAGAGGAGGGAAGCTGGGAAGGAGATTCCTGATGAAAGATACAACTCCACTGACAAGCAGCTCTCGTGTGAGTACATGCTATTGGACTTCCAGAATGTTCCTAGAACCGCACTTTGGACTAAGGCCTTCTCTCCCTTGGCAGGACCCATACAGATCTGTAAAATGGTTAGGTAGCTCTGCTAGGGTCCTCCTGCCACTCTCTTTTCCTTCCTCAGGCACTTTCTCGGACAAGACTCTGACATCACTCATACTATTTTCTTGTCTTTCTCATAGGACCCAGAGAAGGTATAGCTAATGGAATGATGGAGAGACAAAGTTGAAGACTTGCAATAAGTGCTCATAATAGTACTAGTCAAAAGAGCAAAGACCCGGGAATTTCCTAAACCTCCAACTATAAAGAGATGGTTAATTCATTCAGAGTATCACATAAACTCTATTATAGTGTGGTTGTTTAAAATTTATGTTTTCAAAAATTAATGAAAAAGTAAGTGGATGATAATGTTGAGTAAAGCAGATGTAATACTATGTGTATTTTATTACCTTCATAATTCATATTAGCATAGGTATGCATAAACAGTTCCTAGAAAGAAATAGGTTAACATATTAGTACGTTTTAAGACTCAATGAATAATTAAAAAGTTACTACAACAGCTCTCTAATTGGACTTAAGACCTACTCAACAAGAAGGAAGCCATGTTTGATACTGGAAAACTCAGCTAGTGAAGTCATGGATATTGGAGGAGAACCTACATCTATTTAACTAAACAAGCACAACTCCCAACCACAATCTAAACAGTTGTCCTTATACAAAGTGTAGTCTTCACACATCATCAAGAACACTTTTCCTTGTAACAGACAGAAACCACTACAGAAAGCAGCACCCAAAAAAATGAAGTGTTGTGGAGCCCAGTCCCAGTGGCTACATCTACAAAATACTCTCATACCTAAGGCCCAGGAAACATTGTAGAAAAGGTGGTGGAAAGATTATAAGAGCCAGAAGATCTCTGTGTTATAAGATAATGTCTCATAGTAATGTCAGAAGTTATACCCATAAGTTCTCACCAACAAGGCTGCCTAAACATGAGCTGAACAAGGACAACAATGGACACATCATATCAAATGGGGCTCATTAGGCCTCAACTCTACACAAGGAATGATAGACAACTAAAGGCTGCTGAAAGCAGAAAAAATAGTCTTCCCCAAGGAAGAGCACACCAATTGGTTATCCAATACCAAATGGTCAGCCTTGAAAACATACATACAAGTGACATTACATAGACTGAGCAGATTATATTCATGAATATATACATATATGCATATACATTTATGCATATAATAACAGTTAATGAAAAAGAGGCAATAAATTTGAAAGTGAACAAGGAGAGGTATATGGAAGGTCTGGAGGGAGGAAATGGAAGAAGAAAATGTTACATTATATTATCTCAAAAATATATTGAATTTATTTCTTTGTGGAGGGGGTTGCCACAGCATTCGTGTGGAAGTAAGAAAATTAGAGTTGGCTCTCTCTCACCACCTAGGGTCCCAAGGATCAAATTTAGGTTGCTAAACTTTGCAGCAAATGCCTTCACACACTGAGTTATCTCACCAGACCCCCAAATGACTGATTTTAATCACTTCTTCATTCCTATAAATTTTCAAAACAACCTTTGAGGTCTTCTGTAATTATAATTACAATTAAAAAGTTTTACAATTTAAAAATAGGGATTGTGTCTGTAGTTTCATAAAGGCATGTATAAAGCATATGATGAATGCATCTGTGAGATGTTTCTATCTGAGTTTTGTGGGGTTGCTTGCTCATTTCTTTCTTGTATCATTTGTCTTGTGTTTGTGTAACTCTCTCAGGAAGGACATAGTCAATAAAAGAGTAATACTTTCAACCTGAAATGATTCAGAGTCTACTGACTGCCATTGGAAGCCTTCCCAGGGAATGACATAAATCCCTGTACCTCTGAAGCCCTAAACTTTTGTTCTGATTACTCCATTTCCCACTGATCATCACCTGATAGGCACATGGACTACCACTGAGCTCCTTGAGGGCTTTGTCTTTTGTCTCTCTCAATGATGAGTTCTTGAGTGTTGCCTGGATCAATGCATTGAATCATCTATCAATAATTCATCATTTTAAAATATTTTCAGCTGAAGGTATTGTCCTAGTTAGTTTCTGTTGTCAACTTAATACAACATAGAGTCAAGTGGGAGAAGGGAACTTTTGTTGAAGAACTGCCTCCATTCAGTGAGCCTGTGGGCATGTCAGAGAATGTCTTGACTGATACTTGTTGTAGGAAGACCTAGTCCATTGGGGGTGGTACCAACCCTAGGCAAATAGGCCTGCACTATATAAGAATAGCAGTTAAGCACGAGGCGAAGAGCAAAGCAGTAAGCAGCGTCTCTCCATGGTTTCTGTTCCAGCTTACCGCCTCGAGTTCCTTCAGTGATTTCCCTCAAAAGAGCATTGTCACCTGAAAGTGTAGGCCAAACAAACTCTTTCCTACCTGAGTTGCTTTTGGCCATGGTGTTCATCGAGCAAATTAATATTGCTGTCGAAATAGTATAATTATTAATAATAGTGTGTTCATACCATTCCTGTTCATAATAGAAATATGTAGGTAGTCTTACCTACTTTACTTCTTCACTTTATTTCTTCCAGTGTCATGGACTGATCTTTAGGACTTTGTGCATGCTAGGTGAGTACTCTACGATTGAGCTATATCCCCAGCCACCTCTTTGACTTCTTACTGCAGATGTGCACACAGGAAAGAATCTTACAAAAAGTGAACTATT
Organism: Peromyscus leucopus; assembly: GCF_004664715.2. Taxonomy (NCBI): domain Eukaryota; kingdom Metazoa; phylum Chordata; class Mammalia; order Rodentia; family Cricetidae; genus Peromyscus; species Peromyscus leucopus. Next base: position 33,425,322 of record NC_051071.1, on the reverse strand, counting down.
CAGGACAATTATTCTTAACTCTCTGGTTTCATGGTTGGATCTGGTACTTAGTGCTACCTTCTCTCAGTATCAAATCTGCATTGGTTTTGCCTTCAGTAAGCACCTTAGCTGTTTGTGTATGTGTACATGGTGAGGTAACCTGGTAATTTACTCTGGAAGCATCCTGCTTATCAGTAATCCCACCTGGATTCAATTACTGAGCATAGTCACTGCTCATCTAGGGAATCTCTTGCATTCCCAGACCCCCATCCTTGCTTCTATGGAAAAACAGCCCAATTTGTCCTTGTTTTTCAGGATCAATCACTCCAGTTCACACAGGATATCTCTCTTTACTGTGTTTTCAAAAGCATAAGGAGAACCAAGTAGCAGGGGGAAGCTTTAATTTCCAGCTCAATGGAATCATTGTGTTTCCCAGAAGAAGTATTTCTCCTATGGAGCTAAAATCACTAGGGCAGTAGAGTACAAAGGTGTAGGAACTGGAAACAAATACATTGCTCATGGGTCACTGGGGGTAAAATGGATGCTGATACTCTCAGGTTTTACAATTTGATTCTTAGATATGTGATTCCTGTGTTCTGGGATTCACTGTATACTGTGTAGATTTGGAGTATATACAGATTTATTGAGAATCTTATTCCATTCCTGCAAGATATTGTCACCCAGCTGGTACTGTATCTGAGTTGTCAGAGGCCAATCAACCATTCTGTCAGGCCATCTGTTTCTGGATAGTAGAAAACAGGGCAAGAATCATGGATTCCATGTGCATAGGTCGACTGGCACAGATTTTTTTGTCTGTGATGTGTGTTTCTTAATGATAAAAAAAAATGTTGTGTGTGCTATCATGATGTTGAATAAGGCATGTTAGAAGTCTGTGGATGAGAATTCTGACAGCAGCATTGCATTCTGTATAGCAAATTCATATGCAAAGAAATTAAAATAAGAACAAAACATTGTCCATTTCTTCCATGATGGGAGTGGTCCAATGCAATCAGCATTCCATCAAATAGTTGAATTCAACCTCCAGGGGGTATTATCCATCTGAAGACTCACTGTTGATTTCTGCTGCAGGTAGATTGGGTACTCAACAGCATTTCCAACCAGGTTGACTCTGTTGAGTACAAGGCCATTCTGTTGATGTCAGGAGTAAACTCTGTCCTCAGGTCTAGAACTATTTCCTTCATGATCTCATTGAGAAATGACAGGGTAGCCTGGGGAAGGAAAATCCTTGACAGTCAGCGAATGGGTCCTTCCATCCACTCTCTCCTGCTCAGGTCATCCTTTGGTGAGCATGGCCACAAGAAAAGTATCTTCATTGTTTTGTCTATTTGGAGAAGTCAATCCACAGATTTCTTCTCCAGGTTCCCTTGTTAAGTGTTTTCTAGCCATGTTCCTTCCAAATCCCTGGTCATCTACCCAAATAATTTGCTGCAGCCCATGAATTAGCACATAATCACACAGCTAGCCATCTCTTCTTGCAGGCAAAGTGAAAAACCAGATGCACTGCTTAAAGTTTTACCCTCTGGAAGGATCTCCCTTTACCGCTGTCTTTCAGGGATGGAGCAGAAATGTTGCCCACATTCATTGGCACCTGCATACCATGGAGATCCATTTTAAAACATAACCTAACTTTGCTTCTTTTTTGTCGACTGATTGTAGGGGCTCAGCATGAGAACATGGGTAAAATCTAGGGTGAAAAAAGATAGTGTAACAAAAGTGAGGACCATTGGGCAGTTGGCTTTCTCTGATTAAGTTCTTTCTCTTAAATTTACATGTGATAATGCCATGTTTTATGGGGAACAGTGTTATATTTCAATGAATGTATGCAATGTGTAATGACAAAAAATCTGGGTAACTAGTTTCCTTAAGATTTCTTTATGTCTAGATGTCTGGAGACTGAGTTTCTTTCTTCTAGTCTATCATGAATAGGGAAGATTATTCATAAACTATAGTCCTGTGCTAAGCAGCAGAACCATAGAACTTATCACTCTTTTCTATTTTCATATCTGAACATTGTTTTATCTCCCTTTCTGTTTTCTCCTTCCTACTCTTTAGGAATTATGTCTACTCTCAAATTTTGAGATGGAATTATTTTTGCTTTCATAAATGAAAGAGAACTTAGAGTATTTATCTTTATGTGCCTAGCTTTTTCACTTAACACAATGTCTTCTATTCCCACCCCTTCCTCTTTTAAAAAATGTAACTTTTTAAAATGTAACCTTTGGAGTCTGTTCAGACCCAACCATGTATATACAACTATTTTTAATGACTGAGTGTTGCTGTGTATGCCTTCATTTTGCCTTGACAGGTCAAGCATTTGGTTGATGATGGGGAGCTCAGCTTTCGTGGTAACTTAGCAATTCAAGGTCTAACTTGTGTTAAGGCCCAGTAGAAGGCCAAAAACTGCTCCTCAAAAAGAGTAAATATCTGTAGATGGTGAAAGGCCTTGCTCTCAAATTCAAAGGCTTTGTGCTGCTGACTCACCTGTAGGGGTCAGCCTAGGACCCAAACGATATCACTACTCTAGCCTGTTTTCTGTTGCTCTGATAAAACACTCTGACCATGAGCTACTTAAGAAAGGCAAGAGTTTATTTCACTTTACAGGTCACAGTCTATTATTGACAGAAGTGACATCAGGAACTTAAGGCAGGAACTGAAGCAAAAAGAGCAGAGGAATGCTAGTGACTGGCTTATTTAATGGCTATGTTCATACAGCATTTTTATACATCACAGGACCACCTGCCTAGGGATGGTACTGCCTACAATGGGCTATGTCTGCCTACATCAATTATCAACCAAGATACTACCCCACAGAAATCCCCATAGGTCAATCCGATGGAGGCAATTCTTAATTGAGTTCTCTCTTCACTAAGGTGACTGAGTTGTATCAAATCGACAGTAAGAACTGCCAGTGCAGTTCAAGGTAGGCCTGGTATTTCTATCTTGCTTCTTGTGCACCAGTGTTTGGTACATGTTTCAAACAAACAAGTGAACAAAACCTTTCTGCCTCCTAATCTGCAGCATTTAGTGTGGAACCTTGCTTGAAAGGCCTGTATCGATAAACTTATGTTTCTTCCATATAATTCCACCTCATTTCTATACATCCTACATAGGCTCCCTTGATTTCTCTGATTTTGTAAATTAGAAAATGCAAGCACTTCTTCAGGAACATAATGCAACCCTTAATGGGTTGTCATTTGTACTTCCTCTTTGTAGGTCAGATGAGACATGAGTGCAATGATAGGGTGGTGGGTGGGTCCTGAGGAGACTAAACATTGTCTGTTTGGCATCAGCCTCAGGGAGGCCATTGCAGGTCTCTCAGGCAATATAGTGTTAATCCCCACAATCTGCTTTACTCTGAGGGCTGGAGAGATGGCTCAGAGGTTAAGAGCACTGGCTTTTCTTTCAGAGGAACTGAGTTCAATTCCCAGTACCCACATGGTGGCTCACAACCATCTATAATGAGATCTGATGCTTCCTTCTGGCCTGCAGACATACATGCAGGCAGACCACTGTATACATAATGAATAAATAAGTTTTAAAAAATCAATTTTACTCTGTCTTTCTGTTCAAATTCTAATCTCCAGAAGGACCCTCATGGGCACATCCAGAATAATGTTGACTAACCATCTTTGTATGTGACTCAGTCAAACTGACACACAAAATGAATGATCACAGACTAGGAAGGTAGTTTTATCAGTAAGTGCTTGTCACACAAGCATGAAAAACACAGTGCCTCATCCTAGTACCCATATAAAAAGTCTAGGACAGAACAGCATGCCTGTAATCCCTGCGCTAAGGAGGAAGATACAAGAGGATCTCTGAGGCTGGCTTGACAAGCAGAGCAGCTGAATAAGCCAACCCAGTTTTGTAGTGAGACCATTCTCTCAAAAATAAGGTGGAGGGGCTGGGAGAGATGGCTCAGGTGTTAAGAGTACTCCCTGCTCTTGAAGAGGACCTGAGTCTGGTCCCCAGCAACCATATGAGATGGTCTATAACCTCCTGTAACTCCAGCTCCAGGAGATTCAGTACACTCTCACTCTTCTGGATTCCACAGGAGCCCACACTCACATATGCACATGCCCCAACACAGACACACATATATACACATACTTAAAAAGTAGTTTAAAATGTGGAGAGCAGTTGAGGGAATGTCTGATATTCACCCCTGATTTCCACCTGCACCTACACATGTGTGTGTGTGCACATCTACACGGACATGAAAATACACTCATACACATTCATCATCACAGTCACCAGCACCTGCCTAGTACCTGGTGCACCATGATGCAGCAAAAGGTTGAGGAACTGAACTGAGCAGGCAAGCTACTGTGGATGTAAGTATGGATTTATTTGGAAATGAGCTTGTATCCGATAACATATTGCTCAGCATGCCATACATATTGAATTGCTTGCTAGATATCAATAAATTCATCTCAACTTAGTTTGGCATGTGGTGCTAAGTAGGAGACACCTTGTGAGTGTTTCTACCTAGAAGGCTAAGAGATTCTTGTCCAGTGAAAGAATCAAAGAAAAAGTTGTGTTCTGAATCAGAGATCAAGGAAAACCTACATAAGAAGGAAAAAAGAAAGAAGGAAAAGGAAACAAGCAAAAAAGGAGTGTGTGTGTCCTGTGCTAAAGGACGAACACCAGATACTTGTCCTAGAACTAAGAATTGTGAAAGCACAGAAGACAGACACACCATTTCATGTCCACACATGGTACTGGCTTCTGCCACCTCATAGCTGGGTGTCTTGACTGGACATTTCCCCACAGAAGGGAGATGTACTGTGAAGTCTTTCTGCTCAATGTGTGCAGCTGAGATATCCAGGTGCATTTAACATTTGCTTTGTACTGCTAAGCATTGGGCCAGTTTCCTTCAGAAGTATGTATCATATTTACCAATAGTTGAGACTGAAATACAAATTAAAGGCTGGTGGCAAGTTAGTGAGGCAACTGATTCGCAAGGCCATTTGGCAGCACAAAGCAAATGCTTTGCCTTGGCCTACCCACTGCTTGAAAATGATATTGCTTTCAGGATTCTGTTATGGGTACATGTAGATGCACAAAATGATATAAGAGTATTCACTCCAGGGTTACTCGAATTGGGGGAAAAAATGGAAACATCGAGAGGAGGGGACAGTTAAGGCAGTGAAGGTCTGTTTGTGACGGTCATTCCCACATCGCTTAAAAACGATGACTATGTTAAGGACAGACCACTCAGAACACAAATTTGTCAAAAGCAAGAAGTGGCCAGATGAAAGCAGTGGATAAATGACTTGTCCCCAGCACACAGTCATGACAGTAAGTGCCGTTTTCAGGAACAGAGCAGTGTCTCCCCTACCTCAGTCATTCGGCTCTTCAAAGGCAATGACAGGCGCCAACCTGGTCAGTTCTGGGAAGTGGACCATTACGTACGGTTATTTTTCAAAATACATTGTTTGATCTTGGATTAAGATAGGACTGCTATGAAGGAAACACACACACACACACACACACACACACACACACACACACACACACACTTCTTCAGGTGTCAGTCTGAATAATAAAGTCAGTTCCCAGCAGGCATCAGCACAAGGGCTCCTTCATTCAAAACTTGTCCAGTTCCAAGTTTGTTCTTGGTGGGATCTGGGAAACTGCACAGAGCATTATTATTCCGGGGCACATAGGATGTCTTCAGAAGCCTGAAGTCTTTCTGTGTAGCTCTGTAACAGTGCAAGGGACCCAGGAAGTGCGTGCCTGGGGCAGGTGGAGGGAATGGGAGCAGCTAAAAGTGAGGCCAGGCTATCTCCTGTGACCAGGTAGGACTTCCAGGGGAGTGGTCAAGGACATCACAAGAAAACCCACAGAAACAACTAACCTGACTCACAGGAACTTCCAGAGCTTAGACTGACAGCCAGGAAGCCTGCATGGGACTAGTCTAGGCCCTCTACATATGAGTGACAGTTATGAAGCTTGGTTTACTTTTGGGACTCCTAGCAGATGGAGCAGGGGCTGTTCCTAACACTTTAGTTGGTTCTTGGGAACCTATTCCTCATACTGGATTGCCTTGCCAAGTCTTAATACAAATCCTACCTCAACTTGATATGCCATGCTTTGTTGATACCCATGGGAGGCCTGCCCCTTTCTGAACAGAAACAGAAGAGGAGTGGATTGGGAGGGGCAGAGGGGAGGTGTGGGGAAGAAATGGGAGGAGAGGAGGGATGGGAAACTGCTGTCCGGATGTAAAATAAATAAATAAATTTAATTAATTAAAAAAAAAGAAAGAAAAGAGCATAGAAGTTTAAGAAAAAAGTGAGGCCAGGTAAAACAGAGCACAGGTAAAAGACCACACAATATGATGCTCAAGCTTATGTGTTAGAACGAAACTGGTAATGAATGGTCAGAGATGTGGAGATTTACTCAATTGTGAAATACTATCTACTGCATTCCATACAAGGACATGCATGAGTGTGCTGTTGGGGGGGTTTGAGTATCAGTTTGAGGGAAGAGAATCTACAACATTTAATTACATACACATAACCTACTTTCATGGATCTTACCTATGTGAGGACCATAGATCGTGCATGCTAGCCCTTCATGCACATCTAACTCCGCAGACTGTTAGGAGGATCCCAAGATACAATTTCACTTACGGTCTCAGACTTTACATTTGTATGGCATCTAGTAGGCAGACAGCAAAAGGTTTTTCTTAAAAGAAAAGTTCGTTAGTGTGTGTACTTACGCGTGGGTGGGCATGTCCCACAGCAAGCATGTGGATGGAGGTCAGAGAACGATTAGTAGAGTTGGTCTTCTCCTCTCCTTCAGGTCATCAGCTTGGTAGCAGGAGTCTTTGCCCATTGAGCCATCTCACCTGCCCTGCTGCTCTTATTGTTATTATTGTGCCCTTATTATTGTAGGACTAGACAATAAATAGGCAGAGTCTCAGGAACTACCTCCGGCTACGCTGCTTTGGGCTGTGAGCCTCTTAGTGCCTGGACTTCAGATTTTGCATGGACCTTCTTTCTTTTAGTAAAGTACCACGCTTTGGGTAGCTTGTTTCTTCAGAAATATGTTCTCTTGGGATGTCCTGCTGCGGCAGGGCTCCTCTGACACTCCAGGGCAGAGGTCTTCCATGGCTTTCCCTGAATTTGGTTGGGTTCCGGCAGTCCCTAGAACCCCTCAGCTAGGAGTAGCCTCACGTTAATCCTGCCTCCATCCTTCTTGCTGCATTTCTTTTTTGCACATGGACAGCAGTCATTAGATTGAGCATCCAACCTAATCCAGTGCGAACTCCTCATAGCAACATACGCACAGGCCTTTTTTATGAAGACACTCACATTCATGGGTAATGGATATAAAGTGTCTGCGTGTGGGCGAGTTGTGATTCACCTCATACTCACTTCTGTGGAAGAGGACTTGCCATTTCTGTAGGACTGTGGACATAGGAAGGCCTGGTCTGTTTTGGGCTAGAAGAGTACACATGTGACCTAGGACTGGCCACACCCTCAGCCATGGAGACTGGCTTAGATGAAGGCTATGTTGACACTAGTCAGTGAGATACCAAGCTAAGGCTTTTGTTGTAATCTACAATGAAAACCTTTCTTTCTGTGACAATCCTAGCTGTGCCCACAGTTACTGAAAGGAGAGAGGCTGCCAAGGAATAGAAAGGTCAATGATACAGCCACAGGGTCAAAGACTCTGGAACATAGTTTGGAACCCTGGATCCTCCTGTACCTGAATCCATGTGCTTATGATTTTTTTTTTCAATTATGTTAGCAAATCTTTTTACTTCTTTGTGTGTGGGACATTTAGAGCAGGATTTCTTTTACTTATAAGCAAGAGTTTTGAGTGAAACCCTGTCTTTATTCTTTTGCTACATGCTTTCTTCTCTTATGAATACGATGTGTTGTACAGCTGATAACCATGTACTTGAACAGGCCCGTTCCCTAGCAGCTCACAATTGAATGTGCGTACAAACACAGGCTGTGGGCTGTCTTGATTGACAGCAAGAAATAGAAAGGAGTCAGCCTGCCCTAGTTTACTTCTCATTCCACCCATTATTACCTGTGTAACCTCAGGCAGGTCCCCTGACCTGTCTGTGGTGATGTTTCCTAATCTTGAAAATAGAAACAGTAACTCTCTTTTTTCTTATGGGATCTTTGTAAGGATTCTGTGAGTTAATATTTATAAAGTGTGTTAGAAAAGTCTGACACTTCACAACAACTACTTATCACTATGGACCAGAAATGATTAATCGTGAGTTCTGCATTAAATGAACACTCCTATCTGTATTTTACAAAGAGATGGACTAAAGGTAACAGCAGGGACCTGACTTAACCTAATTAACACAGCAAAGAAGGGACAATACTAGTTCAAGAATGGAGAGGCTTAGGCACTGGCCATATGGTCCTCCATAGGTCAGAGAGGATTACAGAAGTCTCAGCAGCAGCTCTGCGATCTTTTGGGATCCTAAAGGATTCCCCATGGCAAACAGTGCTCCAGGGAAAGGGCTTCTGGACAGAGACCTTTTTGGAAATTTTTAATTTAACGTATGTGTGTTTAATATATGTATATAGGCACACACTATAGCACATGTACGGAAGATAGAGGACGACTTTGTGGAATCAATTCTCTCCTCCACTTTACATGGATTCCTGGGCTTTAACAAACTCATGTTGATAGGCTTACATATTAATCGCTTTTACCTAGCTTCCCACTCTCTTTATGACTCTTTTGAACTTTTTACTTATTTATTTATTTACTTACTACTTTGTGTGTGTGGGTGAACATGTGTCATGGTGTTCATGTGGAGATTAGAGGACAATTTACAGAAATGATCCTCTCCTTCCAACATGTGTGGCAATATTGTGTTCCCCAAAATATTGTGTACCCTGATAAACTTATCTAGGGTCAGAGAACAGAACAGCCACTAGATACAGAGGCCAGAAAATGGTGGCACACAAACCTTTAATCCTAGCATTCTACAGGCAGAAATCTGCCTGGATCTCTGTGAGTTCAAGGCCACGCTGGAAACAGCCAGGTGTGGTAACAAGAGCCTTTAATCCTAGGAAATGATGGCAAAAAGCAGAAAGGTATTTAAGGCGTGAGGATGAAGAACTAGAGGCTGGTTAAGCTTTTAGGCTTTTAGCAGTCATTCAGCTGAGATTCATTCTGGATGAGGACTCAGAGGCATCCAGTCTGAGGAAACAGGATCAGCTGAGGAATTGGCGAGGTGAGGTGGCTGTGGCTTGTTCTGCTTCTCTGATCTTCCAGCATTCACCCCAATACCTGGCACCGGGTTCGATTTATTAATAAGACCTTTTAAGATTTGTGCTGCAAACATGCATGGTTGAAGGACTGAACTAAGCCCCTCAGTAGGGCTTAAGACCCTGCAATAGGCAGCCCATCCACTGAGTTATCTCCTTAGGCCCGGGAAACTTTCAAGTTATCAAATTTGCTGCCATTCCTTTTTTTTTTCCTTTTTTTTTTTTTGTTCAGTCTATAACATCACACCTGACTTGTAATAAGAACCCAATGAATCTATTCTTCACAAATAAGTAAATAATTAAATAAGAGATTTTATACATCCTTGCTATATGATAGCCTGGCCCTGGATTAGGGTTGTCATTTGTTAGGTCAGCTTCTACATTTTCATTCAACTTTCAACCATTTAATGCACAAAAATATCCTGAGCATCCACACATGCCAAGCCTCATGTTGAACTTTAAGGGCACTTAGAGTATAAAGCCAACCCATCATGGGCCCATGTGGGACCTTCAGTCCACATGGCAGTGAACAAGAGCAAGGACAGATGTGAATACAATGAGTAACAATGTAGATATAGATAGGGTATGATGGAATGTGGATGAGTTATTAAGATAATTTGGCCATGGATGGCCTCTCCAAAGGGTAAATATCCTTAGTTGAGAAGAGATTAACACTTCAGAAATTTGCCTAGGTTGTGACACTTTGCACAGCTTTGGTGCAGGGGAGAGGGACTTGGATCTGTCTCAGCTGAGTGTGCCAGGCTCTGCTGACTCCCCATGGGAGACCTTGATTTGGAAAATGTAGGGATGGAGGGCTTGGGGGGGGGGACACTGGAGGATGTGGAGAGAGAAGAGGGGGGAATCTGTGGTTAGTATGTAAAGTGAATAGAAAATTCTTAATAAAAAAAATGAAAAAAAAAAGATTTCAGAAAATCTAGTCCATACCATAACCCAAGAACAGATTGATGATTTTAAAGTCTAGAGCAAAGAGTTTGATATATCCCAAACATGAAGTGGCAGAAGTATTGTGGGAAGTGGATGGGATGGGGGCGGCCCTGATGTGGCTGGAAAGGTAGGGAAAGGACAGATGTTATGGAGTCAGAGGCCCAACTAGCATACTCTTTCAAGTTATAAAGGAGAGGCACATTACAGATGTTCCACCTGTCGAAGGACAACTCTGTGTTGAATGGTCCAGGCTCTGGGCTATGGACTACCGATTCTTCAAAACTGAGCCATCTTCACTGAGGATGGCCTTCTACAGTGTTTGTTAGATTTTATTTTTATTTTTTGTGAGGAAAACATTAGAGAGCAGTAGTGACCGCCATAGAGAATCCAAATGCTTCTTCAGCTTCAGGACTGAGAGAGCTCCAAGCTCTTTGACTGTGACCTAGCAACACCCTCCTCAAGTTCCAGGTAGACTGTGCATTTCCAAGGACTGCATAGCAACCAGGGATGCTTTGCAAAAATTACTTTTAGGGTCTATAGCGCCAATGAGCCTTTTAACAGGTATCATCCAGAAGCAATGAGGAAACCCTTAAAGCCTCTATTTCATGCTCTGCAAGGGGATTTTAGTTTCTTTTCTTGATGAAATACTTTAAAAAAAAAAAAAAGCAAAAAGGCAACACAATAAATAAACAAAATCCCCAAAAAACAACTTAATGAAGATTGGTTTGCTTGGATTATAAGATAAATGCTTACATTCCTTCATGTCAGAGAAATCATAGTAGCTAGAATATAAGTTGGCTGACTGCATTGTACCTACAGCCAAGAAGGAGAGAGCGATGAATGCTGGGCTTAGGGCCTGTTCTCCTTTGACTCAGTCCAGGAATCCAACCCATGAGATGGTACCATCCAGTTTGGAGTGAATCTTTCCTTTCTACCTAATCTTTTTGGAAACACCCTCATAGACACATCCAGAAGTGTTTCCATAGTGATTGTAAACATGTGGAGCTGAGGATTAAGATTCCTTACCACAGAGAAGTTTTTGACGCATGCTGGGGATTCTGTTGGTGGATAAAATCAACTCCACAACCAGCTCAGTTCTTGAGTCTGTCTGAATTTAATCTACCCTCCATCTATAAATCAAGTTGCTTGAGAAAAATAATGGCATTGTCATTCCGGATTGTGTTGATTCGTTTAATAGCCAACTTGAGGGATTGCCTATGTCAAGTTGGCCTTTGGCATATTTGTTGAGGGGTTGACTTGATTGTCCCAATTGCTATGGGAATATCCACCCTAAATGTGAGCAGCACGTTCTGGTAGCTGGCAAAAGGAATGCTCCCCATCCTGACATCATCTTGACCTTCACTCTTGCTAATACATTCATCCACTCCATTGTTGCGGTTTCTGTTTCATTTACTGATAGGAAAATCAGCTTCTTTGGGCTTCTAGCCGAGACTGAAGACTAGTAGCTCTCCAGGAATACTCCAGGCCTCTATCTATAGACTGGGACTTCTGAGGCATGTAGCCTTACAGAATGAACAACTGCCAAGTTCTCCATCTCTCTCTGGTATGAGACAGCCATTGCTGGAGTGCCTGGACCATACTGTGGAAGTCAGTTTAACAAGGCTCCCTTTAGTAGATAATACTGCACTACTTCTGTTGGAGAACATTGACATACATGGATTATTCAGCACTTAAGTAACAATGTGCAAATCTCCTTCAATGGCATGGATGCTATTCTAACATTGGCTTCATCTCTCTCTCTCTCTCTCTCTCTCTCTCTCTCTCTCTCTCTCTCTCTCTCATCATTAGAGTATTGTTTTTATAACTTACATGCTGAGAGTTTCATAACTGAGTACTCTATTTATAACATTTCCTTGTCCCCCCTCTATTCCCACTCCCCTACCTCCCTCTCTAATTCATGATAACTTAGGATTAGATTCACCTCTTCACGGTTTCCACTTCTTCCCAGTTTCCTCTCATCTTTGATGTCAAGCATGCTTATTTGCATGGTGTCTCTTCTGCTTGCTATGATACTTCTTAGCTTTTCTGCTTTGTCCCCATGAAAGATCCTCAAGGAGGTACTTCCATTGTGACACCTTCCTTGATTTGTGTAGTTGGATGGATTCCTACTTGCTCTCATTTATAAACCTGAAGATGCATGTCATATGATGACTTTGGTGTTTTCTGTCCCATCTCTATAGCTGATGACCATTTCTCACTCCAGCCTGTTCTCTGAGCTCCATGCTGTTAATTTATCTTGATTTCTGTTATTAGTTCATTCTTGTAAACTCTTCTAATAAAATATTAATGACTACAATCATATAATGAATGCCAGATACAGTTACAATCGACTTACATTCATCAGTTTATATCATCTTGGTAAGAACTATAGAATTGTTATTGGTGCCATTTTACAGACAAAAACACTGAATCATAGAGAAATTAGGGGCTGCAGTCACACAGCTGAATGTAGGTGCCATGATTCAAGGATGTCTGGTGAAACTCCAATGTTTGTCCTTGAAAACTATTCCTGCCTACTTTTCCCCTGTAAAGATCCCAGACTTGAGAAATAAAACCTCCATGACCCCCTGGGCTTGCTGCTGGCACCCTGTTTAGTCATTAGAAAGCAGAGATTGTGTTTATAGTTCTTTCCCTTCCCACATAGTTCTGCTGCACCTTGCATGTACCAGGTAGCGTGTTGAGTTAAAGGCAGACTAAAGGTGTAAGGCCCCAGGCACAGGTCAGGAAGGGCAGAGAGGGAGCCCTGAAGAAGGGTGAGAAAATTAGCTTTCTGAAGAGCGCCGAGTAGAAGGAACTGGCAAAGCTGTCAATGAACAGTGGAAACACAAGTCAAGGAGGAAGTTGGGACCTTGGATGGTGAAGACCCTGGGGGAATGGAAGGCAGGGAAGATCCAGCTGCCATGAAGCCAGGGGCAGGGCGAAGAGCTTTCAGACATGTTGGTTTTCCATGGGAAGATGAAGATGAGAACTGGACTTGGTGAAATTCTTCACTTTTGAAGCTGCAGGGAAATATTTCCGTGGAAGGCAAAACAAGCATTCTGTGCACTAAATGTACACAATTTGTTTTAGCTTAGGTTCTGAGCTGAAGGAGCTAGGTGACTGCTTAGGGCACCTAGAATATCTGTGGGAGGATGTTTAGAATTTAGGCAATGCTCAAAATGTAAAGTAATATGTAAATAAGCATTACTTAATTGCTGTGGGCGTACAACAGTCACCTGGCCTTCTACTTGGGCATGCTTTGTTGGTAGAGAGACATCACCATGTTGAATTTTCCTATTTTCACTAAAGGGTTGATAAGCACTTTATTTCCTCTACTTGTGGGTCAGACAGAGCAGACTCAAAGTTGGTTCCTCTTGAAGCAGGCAAGGAAAGGACAAGGCAAAGGCAACCAGGAAGCAGATGTTTCAGAGTCAGCATGCAGCAGGGGCTGGAGACTGTGGACAATGAGGTGGGCAGGAAGGGCTAGACCAGACTTCAAGAGAAGGATCCAGAATGGTAAAGGGGAGCTGTGGAGAGCTGAGGGTGTACAGGATGAAGAATAAAGTCTAGGACAAGAGCCTCTTTATCCCTCTGCTTGTCTCCCCATTTCATTAGTCCATACCTCTTAAGCTCCGTCAATGGCCACTGGGTGCTCTCAGGATGAGGAAATGCTCAAGACCAAACAGGCAAAGGGTGTGTGAACCTTGTCTCTAATACTTTTCTCACTGCATGCTCTTGCAGAACTTTCTTAGTTTCCTGCAGCCTCAGTTTTCATATCTGTAATATGGGGACAGTAATCAAATCAACCCCATAGACTGATTGTGAAAATAACTGAGAATATTCTACTCGTAATCCAAGTTCTGAGTCTTCAGCACATAATCTGGTTGGAATACATTCTAACAATTGGTAGCAAGTGTCACTTTTCCTGTGGAAGTCCTCAGAGTGGAGAAGAAAGAAGAAACACAGCTGACCCAAAGGAAGATTTTTTTTTTTTTTTGATTTCTCATTGTTTGGTTTTTCAAGGCTTTCTCTGTGTAGCCCAGGATGTCCTGTAACGCCCTCTGTAGACCAGGCTGACCTTGAACTAAGAGATCTCTGCTGCCTCTCAAGTTCTGGGATTAAAAGCCTGAGCCACCATGCTCAGTTAATCTCCATTTTAATTTATTTCCTTCCCAGCATGTGCTACAACTTGAAATGATGCTCCCATTGTTGACCAGTTCTTCTCTGAGGTGTCTCCCTTATAGTCACTAGAAAGGGTAGCCTTTCTGCTCTGCCAGCTTCAGCCTGCCTGTGTTCTTTAGCCCCTAAGCTAGAAACAAGTACCCCATGATGATAACTGTGCTTGAGCACACAGGCAAAGGTTCTGATGGATCCTTAGCAGTAATCTTATGAGCTATGAACTATCCCTGTACTCACAGCAGAGGTGATAACTGAGGTAGATTTTGGAGCTCTCCTTATCCATTGTGAAAAGATAGCTGAATAACTAATGATGAATTAGAAAAGGTTAATAGATGGGACCAGTGAGTTGGTTTAGTAGGTAGGTAAAGGCACTGACCTCAGTAACCTTGAGAGATGTGCTTTTGATCCCTAGGATCTATGTAAATGTGGGAGGAGAAAGCTGGCTCCACAAAGTTGTCCTCTGACATATTTCCATATGCACCCCCCTCCCAACATACCGTAATAGTAAATACATTTTAAAAGGCTAATGCAGAAGGAAGTAATTTAACTGAGTAGAATGAGAAATGGATATTTGCAGGTAAAGAAGGGACAAAAACATAAATGTGTCACATATGAAGGAAAGATTATTTCCTTGAAAAGGATAAAAGATCTCAAATACATCGGCCTTAGTGCCATCTTCCTTGGAACTCCTGGGCCAGGAGAGCGAAGTGGAGGAAGAAGCGAATTTGCTCAGGCTGAAGCGCGAGAGGAGAAAGAGGAGGCAGGGGTCCAAGTAAACAGGGCTTGTGCACCGCGAGGCTGGAGGAGCCGAAGCAAGGGATGCTGAAGGCTGGGACTTCGGTGCAAGTTGCTGGACTGTGTGCTACTATCGCTACAAGTCTGATGGACCTGGAACATCACCATCGGCTTGCAGAGACCACCTGAGAGACTTTGTGTTCATTACAACCAAAACAGTTCCTCCGGCTCTCTGCCCTGGACTTATGGCATTCTGGACTAGTTCCGATCTCACTTGAGGCCAAGTGTAACTGGTGTACAATAAACTATCTTTCTCGCTGTCTCAGCTGAAGAATAAAAAAAAAAAAAGAAAACTCAAATAAATAAGTCATAATGGACAAATGAATGAATGAGTGAGAATGAATGAATGAATGGGAACTCAAGGTCTTCTCCAGCCCCAAATGCCAGGGTAGCATGAATATAGAGAACCTGGATATTTTTCTACTGGCAATGAGATGCTAAAAGCAAGAGCACTGGATATGGGCAATGTCTGTTTTCTGATTGGAGGAAGGATGGACTGCAAGCAAAAAGATGACTATAAATCTGTGAGCAGGAGACCAGTTTGAGGTCTCTTAAAGGTACAAGGCTGCAAATCCATAGAAGAGGAGCACATCTTGGAAAGTTGTATGTGGAGTTTTTAGATACAAATAGCAAATATTCCCAGTGAAAGCTGGGAGTGCTTTGCAACAACAACCCAGAGCAAAGTTTGCTCGAATCAGAGCACAGCTCTCCTTCTGGATGGGATTTGACCACTGCTGGACTGTACACACCTGCTTAGGAGCTCCTTTGAGCCTCATCCTGAGATGAAGAGGCAAACACAAACTCAGGCAGGCTCTGAGCTCTAGGAATGTCTTTACTGGGGGAATTTATGCACAACGAACCGTTGGCTTTTGCAATGGCCACCATACTGAAACATAAATCACGCCAAATTTGTTTAAAATCTCTTCTTTAGGAGGTCCTGTGTTTTGACAAACCTTGCAGCAAATTTGGCCCAGCTTTTGGATTTGTAATGAAACTTGAAACCCAGCATGCTGGCCTGCCTTGGGGTCTCCAGACACATGTTCTGAGCAGCCTGAGAGTAATACCTCGCCTAATCCCATCCTGGCAAGTGAAGCGAGTGTGCTGGGTTACACTGCTGGAAGTTTGGGGAGGACTCAGCAAACGTCTCTTGTAGGTGGGAGACAAGACTGACAAGATAGCAATTTGGAGACATTTTTTCCTGGGGTAAATTAACAACACCTATTCCCCTGTTGGCTAGTGACTCTAAAATACCCCAAGCCATGACTGGGGTGAAAGTTAATTAATCTGATTATTAAAAAGAAGAAATGTCTCATTTGCATACATTTGCATTCAGGTCTTTCTTGCATTTTTCTTGCCTTTTGATGGTCTTTGTCCCCCCTCCCCCCTTAATACCACTGACTTAGCTAGGTACGAACTCTGTGCATTTCTATTTTTTGTACCTGGGCTTTGTTTAAGTGTCATATATCAGGTTAACCCTAGAGCCAGCACAAGTGGGTCTTTTCTAGATCCCCCAACTCTTTTAGCTAATCTCTCCTCCCATGGGCTATCTGGGGTTTCCTCCATTTGTTCTATACCACAATTAAGATTCACAGACTTGGCCATTCTTGGGAGGCAAAGCCCTCATCCCCATAAGAGTTGGGCATGTTACTTGGGGGACAATACATTCAACCGGAAATTTCTTACTCAACTGAATTTTCCATGGTCATTTTTGTAGGAAGTTTTCTCCTTTGCTTTTTCTATCTTACTGGCAGTCTGCTTTTTTGGAATTTTTTTTTTTTCTTGTAGAAATAAAAGCCCATTGCCTCTTGGATGGATTTTAGATGGCCCCACATTCAGGTCGGGGTGATACTGTTTTTTTCCTAAGATTGTGCAGGTAACCTAAATGTAGGTCTCCTTAAAACCACCTTTAAAAGGGCTTGACTAAGCTTTGGGAGGACAGCAAGGGGGCTGGGCATATGGATAGTTTGGAAGGGGGGAGGGGAATGCTAAGACACAGCTGGCTATCTGAGGTACCGCAGGTACAGCCAAAACTCTGTAGGGAGGTGAGAGGCCAGAGGAATCTTCTTCCCAAGGGAGTGAATCACCAGCCCAACTCAGAGGGACCAGAGTGCCAGGGTTGCTGTGTTTGAGAGTCATCCTATTTCTGATACATTACCACAGTGTGGCTTGTCAGGGGCGAGAGGCTCAGGCAGTGGATGAACCCACCTCCATGCTAACAAGCTTAGCAATCAGACTGTGCAAGGTCTTGGCTAGAGGGAAAAAAATTAAAACTCAGCCTTAGACCTCTTGTCAGACTATGAGGAGAATTATATTTTTGAACTAGTCTACAGTGTGGACAGGAAATGACCTCTTCACCAACTGCTTCTTTAAAAACAAGCAGTGTGCCTCTAGCTATCCAGCTTTCTCTCTCTCTCTCTCTCTCTCTCTCTCTCTCTCTCTCTCTCTCTCTCTCTCTCTCTCTCTCAACTCCCTCTCCCCCTTCTCCCTCCTCCTTTCCTCCTTCCTTTCCTCCCTTCCTCCCTCCCAACCTCCAACCTCCGCTCTCTCCCTCTCTGAGCTCCAGCGCTCCCTCCCCTCCCGCGCTCCCTCCCTCCCTCCCTCCTCGCTCCCTCTCCTCTCTCGCTATAGAGGGCTCCCACAGCACTTCCCAGCCAGTGTGTTCAGCCTGCCTGCCTGCCTGCCTCTGTGTGTGTGTGAGCGTGTGTGCGTGCGTCTACTTTGTACTGTGAAGAACACAGCCCATGTGCTCTGCATGGACGTTCCTGATACTCTGTTAAGCTTGATTTTCGACAAGCAGGCAAGATGTCCAGCACACCACATGACCCCTTCTATTCTTCTCCTTTCGGCCCATTTTATAGGAGACATACACCATACATGGTACAGCCAGAGTACCGAATCTATGAGATGAACAAGAGACTGCAGTCTCGCACAGAGGTAAGTTCTTCAACCTTGGCGTGTGTTTGTGGATTTTTTTAAAAAAAAACTGTGCATGGGCTTTTCCTGGGGTTCTTGGCTGAATTCTATGGGAAGTGTCCCAGCAGCTACTACCATGTAGGTGGAAATAAGCGCACGAGTTTGAATGCCGGGTTTCCAGGGACAGTAACTCTTGGAGCCGGGGACAGTTTCTGCCGGAATCTTAGAATCTGGAAATAGACAAACCAGCACTTGGTTCACATGCAGGGGTCTCTAGAAATGCAGGTTGTCTAGAACTCTGATGTTTATAGGCTTAGAGATGGTCCTGTTTGTTGAGATATAAATTGCAAAAGATTTGTGAATGTTTGCATCTCGCTGTGTGTGTCTGTGTAATATAATATATACATATAATTGCAAATTCCAAAGGAAGTCTGTTTTGACCTGCACTTACTTTTTCAAAGTGACTAAAATTGAGGTAAAAGGGACAAGAGAGGAGCCCTGCCTACTTCTCAGAACTCCCTGGAGGTGGGGTGGGACACACACACACACACACACACACACACACACACACACACACACACACACACACGTTTGCCTGTTTCTGTGTTAAATTCAGAAACAGGTTGATTAAGACAGTTCTATGCTTTTCTCTCTGACGGTTGTGCCTCCCAAAGACTCTACCTTGGGACAGGAGCTGGTTCTCCATTCAAGCCAGCAACAGTTTCAGGCATTTGTGATCTCCTGAGAGAGGGAGACAGAGCCTCCCAGGCAGTGGGCCAGTCCAGGACTTCTTCAGAACTTTCCCAATGCAAAACTCCAGACTTCTTGCTCACAATTTAAATATTTAATTTTTCTCTGGGCTGGTTGAGGGGCAAAGGGTGCTGCCTTGTGCTCATCTGCCTGTAAGTTGGGACTCGGTGTTGGTGTTTATTGTAGGTGTGTCAAAGTCTCTTGAGGAAGTAGAAGTCTGGGAATTGAGTTTTCTCTGCAGAGTCCAAACACCCAGAAGAATCATGCCCCAGAGGTGTTGGGGGAATAGCTTTGGTAGGTATTTAGATTGAAGGTTGACTTTTAACTCTGGGAAAGGGTTCAAATAAGTTTATATGATAAAATAAAACACACTTGCTTTGAATTGTCTGCGGAGCCATAGAGAATTCCTGATGTTTAATGTATTGAATAGGGCTAACAAGATGTGACCTGCTTTCTGATTGGCTAACTGCTGGACAAGAGCTTGTGTTTTTTTAAAAGCCTGGTTGTCTTTATCACTGTTATTTTCTTTATATGTTAATGCACCATGGATGTTAAATATAATTGCTGGCACTGTGACTCTTTCTAGAAGCCAGAAGCTCCTGTACAGTGTAAACTCTTATGTTTAGCATGCCGAGTTCTTGGCAGTAAACAGGATTTTGTGTGTGTGTGTGTGTGTGTGTGTGTGCCTTTAGTGTGTTGCTTTGTATGTGTGTTACAGTTTGTATCTTCAATTTCCATCTTTGTAGCAGTGTGTTGGAATCTTCGGTCCCTGTCTAAGCTATCTGTTGGCAAAGGCTGCTTTCAGAATTGGGAGAATTGGGAATGTCTTACAATTGAGGCACCCAGTAATTGCAATAAAACTTGGATTAAGAAAGAACAACTTTTTGCTAAGTATGATTATTTCTAAAAAAAAAAAAAATTGAAGAGACTGTAGGCCATGATCGCTTAATTCTTGAACACAGGATTTAAAGAGAGCCTGTGTCCAGTTGACTTAGAAAGTTGTTGAGGCCTTGTGGAAAGTGTCTTTCATCCTCCTGTGGGTGAAGCATGGTAGCTATTCTTACTTCTGAGTGCCTCTGAACCCTCCCACAGCCCGAGTAGCTAGCTTTGAGCTGGAGACCTCCCTTCCACACTGGTCTCCATACAAATCCCTAAGATGGAAGATGTTTCATGTTTGAGATGTTTGGAAAGTGAGCCATTAGTAGAATGCTTTCCCAAAATGATGCATTAATCTTTCTTGAGAGCTAAACCCAGGAACTTCCAACTTTTGAATTACAGACTATGACTCTGAAAGATTTTGCTCTTAGTAGAGCTGAAGAACTGGGAAAGGCAAGCTTGCTTTGACAAATCTTTGAATTTTTAATTCATCCTGACAACAATGTGCTGCAAACTATTTTTCAGTGTGTTCTGGAACTAACCTCCATACATGTACCCTCTTATTAAGTCTTTTTAAAGTAATTATCCACAGAATTACATTGACACCTTGTCTCAGTACAAGAAATTTGTTTTCCTATCATATAAAAAAGAATAATAATCATTAATTGCTTCTAATATATATGTCTATCTAAGTATTCACATTAAATATTAAAATTTGATAATAATATGTAGTTAGAGAAAAAATAACTTTGCATAAAAAAGCTACAGATAGCTTTACCAATGGTGGTTATTTATAATTCAGTTGTCCTGCAACCTAAAGAGGAACTGGTTATAGTCACACATACTGCTAGAATGACTTGTCTGCTCACACACAAATTAAATAGATTGTTGAGTGATCACTTTTTGAATTTAGCCAGTACATACAATCATTAGCATCTCCTCTCACACTGTCTCTTGCCTCTCTCAATCTTATACGCATGGTACAGTACTATTTTATTAGCTCCTGATCTCTCTCTCTCTCTCTCTCTCTCTCTCTCTCTCTCTCTTTCTTTCTCAACTTTGTATTCTCTTTTGAACATGTACTTAGCACTCTATTAAAGTTGAGGGGAAGAAAAAGGAAATGAACTGGTGATAAACTAGTACAGAATCCTGACATTGTTCATTCCCCCTTGAGTTATTGACCCCAGAATATTCGCCTATTCGCCTGTGGACATTTCAGACACTGGGTAGTATTGGTTTAAAGAGCATTGGGTTGAGAGTTGATCCTACTTCGAGCTTGTTCCTGTCACTTAGTAACTAGCTGGCCTGGAGTCTGGATTTCCCTGCCATTTCCCTTCAATTTGAAAACTCAAAATGGTTATGCCTTAATCTGAGAAAGTCTTAAGAAACAGAGTGAAGCCTGCAGACGTCGTGTTCTGTGAGTGGTGTTTAGCTCAAACTTACAAAAAGTAGTGAAAGAATCAGCTCTTCCTGTAGAAAACTTGAAAGCCTGAGTCCTGCCAGGCTTGTAGAGCTGGCGCCGCTGGGATAGCAAGCCACTGCTGGACTAAGTAGGTCTTCAATTAACATTTGCTGACTAGCAACCTGGGCTTCCTGGAGATAAAAGAGCGGGTAGAGAGAACTCCAGAAGCTTGTCATTGAAATTACAATGACAGCTCTGTATCTGTGAGGGGCCCCGGACCCCCTGAGGAGCTATAGTTGCTGTGGGCATCTGTCTCTGCAAGGCCTCACCTCATCTCCCCCATGTTTATTCTATTATCATGGGGTCATTTAGCTCCCTAATCTTTGTGGTCAAGCAAAAGTTTAAGAAATTGGACCTAACCTCTTTGGGAGGGAATGCGAGCTCATTACAATGTAAACAACAAGTGCTCACATCTATTTTACCTGTGGATGCCTATGCTAGGAAATAAAATCTCTTGGCCACACTAACATCTTAGGAGATTTGGATAAACGTGGGAAGTCCCCGCCCCACCGCCACCCGTCAAGTTGCCTCACTCTAAAACTAAATTAAGAGAAACTTTGAGCTCTGTGTCACTGTTTTTCATGAGCAGCCGAGAAAGGGTTACATTTTCTGTTTAGCACTCTGCCATACATTGACCCCCATGTCTTTCAAAATCCATTTATTTGAATGGTTACACTGTGCAAATTTCTTTTGGAACAACACGACTGCAGAGTTATATAGTTTAACGTGGTGCAGAGACTCCAATCAGATAGGACATTAAAAATATCTCCTAAAGACTTCAGGATTCATTCTGTGAAAAGCCACAACAAAAACAAAAACAGCCATTAAAAAAAAAAATCCTGAAGTCTACACTGTGAAAGGAAAATATAGGTGTGCTGTCGAGGCTCCTAGTGAATATGAATTGGAGTAGAGACTTGGCTAACATTGGATTATTGCAGAATGTAAGTCAGTTCATCGCGCTGACTTACACAATGCCTTGTTACTGTAGGTAAGTTTTCAACGTCTTGTTCCTTCAATGCCAATGGCCAAAACTGTTTCCATTACAAAGAAGGTGTTTTGAACTCTTTTTTTTTTCATGTTGTCACTGCACGGATCTTATCCTTATGTTGTTGTTGTTGTTTTTTTTAAATCAACATCATACATCCTATTGCAAATGAGAAAACTGTGACTACAATGGAAAGCAGCTCATAAGAGGATTTTATTATAATTATAGTGTTTAGTTTTACAGGATTTAATATGAAGGCTTCCAAATGTTTGAAGACCTTGACATTCAAATCTACTATTTTTCACTCTTCCTCAGCTCAGCTCTAGGACTCCCTAGGGATTGGTGAGAGGGGAGGGGGGCATGCTTTGCCCTCTTTTATTTCAGCTACATTGGTATATACTTAGACACAGGGTTCCAGGTCGGAGGACCATGTTTATTCACAGAAAAGCTCAGTACCCTTGATGATTCTGATGGAACCTGGTCACCACAAGATTAGCTACTTTGGGTGGGTAGAAAAGAAGAAAACTGTTTAAATACTTGGGTGATCTCTCCTCCTAGGAACTCAGAGGGAAAATTTGCCAGTACCCTGAGCTATATTGTATGAAAGGTTTTCAATGTTTAGTAACAAAAGGGGACTGCCCACATTTTCTGAAGGAGGTTGCTGAGGGGTTGAGGAGGGACTGGTATTGGTGAGATCAGCCATTTTGAAAATGTTAAATGAAACCAACAGTGCAGTTTTTAAAATACGAACTTCCAAACTCCTTATTTTTCAAGCCACCTACATGGCCTCAAAACACAAACCACAGGGCTAGTTCCTTCTCCTGAGGGCCCCCACCCCACCCCACCCCATTTTCTTACTACAGGAACTGTTTTTAATTAAAAATTGCTGCAAACTAACTATTTGTAGGGAGCCAAGAAGAAGAAGAAGAAAATCTTTCTACTCCAGTCGACACAGATTCTTATCAGGTGAAATCAACACACATTTATGAAGCAGGCTTTAAACATGATGTAGATATTTGAGCACTTACTTTTTTGTGTTTTCAGAAAGAAATTAACTTAAATTGTGTGGAGAATGTTGCTGTAAGTCTCCTTTTATTGCAATCATCCCTATTAACTTATTTTTCAGAAGGAGGACAGAGCACCCCTTTGGGGAGTAAGCAAACAAAACATAAACCAAACAGCTACAACATCCCCTTTTTGTAGCTATGACATTTTCTTTTTGTTTTGCTTTTTATTTGTTTGAAACTAGAGTTTTGTTTTTGTTGTTGTTGCTTTGTTTTTCTTTTAAGACAGGGCTTCTCCGTGTAGCCTTGACTGTCCTGGAACTCACTCTGTAGACCAGGCTGGCCTCGAACTCAGAGATCCAACTGCCTCTGCCTCTGGATGCTGGTATCAAAGGCATGCACCATCATCACCTAGCGTTATTTTTTTTTTTTAATGTAAATTCTGGCAGCATCCATCAGAACATAGGCAAATCTGAATACTCAAAATTCAGTTATTCCTTCAAAGAATTCCCATATTTCAGACAGTGACAACATCAGGCTCTGGAAACACAGAGAGAATTGAGACTTTTTCTACCCTTTAGAAGCTTGTGACTGGGAGATGGAAGGAGACTTAGAGATGTACCAGCATTGTGAGGCACCATAATGGATTTGTAGGAACATGTCATGGGTGTCTATGGGCAGAAAGGGACATCCTGAAAGAAAGCTGGAAGGATTATTATTGTCATTTGTGGTGTGTTTACCCTGCTGGGGACAGTCCTTGGTGAGGTAGGTGCTAACTGCTCTATTTCCACTGAGAAGTAAACTGGGTGTTTAAACCATTTGTGTTAGGTGACCCAGGTGACTGCGCTCAGCTTCAGAGTTCCTTCCTCTCTGCCACAGCACCTCTAGAAATAAGATCTACCAGCAGGAGTCTCATTTCAGCTGCACAAACTTTTTAATGCCAATATTTTATCCCAGGATGTGTTGACTTACAGAGGTGGCTTAGGGAGTAGCTACTACATATGACATACATGACTCTGATATGAAGAACAAGATTCTAGGAAACTATCTGAAAGGTCAGGAATGGAAAATATACCTTTGTTATTGAGAAAGACTCTGAATCATATGCCCTATAGAAAAATACTTGACGAGTTCATTGTACCAGAAGGGTCTCTGAAACTGTATGGACACTCAGTAGTTTTATTTTTTATATATTTTTTTTTTTTACTTGAAATGTATCTACTTTTCTCTCTAGTGGTTGATGGTTAATGCTGATATTTGGGTTGTCTTTTTTGTTTGTACATTGTGCTTTTGGGGACAGTGTCTTAATGTGTAGCTCTGAGTGGCCTGCTACTCATTATGTAGAGTTGGGTTGACCTTGAACTTGGATCTGTTTTCCTGTTTCAGCTTCCTGAGTGCTGAGATTACAGGCATGCCCCACCAGGCCCCACTCTGGGTTAATTTAAACAGTAGAAGAATGAGAAAAGACAGGATTCCAGTTTTGATGGTTTCTCAGCTGGCAAGAGGAGCCAATATATGTATTAGGAGATTAAATTGGAATTCAAATTTGGCATAGAAAGGGCTTCCTTTGCAGATAATCAGTTCCGAATAGGAGAGGAATAAGAGCAACAACTCCTATGTTTGAGTTTCTTTTTATACTATCCAACCCATTCCAAAACTGTAGCCAGGGTGTCTCCTGCTAATGTCTATAGTTCTCTGGGGGAGAAGAGGTTTCCTTCCCAAGCTTGCAGCCCACTCTGGCCACCATAGAGACCACAGTCTGCACAGATGCCTGCCTCTGACTGGAGATAAGATAGATCTCCTCCTTTGATCCTCTCCTGTGCCTGGCATGCATGCATACTGGTTCTCCCTTAAGAGATAAGGCTGCATAAGTCCCCACAGGAACATCCTAGAATCTTGAGGGGCTGGACCTTCCGACTTCTCACATTTACACAGGCAGGTAGAGCTCTGTTCTGGCTGTGCCTACCTTGGCTGCCCACATCCTCCTAGGGGATCTGCAGCAACAGCCTGCATTTTATTACCCCATGACATTCCATCCTCCTCCTTTGAAGTGTCAGCCTTCCAATTAAAAAGAGAAAGCAGAGGATTAGAGAGTGGACAGACCCTTCTGAAGGCTGGTCTTCCTTGCCCTGGTGATGTCATGGTCTCCATGGCCACTTTTCTAGAGTCAGATAGCCTGTGTTTCCGGCTGGCTTCCACTCCAGCATACAATCCCTTCTTCATACAAAGCCCAGGTGCTATATTTGGTGTTTCCCCCCTCAGCCATCAGAGGCTTCTGAGAGCCTACTCCAGCTTTAAGACCAACCTCTCCATTCCCTTCCTTGTCCAGAGGGCCTGCTCTTTGATCTGTTAATTTGACAGTTGCTCAGGGTCTCATCTCAGCCTTTGCCCTTTGCTGGGGACTCAGCCACCACCAGCCTCCTCTAGAATAACACATCATTATGGGAAACCTAATCTAGGTTAGAATTCGCCAGTGTCCTGGTCTTCTTTACAGGAGATCAGTTTTGTATCACAAACAAACAAACAAACAAACACACGAACAGGAAGGGCAAAAGTCTCAGTGTATAGGACCTCTGATGATTAACTCAAGTGTCGCCTTCCCAGAGAGGTGTTCCTCAATTTCCCTCAAGATAGGGTCATTCTGGTCACTCTCCCTCTCACACGTTCTCTTGGTTTGCTTCACAGGAATCTTTGTAAGCAGGTATTTGCTGCTGCTTTGCTTCTGCCTCCTCTTCTTTATCATCTTCATAGTTTTATTCATTCTTTGGGAATTTCACATAATGTCTTTTGATCATATCCAATTCCTACTCTCTTCTCAACTCCTCCCACATCCATCTCCTCATTCCCCCCCCCCCTCAACTCCTGTTCCCACACTTAAACAAACCAAAAAAATGCAATCAAATTTGTGCTGATTTCATACTCCGAGGTATGAGGTTATCCAATGGATTGGTCCATCTACAGGGATACTGGTGTCTTCTTTGCATCCTCAATTTTTGCCTGTCATGAAGAGTATAAGAAGCTCTGTGAGGGCAGGGACATAGTTGTCCTGTTAGTCATCTTGCCTGTCCCCTCTGCATGTGGATGACATGTTGATGAAGGAAATTACATTGTTTTGCTACTGTTTAGGGTGACACGGCATTTGCCCATACTCTTACACAATTCGGTTGCCTGCAGTTCCAGTTGGAGACAACTCTGTGAGGCCTATCAACCAGGGAGACATTGCCGCCTGTAGAACATGACAATCTGAGAAAAGAGATCTGTCTCTGTGAGCCTGGGTGGTGTGAATCTGTCGTGAATCTTCTGACATCTGATTAAAAATAATGTTAGTGATCCTAGAGGTCTTACTTGATATGTCCGTGACTTTCTCCCAATCTCCCCCTCCCCCTCTCTTCCTCACCCTTTCTTCCTCACTTATGATCTTCCCCCCTCCTCCACTCTCCCTCTCCTCCCTCTTCCACTCTCCTCCCCTCCTTCCCCCCTTCCCCCCTCTTTCTATCTCCTTTTCTCCTCCTCTCTCAGGATCTGTCTAAGACCCATAGAGATTGCTTTTCCTACATCATTTTGCATTTGTAGAACTTTCTTCGAGGGCCACCAAAGAACTTACCTGAAGTGATTTGCACAACAGAAAATATGGATGATCACATCAGTTTATGGTGTTGTGATCTATATTAACACTATATTTGCTAACATATATATATATATATATGGTGTGTGTTTAGTGGGGATGCTTATCCTAGTCATAGTGGCGTTCAGCATTTTTGTATATGTGTAGCTTATGGTGAGGACAGCATAATAGATGAAGACGACAATGATGATGATGATAATTATTATTTTTATTTTGCCACCAGACCTTTTCCCATTTCTTGGAAAAGAGAGACTCCAACATCAATATTGCTTACAATGAAACAGATTCAGCCCCAAGCCTTGTGTCTATCTCCTACTTGGTGTGAAATCGTGGGGAAATTCCATAACTTTTCTGGGTTGTGGTTTCTTAGACTGACTTGTACACTACGAATGACAGATGTTTGTAACATGCCTCCTATGGAATAGGTGTTCAATAGAACTATGGTGATTGCAGTGACGTACCTGTTCTCTGCTCTTTCAGGAAGTTCAGTGCTGTGAGCAGTGCAAAATTCAGCTTCCTATCCTCACCTAACTTAGTGAACAGAACCTACTGTGACATCCCCCACCGCGTGTTTTTTGGTGCCCTCTATGTATGTAATTTTTCTCTTAGGGCTCTTCCTGATTGCATAGTAATGATGACACAGTAACAATCTACTGTCATGTGACAAAGTCATGAAGAGTGATGACTTGATACGGTGCCCATATCTCCCCCGAGCCCTGGATCATGATTATCCCTTAGAATAGCCATGGCTAAGTATTAAATGTTATATGAGATCATGTGCACTCCATCCCATTGGGAAAAGATTGTGGTTGGGGTTCACTTCATCTAAGAACTCAGTGGGGACAACTGAACATTGATGTGATCCTTTTCACCACTGCCTATGTGGGGCTGTCTAAGCAGCAATGCCAAGAGAGGGCTGGGGAGCCCAGTTCTGCTGGCCTCGATGGACCATTTCTTCTGAACAGGAACACCTCCCAGTATGCAGCCTATGCTGGCTACTCAAAGGAGCTAGGTCAGTACTAGGTGTCCAGAGGCACCCCTGTGTGTCTAGAATGATAATTGCTTTCCCACTAAATCATGTTCACAGTAGACATGCACATGGTACTTCAGGGATGCACCAAGCTGCTCTGTGCAGTCTCCATCTGGACAGAGGGATCAGGTTCTCTGTACTCATGGCACCTGTCCCTGCTTTCCTTTAAATCACAGCATCGTGCTTACCTGTCCCCTAGATTTCACAGTGGAGTCTCCTCAACTGTTTATAGTGAAGTCTACATGACATATATTTTCCAATACTTCATTCATCAGGCACTTGTGATTTTTTATTAAAGTTCTGTGTTAATAAATAACTGTTCATACTTTCTGTAAATATATATTGCCTAGTTAGAATATATCAAATTATTTGTAGATTACATTCTTTCGGTCTCTCTCTCTCAGTCTCTCTGTCTCTGTCTCTGTCTCTGTCTCTCTCTTGCTTGTTCACTCTCTAGAGGGGACAGATATTGTTAAAATTTCCTTGCCAATGTAGGTCACTTATTAGGACTCATGAGGATTGTATTGTGATACTGAAAAGTTGTATAGACAAGCAAAAGCTAAACCAATAAACCAGGCAGACCACTTGGCAGCACACAAAAGAAAGCATCCATTCTTCTGCCTTCTCATCTTAACCATGATTAACTTGCAGTTGGCCGGAACTTCTTACTAAGGACTGGAGTGAAGCAATTGTATATATTACCGGCGTTTAAAGGCTCTGATTTGGCAAAAACTATCGTTTTCAAGTTAGTGAATCTTGGGCTTTCTGAACCGGAATAGTTGTTAGAGGTTGTCTACTCCAAGCTTCTGATTCTGAAGTCCAGACATAGGTAGGGTTTCCCTGACGGTTTTGAGGTCAACTGAGAAGCCCTATCAGGTTTTGCAAGACCTCACCCTAGAAACTAGAATTGTCCTGCACTGAGCCTCTTGCCAGCCCCCAGTGTGTCCTGGGATCTCACAAAACCCTGGACTCACCAAGCTTCTTTTCTCTCTTTTTCTAGCTTTCCAAACACCTCAAAAGTAGTTGTGCCCCATAATATGAAGCTGTTGATGCTAAAACATGGACAAATAAGTCTCTGTGTTTTAATCTAAGATTATTTTCTTTGCCAATTTATTTTAAATGTCATTGCATGCACTTTCAAATATGTACTTTTAGATGTGAAAAGCATCCGTACGTTGTCATTGTAAAGTATTTGTAAAATACAACTATGATGATATAGTAAATACATACCCTTTTTAATTTTACCATGCAAAGATTGCTGCTAACATTTTGGCTGTTGGATTTAAAGCATCCATACATAGTCATACATATACAATTTTACTTGCTTGTGAACACATTTGAGTATTCTTTTCTTCTTTAACTTTTGTGTTAGATGTTTTGTTGATTTGTGTATATATACAGATGAATTTGTACCACACGCGCCTGTGGAGGTCAGAGGACAAATGGAGGCAGCCAGCTCTCTTTCCACCATGTGGGTCATGGGGATCGAACTCAGGTTGTCAAGCTTGCTATCAGGCATGTTTACCTGCTGAGCCATCTCACAGGCCATGAGCATCTTTTTGACTCCAACTCTTTTAGGTAAAATAATGAACATTTTTTTACCTTGTCTTTAAACTTCTAAGATGTAATTCTAGTTGTCTGAATTATTCAGGCTTCTGTTTATTGTGTTTTATAATTAAAAACACAGGGACACATGTGTACACACACACACACACACACACAATTATTTGGTCCCTTTTACTGTAGTTTGTATTCAATTAGTTCGATATTCATAGCAATCAGCATTCTCCCCAGCAA
This sequence comes from Peromyscus leucopus, assembly GCF_004664715.2. NCBI lineage: Eukaryota > Metazoa > Chordata > Mammalia > Rodentia > Cricetidae > Peromyscus > Peromyscus leucopus. The sequence goes on along the minus strand of NC_051071.1, from coordinate 33,395,713 downwards.
TATGAAGGAATGCAAGTGTAAAGGAATTAGCTGGAAGCTGTGATTTCCAGTACCATTTAATGCTAGCCAGAGACCCTGAACCCAGGGGTTTGGTCCTTTTTAAGGCTGACTTCCCCTCCCCATTTGTGGACGGATGCTATTTCCCCCCTGCATTTCTTTCTTTTGTATTATTTCTAAGTGAAGAGGCAGACAGCCTCACACAAAGGTCCGTAAATCAAAAGACTTTCGCACGATTCATTGGAAAGAGGGAGCTGAAATTAATGTTAAGAGTCAGTGTTGATCTAGAACTGGCTAGTCTGGGTGTAGTGCGTTAATTTATGATTCTGTTTGAAGGACATCTTTTTGATTCAAGGAGAAAGAGTTGCTTCCAAATTGGGCTATGTCAGGAGGTGTATGCAGTGCTGTTTTATTGTCCTCACAGGATCGAAGGGATCCTTGGGGTCAGGTACTAGCTTATTCATGCTCCTGTTCCTCCCCACAGCAATTGATATTGGCTGTGTCCAATGCCAACCATTTTTTAAAGGCACATTTCACAGGGGCTACCATTTTGTAATTAGTTTCTGAATTATCACTGTTTTCCTGTAGGCAATATGTATGCTGTAAAGCAGCCTCAAGCTTTGTGTATCTACGACACGGAAATGGTCAGTTGTATCACACCTACCGTGGCGTTTGCATTAAGTACTTAACTTCTGAAGCCATGCCAATTTATTTCTTTGTTTAGTGGTTGAACAACCTAAGGTAAGTTAATGTAACCTCTCTTTGTCTTGATTGTCCTCGTGGGTAATAGTTAGTGATGGTAGAACTATGCCTCCAGGTTATGAAGACTGTCTGAGATAAATTTTACAAAGTATTTAGCACAACTCTTGTATCACAAAGAACATTAGCTACACTTACTGTAGTTTTCCATTTGATAGATATGCTACATATTCTCAGTGTGCTGCTCCTGGGCCAGAGATGGAGAGGGCAGTGTTCCTGTTTCATAGGAACTTAGCAGGGACACAGTAATTGTTTATCAAGAAGGAAGTTCTTGAAGGACGCAAGGGAATTTGCCAATTCAGAAAGGATGTTTCAGAGGGTGCCTTAGGTAGAAGGAACAGCAAATGCAAGGAAATTGACCCTTGAAAGGTGATGTTATGTTTGAAGAGTGGAGCTTTGGGCATAGTAGGGCTTAGGGTGTAAGTGTGTGTGTGTGTGTGTGTGTGTGTGTGTGTGTGTGTGTGTGTGTGTGTGGCAGGTGGGTTGTTGAAAGTGGTAAGAACTGATTCTGGGTAGAAAGTCAAGGGTAGAGTATAGAAGTGTTGGCATGCCCACCCAGGGCTGTTGCTGCTCTTTATGCTTTAGAAATGATAAGACGGGCTTCACTAGTAAAAGTGCAAGCAGAGCTCTGGCACTATGACTTTCCTTTGCTGTGACTTGGTTTTCCCTTCTGTAAAAGGGGCTATCAGTCATCTCCACTCTACAAGGTTGTTTTAGGACATTGCAGGAGAAAAGACCTTTTTGGTTTTTCAGCCAAACTCTGGCACATAATACGAAATCAGTCAGCACTGGCTTCTGCTGTTGGACAAAGGGAATAAATGAAGGTGTGTGGGGTCCAGAGAAAAACAATTTGCTCTATCTTCACTCAAGGTCACTGTGGTTTCTTGTGGAAAAAGGTCTCCTGTCTGTCTTGTCTCTTCCTTCAGAGGAGGGCTTTGGTGGATGGAGAGATGCACAAAAGAAAAATTCTACACATTTGCTGGCTGACTGTGCTATTTTTAGCCTTGTGTGTCTGAGGCAAAGGATAAATTTTCATGGTATTTTTTTTTTAAGATACAAAATTACTGTTGGCCATGGTTATATAATTTGTCCCGTGATGCACTGTCTTTGTGTACCACTGAGGTCCCCACTGTAGGGAAAGGAACTTCCCGCAGCTATTTTGGAGACGAGGTCCAGACTTTCCAGCCCTGCATCTTCTTCCTTATGGTAGAATTAGGACCTTTGGAGAGAAACAAGCAGGACTTGATATGGATTCTGGGGATACTTCCTCAGCTGGCAGCCAGAATGATCCAAGGACCCTGCAGTGATGTGACACTGAGTCAAGGGAGGAGAGAAACGTAGCACGCTGAGCCCGGCCACACTCAGGGGATGAACTTGAGTGCCTGTGACTCACTCTCCAAGAGAAGAACATCCCTAGTGCTGGGTGAAACAATGTAGGCAGATGACCAGGCTCAGTCTCAACAGTGTCCACTCCCTCCTTACAGGATCTTCCTTGTAAATTGCAGGCTTGCAGCCCTTGGTTCACTTGGGGATTGTCTTGAAGCTTTCTCATCCCTTCCTCTGCGTCTTAACCTAAGCTGGTGGCGGCTTTGGAAAGGCCTCTCCCTTTCCTTTGCCTGTTTCCTCCTCTGATGCCCCTGGATTAGACCTGACAGAGACTCTAAGGTTCTCGCTTCCACCCTGGAGTCTATGATGGCCCTGAGGTTGGTTTCTGTTTTGAATTTGCTGCATTGAATATGACATCAAGGTCCACAGCATGCCTTCAAGTTCCTCAGGGCCTCCTCTGCCTGTTTTTCTCCCACCTTCTTGGGTGAGAGCATCCTGCTGAGTCACAGTATGTGGAGGCTTGCTTTTCTGCCCAAACAGGCTGGAGCCGGAAGATCAAATGCACCATGCACACTGTCTTAGAACCCATGTCTAGAGGAAGGCCCAGAGATTGCTTTTTTCTGTCATCATGGAAGCAGTGCAAATGCACAGTGTTCTACAGTTATGGAGTTCAGGGGGTCCTCTAGACCATCAGATTTTTCAGAGAGGTTAAAATTCATCTGAACCGGGACTGGAAAATAAGCTTAAGTAGTGTTAGTTTATTCTGCAAAGACTGCTAATGTCTGTTGGCTAAGTGCATTAAACTGCTTTGAAATGATCTCTTATGAGTGCTGTTTTAGACACTGCTTGCTGGGAGGGTGATTTAAACCTATTTTTCCTGGACTCACAACTTTGCATTTATCTGTTGAAAAAATACTGTATTTGAAACAAATAAACATGAAAATATAGTTTATTATATTTCCAGGCGTTTGTCTGAAAGAAAAATATGTCAAGCGGTTTATAGTTAGAAACTGAAATCTCTACTTTAGTTCACTCCATTGTATTTATCAGGAACTCAACCCTATATAATATTACCCACTCTCTGGAGCCTTCATTGAAGGGATACCAGATACTTTGGGTATAATGAGAGGATGGGGGTGGGTGGGCAAAGAGTGAATGGGGAATGGTTTCTAGCCCCAATTCTACATTTCCTGTGATTTTTTTCTTTTCTTTTTTCTTTTTTTATGGAGGCAGGAGAAAGGCAGAGAAGAAAGGACTCTGCTGTTAGTTTTATTATGGCTTTGGTTTTAAAACCATTTAAGAAGTAGCAGTCTCAGTGGCACCCTGTGGTGTCTGGGATTGAACTGCACTGGTTTATTCATTCATCAGTAGCTGCTGTGTTTTCTTTATTATGTGCTCAAGGATGAAGGACCACAGGGAAGGCCTGTCCTCAGGATGCTCTCAGCCTAGAAGGGAAGACAGCTAGCTAGGCATCTAGCTATGATAAGGGGCCATGAGGGGTTTGCTGAAGCAGCATTGGGCTACTGAGACATTAAAAAACACACTCATCTGAAATTCTTTTTCATGTCATCAATTGTGATCTAAATATGTAATCTAGGGCACTGTTTACTTGCTGATGATGCTGTATATCTGATGATGTTTAGAGTAATGGAGCTCCTTAAGCAGCTACAAGGAGGGAGGTAGAGGCAGGAAGCATCAATGTCCTCCTAATCATGGCTATAACCAGATTCCTTAACCCATTGGAATCTAAACCTGGAGTGAGGGAGAGGAAAAGGGCTGTTCTTCTAAGTCTGCTTGAAAGCTAAGATGTTTCAAAATTAATCCCTTTTATTTACCTGGCCATGAGAAATTGTCTGTGAATAGGTAGAAAATTTAATCCTTAACAAGACGTTGACCATAGCCCATAGCGATTTTGTGAAGTTTCCAGCTTATTACATAGTGAATTAAAAAAAAAAATCCAAATCCCTCTCCCTTGCCTGTGGTGTATAGCTAGATGACGCTGAGAGAAATCAGGAAAAAGTAGGTTGTCCAAAGCTTTGAATGGCTAGGAGTCTATAAAACTGAGGCAGGGGATTAGCCGAGGAAAACACAAGGACAATGACAATGATTTGTTGAGTACCGGCTGTGTGCCCAGTCCTGTGCCCAGGTGCTGTTGCATTGTTGACTCTACTGAACCATATGCCTTAGATGATCCCCACCTCTCAGACCATAAAACCAAGACTGAATGGGACTGTGCCATCATGCCAGGGTTTCAGAGACAGCAAGATCTTCTGTTCCATGGCTTGATCCAGACTGCCCAAGTCCAGAGAAGAACCTTATGGCTCAACTCCATTACCTTCTAGGTCAGTGGTTCTCATCCTTCCTAATGCTGCAGCCTTTTGATACAATTTTTCATGTTGTGGTGACCCCCAACCACAAAATTATTTTCATTGCTACTTCATAACTGTAATTTTGTTATTGTTATGAGTCACATTGCTAGTACCTGTGTTTTCCAATGGTCTTAGGCAACCCCTGTGAAGGGGTTATTTGACCCCCCAAAGGGGTCTTGATCCACAGGTTGAGAACCACTGTTCTAGACAATGCCACCTTCATAGATGAAGAAATTAAAGCCTGAAGAGATCGAATGTTTCTCAGGGGCTCTCATCCTCCACCAGGAGCCTACCAAGTATACCTTGAGAAATCCATTGTGAGGGCCACACCTCTGTATATTTCTTGAGCTCAAGGACTGTATATGTGTCGTTCATACAGAATCCATGGTTAGGGGCAAACAAAACAAAAGAATCCAGAATATTCTAGATGGAATGATGACTACCAGTGGAGAAGCAGGCTCTGATGTGTAAAGACAGTGGGAACTCAGTGGTGTCCATGCAAACAGGCCCAATGTCTGTCTTTTGTGTAAGATAGAGAGATCCATCTGTGTGAGTTCTGTGAAGAGTTCCCTGAGAGTGAGCCAGCAGCCTTTCTGTGTGTGGGACTTGATGCTTGGTCTTCTGTTCTTCCTGGCCAGCGTTAGTTCCTTTGGCTTCATAGAGAGTTCTGGATTTCAGGCCCTTTCTTCTATCCCCTTGGCCTGCTGCCATTTACAGTACAGAAACTATCCAGCGGTGCAGGAGACTGCTTGTTATTTAATTCAGTAACTCAGTAAACACAGGACCTGGAGTCTAATTGATGCTTATCACATTTTGACTGAAATCACGAAGGATTTTAAGGGTGGTGGCATCTTTTGTCACTAGAATTTAGGGCATATAGGAATGAATTGTGATCCTGTGCCATGGAGATTGATGGAAATGGTCCTAGAGGGATGGTAGGATTTAGAATTGTTGGGAAGAAAAGCATGCTGGTCAGAGGGAACAGAGGCCCAAGATGCCACTGGACACACAGGTCTGGGTAAGGTTTAGTGGTGTTTGGCTGACCTCTGTACATGGGAGTCTACAGACACGAAGATTACTCTGTGCTTGAAGGCGATGCTGCCATGGTGGCCCATGCTTGGGCTCTGTGTGATCCAGTCTTCTACTGCTAGAACAAAATGTCTGAGATAAAGATAAAAAGCTCATTGGGTTCCTTGTTTAGAAGTCTTAGTCTGAGGTCATGAGGACCCATTGCTTTAAGACCCCTGGTAGGGTTCTGGAAGGCAACAGTCAGAAGCATATGTGGGGTGAGCAGCTTGCTTCATGGCAGGGTAGCAAAAAAGGAAGATGAAGGGGTCAGAGTCCTATGATTCCATTCAAAGATACATGCCCAATGACCCAAAAGCCTCTCACTAGGCCCCATGTCCTACAGGCCCTATCTCCAAATAGCATCCTCCTGGAGCAAAGCACCAATACTGGGAGTTGGGGAGATAGTCACATTTGAAGTTTTGCCTGTATCATGTTCAGAGATTGCAGTGTGAATGGAAATTGGTGCAGATGTTAATGTGGCTCCAAGTTTCTAGGAAGATGCCCTTCTCTTTACTAGGACTCTTAGTGATCAGTGGGATAATCACTGAAAAAGAGTTTAGAAGCTGTGGGGTTACATAGTTGTAGGATAGCTGGCTGGAGAGCCCAAGCATGGGGTACAATGGCATCAGCACCTTCAAGCATAGAATAATCTTCACATTTGTAGACTCCTATGTACAGAAGCCCGCCAAACACCACTAAACCTGTCCAAGACGTGTGTGTCCAGTGACATCTTGAGCCTTTGTTCTCTCCAGCTAGCATGCTCTTCTTCTCAACTAATCTAGATCTTTTACAGATGTGAAGTTTTATAAAGAACCAATGAGGACTGATAGGATACACAGTAGGGAAAGCCCTTCCCATGCAAGCCTGATGACTTGGGGTCAGCCTCTGGAACCCACATGAAAAGCCAAAACTGGTGGCATGCATCTGCATTCCTAGCAGCCCTTGGTGGGATAAGAGGAAGAGACAGGGGAATTGCCTGGATGCTTCCTGGCCAACTACTCTAAGGTACACAGCATGAAAGAAACATAGAAGGAGAAAGATTCTGCCTCTACAAAGGGTGGGCGGGGGGGTGGGTGGGTGAAGAAGACAACTGGAAGTTGTCCTCTGGCCTCCACCAGCATGCACACACATGTATGCCCAGGCTAACCAAATAAGCAAATAAACATACTTTTGAAAAAGAACACATAAGACTTAAGCAGACAAATGTGATGTAAGGTATGAAGGTGGCATTCTGAAAGAGAAGGGACGAGTGTTAAGGTCCTATGGTAGGAGGTCCAGCCATCTCTGTCTAGTTCAGACAGCAAAGATGATCTGCAGGAAGCAATGAGAAGCTGAAGATATGGTTGTGGTCAGGCCATGTTTGACTGGACAGACAGGGTTATGGGTTCAGATTGTTATTTTTCTTGAATTCCATGCTCTGGATCTATGTCCTCCTTTTGCTGAAGGTGTGAGGGAGGGTTCACAATTGGAACACCACTTTATACACATCTCTCTGGCTGCTGTATAAAGAATTGTTTGGCAGAATTTAAAAGCAGATGAAGAAAGTCAAGCTGGAAAAAGATGTTAGCTTGCCCAGGTAGAGATGACAGTGAACTCCATAAGCAATGGACTGGCCATGGCGGGTGTTGGAGACTGTGTACTCAAATGTTGCTGGGATAAGGAAAGAAGAGGTTTTCCAGGTTTCATGACCATCTGTTCTTGTCAGCAGCAGGTGCCAGTGACTTCAAGCCTCAAGCAGCTTTTGGTTTAATCATGGACACTCCACCTACTTCCTAGGGTCTGCTTGAAATGGCCATAACAGCACACCAGAAGGCCTGCCCACTCTTAAACTCCTGGGTCCTCTCTGCCTCTGCTGAGCTACCTGATGCATTGTTACCCATCCCCTTGCTCTTCCTTGTTCCTGCTTTGCTTTACCTTAGCTGACATCTTCATCATGTACCAGTTTGTTCTTGTTTTTTTGTAAAGCAGATAAAACATTCACTCTCTTCACCATTTTTAGAGACTCATTATGTCTCATGAGTTATCAGTGGCCCTATTCTCTAGTACTTCTTGTGGTTGAAAAGCTCTCATGATTCTCTTAAGCCCACTGCCACTTTGTTAGCCGGTGTTGCTTTTCTCTAGACGTCTTAAGTGTGGCATTAGAGTTTTCTTTCATCCACTATTGTCATCTTCAGATACAATAGTAGATACTTTACTATTCCAAGATTGCTAAGCAGTGTCTGGCACAATGGAGAGACTCAACAAATGTTGGATAAATCTGTCCCTCTCATTAGATGCATAGACTTTTATGTTATCACTTAGAATGTTCTTATGTATGTTTTTCTGTTTTCTATATACTTATATGTATGCATGGGGTTATCTGAATCAGGGCTCTTCACAAAAGACTCCCCAAATCACTGATTTTTTTTTTTAATGGATCTATGATGATGACACACATTTTTATCTTTGCATATCAGTTCAGGAAGCTCCTAATGATGTAGCTACTTTTAATAAGTTGGTGAATGAGGACCAGCAAGATGGTTCAGCAAGTAAAGGCACTTGTTACTAAACCTGATGAACTGAGTTCAATTCCTAAGGCCCACAATGTGGAAGGAGAGGGCTGGATCCCATAAGTTGTCCTCTGCCTTCCATAAGTATGTCAAGGCATGTGCTCCCCTTCTCCGTGGAAAATAAAATAACTTAAAAGAAATATCTGCAACAAATGTTGGCAGATAACTTTAGACGGTTTGCTCACTGGGTCCCTCTCAATTTCTGTGTCTCAGTAAGCCCAGAATAGAAAAGAGTATATGGCAGTTACAGAGTGTGTGTGTTTATCTCATGCACAGGAAACTGTGCTAGAGTCTAAAGATGCAAAGACAACTGGACCCAGGAATGAAGATGAGGAAGAGGTTGATTTGCAAGGAGCCACCGAAAGCTTAGCAGAAAGCCCAGGGATCACTCTGGGTTGGAAGTAGTCCCCAAAGTGTGGCCTTGTGCTTTCTTTCACCAAGTCTGGCTTGTTTCTCTCACCAGTTCTTTGTTAAATATAAAGGGAAACAACAGCGTTGAAGGTATTTTAAATGAATAAAAGCACTCTACTAATTCCACATTGAGAAACAGTCACTGACTCAATGGCTAAAAAAGCTGATACAATGGATAGAATGTTCATTTAATGAAAGGAGCTTTCTGAGGATCAATAGAAATAGTTGTTTCTGGAAATAGTCTGTTGTTTGCTGATTACCATTAGTTAGGATTGGTCTAATGCCTTTCCCTCTAATACACCTAGAGATTTGTGATGGAATTAGCTATGCAAATTGAATTCTTAAAAAAAAAAGCTCTACAAACCTGTATGCTATATTTATAAACTTTACATTGTACTAAAGTCAGCAAATGTCACAGAATTAAAATCAGTAAATGCAAAAGTGGAGGTTTCCATAGCAACTGTAACTAGCCCATATTGCATGTAAAATGGAATGTACATTAGGATTTACATTTAATCGTCTATTAGTAGGGGGAAAAATGTCCCATATAAAACAGGTGCAATGTGGATTTGTTAGCATGGCTTTACCAACATTTTATCTTTTAAACTTTAGGTTTCATCTTCCAAAACTCCTGTGTATATTCAAAGTTTAGGCTTCTTCAAGGAAGATGAAGTAGGGCAAACATTAGGGACAGTGTTGGGGTGGATGCATCTATCCCCAGACTTCTCTTCAGTACTCTACCACTGTCATGTAAGATAACAGTCACCTTGATAGATTTCAGGGAACAACATAGACCCAGATGCTAATTGTTTATGAAATTCACACTTAGGGTACATAAGAGCCATGTCAGTGTGGGCATAGTCACTTTATCAAAATGTTCAGTCCATCGAAAATGTGGTACTGAAAGGTGATTTGGGGACACTGCATTGCTTGTGCAAGGAACCCTGGAGTCCCAGATGTGGGTAGAGCCCCCGTCCACCAATGTTTTGCCTCTGGTGTCCCTGTTGAGGTTTTGTGTCTTGTGCAGATGTATCTGTTGCCTAAGACTGAAGGGTCTAATAACCTACCCTGGCTTCTTAGAATCAACAGGCTAGGGGCTGAAGAGGAGGATGTTGAGTCTCCAGCAGACCTTCTGAATCAGAGAGTTTAGAGAAAAGCCAAGTAATAGCAAAGAATATTAAAGTTTGTGAGGACAAAAAAAAAGAGAAGAACTTTGGTTTTACTTTAAATTGTTTTAAAAAATCAATCAACCACACTTTTGCATGAATCTCTGTGGGAACAATGGCGTTAATGTGCTGTATGCTGCTTTCTTGGGGCAAGCATCATTTTTAAAGGCTCTGATTTTGACTTGTTATGCCTGGGAAGGCCAGTCCTGCCTGTTTGCTGGCTCCTTAGAGCCACCCCTCCCTTCTGGTGCAGGCTTCTGAGTCATCCATAGCAATACTGTTCTTCCTCCTCTAGTTCAGTCCATATCAGATGACTGTATATAAAGCCTCTGCAACTGGACAGAATTTTCCATTATAAAATTGGAAGAAATTCTGCTAGTGACTAAATATATGATTCATGCAAAAATGTGGTTGATTTTTAAAAATAATTTAAAGTAAAGTCAACCCTAAGCTCTTTTTTTTTTATCCTCAGAGATTTTAATATTCTTTGCTATTACTTGGCTTCACTCTAAACTCTCTGATTCAGAAGGTCTGCAGGAGACTCTCAGACCTGCTTATTATCTAGTAACTGTGACAATTAAAATTGGTCTGATGTCAATCAATTCATTTTTATAGAGTATTAGGAATAGAATGACATTATCTGGTTACACATAGATCAACATGCTGATAGGCCAGAAGCTATGTCCTGATCCCTACCCCTTAAATGGACTGTATTTAATGAGTTCCTGGTAGTAAGTCTTTCCACATCATCTTCAGCTGTTCTAAGCTTGGCCCACTTCCCTTTTCAGTGGCTATTTGCTGGCAACTTTAAATGTGCTTGCTTTCTGGTCTATAGCTTTCATTGTTTATTTGTCCCTGTCTGGTAGCCATGGTGGTCTGTCTCACCAGCTTGCTTTTGGTTGTTCTTGATACCTTTTCTTACCACATAGAATTTTTGCTTTAAACTCTGAAAGAACCATTTTAGACTTTGCCAGACATGTTTGTTTGTTTGTTTTTTGTTATTGTTTTTTCAAAACAGGGTTTCTCTGTGTAGTTTTGGTGCCTGTCCTGGATCTCACTCTGTAGACCAGGCTGGCCTTGAACTCACAGAGATCTGCCTGCCTCTGCCTCCCCAGTTCTGGTATTAAAGGTGGTGCCACCACCACCCAGCTTTAGTCACATTTTTTGTCCAGTGCCATTCTTATGTATCCATACACATGACTATACATGAAACAAGTTGATTAAGCATCCCCAAGATTTATCATTAGCAGAATTATTTTCTGAATCAGACTTATCCAGAATTTTCCAAAAAGTATAACTTGTGTGCCATCACAAGTGTTGATGAGATACTATTTTTCAAGTAACCTATGGATGATTCTGGGCCATGAGCAGGTCCTGCTTTATACAGTCCTTTGGTTCATATTCAGTTCTGTCTTTGGGAATGTATCTTGCTGAATGCACATTCTCTCTGCCTCCTAACCTTAACTATTTAATTTTGAGAAGCCAAAAAGTGGTCCATCTCTGCTTCCCACTTTTCCCCAAGTTACTTATTCCTGTTAGGCAAATTTTGATACTTCAGTTTTTTAACATTTGCGTATGCGTAATGACCATGACATCTGGGCAGAGAAGGTAGATCAAATGTGATTGTAAAGAATACATTGAGCCATCAGACTGATATAGGGGAAAGTGCATCTTCGAAGTAGCAAAATTATACATGGGCATTTTACAGAGCTTTGCAGTCTTATCACTTTTCTTTCCTAAAATGAATTCTAAGCATTTTTCCTAAGTGTAAAATCTGGACTACAAAATCTGAATGCTTTTCAGCCTATATATTACCATGATATGTATAATCAATATCTTTTGGTATTGCCATACATTTTTATCATAAATGTTTTTCTTCAAAGATCTTGGTTTTTCATGGCTCTATCTGATTTATGGAAGGAGCTGATGTTTTATGATATTCTCACTGCTTATAATTGTCAAAAGTAAAAATCCCCCCAGTGTTTTATCTAATGGACCTTAACCATATGTAATATGTCCATACAAGAGAATCAATAACTAAGAACAGATTTTGGTACTCACTGCAGTGTGGATGAGCATCCCAAGCATGCTAATCAAAGATGCCTACCCCCAAAGGCTACATGTTAGATATTCCTGTGTTAAAAAAAAACAATAAAGATTAAAAATGAAAAATACTGTGAAGAAAAAGAAAATGAAGTCAGGGACTAGAGCTACGATAGCTGTGACTTTAAGTAATGGTGTCAGAGATACCCTCTTTGGCTACATGACATTTGAACTGTGACACATGTCAACTTGAGAAGGGTTACCTCTAATATGCTGATATATGATGTTCAACAGCCAGATCTTAAAAAAAAAAAGTGCATTGATATGCATACTTAAGTTTACTGTATGGATTTTACTGATAGAAAAATGCAATTTACAGCTTAGGAATAATAAGGAAATCCACAGTACTCTTTATTAAAAATGTTGTGTAGCCAGGAAATTCTCCCCATATTGCTCCCATTGATGTTTGCTAAACTTCAGTAGTCATAGCTAAATACTAATTTTAATTGATTAATACTCATAGATGTGACAGGGATACCGGCTGACAGTTTCTCTCACATTAATGAGCAAGGAAAAAAAAACTAAAGCTGCAGAGGTGAATTTCTGAACCCCATTCATTCATCAATGACAAGAGTTACTGTTTTTCTGCAGTAGTTTATAGTTTCCAAATATCAGAAGAATATTCCATCAAGTTTTCAGCTCTTCATAGTTAATGGCTCATAATACAACACATTTTTTCTACTTAATCTGCATTATTAACATTGTTTATTACATACATTCTTAAACCCAGACAATCAACATAACAAGATCTAAGCCCTTGGTTGCAACTGATACCAATTTCTGTGGTATAAACACAGGTGCATCTTGATTTCTGATTGAGCTATATCCCCACAAATCTATCATCAGTTGATATATACTAGAAAGAGAAAACATGCTTAATATGACTAAACTTCAGCACATCACAATGTGACCACACATTATACTTCTGGTGGTCTCAGGCCTGACTCAAAGCTGCATCTCACTGCCACCACCAGGCATCACAAGAGTATGGAATTGTATCCTGCAAGCCTCTAAGAAGATCTGAATTCAAATCCCACCTATAATTTCTCTTAAATGCATACTGTTTTCATATCATCATAAAGCTGAAACATCTTAAGTCAAGAAGTCATTATTTGGGGACCATCTATATTCTTACAAAGGCCAGCTCAAGCTACCAATCTGATTAAACAGAATATGGAATTGGGAAAGAGATATACACAGTTAAAGAATATTTTCACCATAGGTGCAGCAGACACAGATAACCACAAGAGTACTTGTAATAAAATGTAACAACACACCTGGGGAATTTTGACTGCTTATTACTTTTGTTTTCAACATAATTTGCCAATTGGCAACTGCCTCACAAATACCCTGACGTTTAACAATGTGAGAGCTGATGGGAGAGAGTTCCACCTGGAGTCTGAGGCTGATTGTGACCAGTAAATAGTTTGGCACTTTCTCCCTGGCGTCTTTGATCATTCTCCATTGCGAATGTTGAGGGGAACTCTTCTATCTCAGGCTCTGAATGTGTAAAATGATCTAGAAAGTCAAGGTGATGATCCAAAAGCATCACTGTGTGTTCCTTGTGTCTGTCTGTTTGCAGCCTTTCCTAAGGTTGTAAATCTGACCACAACAGGCAGACATTTGCGGGAAGAGCACCACCAGCACAGGAAACAGTTCGTGAAGGCCTCAGATGGGACTGCAAGGAGTCAGTGGACTGAGCACAGGGGCTGTCAGACAATGAGTAGTCTTTGCATGTGGTAGAGTGATAGGAGGGAGCGTGGCAACTCCAGATGAGGCCACCCCTATTCACCTGCTCTCCTTTCAGCAGAATTCAAATCTGCTGAGACCCAAATCAATTTTGTGATGTTTAAAAAGCCACTTGCCCTCTTGGGCATCACTTTTCTGTAAGATATGGAAGTTGGATGGACCTGATGTTTCAGTTTCCAGTTCCGACAACCTTGGAGTCTTAGTACCATTTCAAATCTTTTTGTGTCATGGATGCAGGAGCTCTGCTACCTGTGGACTCTGTCTCCATGTCTCACCCATAGCTTTTCTTCTGTTTCCTTTATACTAGAAAGGCACTGACCCCTCTGTCAGACGTAGTGAGTTCCCAGAGTCTTTGATATCTCCCAGCTTCATCTCTGAGTTGAGTGGTCCTCTCTGCCAGGAGTGGATACAAAACTCCATGTCCTGCTTTGTCCTAGAAAGCATCCGTGGAGAGTAAGGAACAGCCATGTTCACTTCCAGGGTTGTTGCTAGCTGACACCCCAACACTGTCACCCACTCACACTGGTTTGTCTCAGTCACTCTGAGCAAACTAGTCCCAGGAACGGAGATGCATGTCTTAGGAAAGGCTGCAAACAGACAGACAACGAGAGCACACAGTGGTGCCTTGGATCGCCACCTTGACTTTCTAGATGATGTACACATTGAGAACTTGAGATAGAGGAGTCCACCTCAACATTCACAATGGAGAATGATCAATGATGGCCATGGAGAAAATGCCAACTATTTTACCAGTCACAATCAGCTTCAGACTCCAGGTTTGTCCTTTGTGATGTAGGAAATTCCTAATTTAATAAAAAACATAATTTTCAGAAGCACCTGTACTCTAGTGGTTAAGAATTCAGGCCCTCATACCAGACTGCTTGACCCAGGGCAACCACTCCTCAGTCTAGTCACCTGAGTGAAGAGGAATTGGTTTCTACATTTTGAAACAGGGTGACATTTTGTCCAGGCCCTCTTGGAATCTGATGAACCAGTAATACTATTGGATGGCGCTCATTGGCATGGTGGTCAGAAGTTCCACCATACCTGTGATTTCCTTTTCTCTTGGACCACACTTCTTTCTGAAGAATGTTGTGTGTGTGTGTGTGTGTGTGTGTGTGTGTGTGTGTGTGTGCCTGTATGTGTGTATATGAAGCTACCTCCAGTTCAAAACAGTCAGCATAACAAGTCTACCTTTCCCATATATTCAGGCATTTGTGAACTATTGTTCAAAATTTTTATATTGATTTATTTTCAGTTTTAAACTATTGTTCTGTTTGTGTGTTTGGGGGAAGTTATTTAAACACTCTAGGTCTTAGCTCCTTTGCCCGATGTCAGGGATGATAATAGTAGCAACCATGGAAATAACTATGCCTACCTAATAGCGTGACTCAGAACTAAAAGAAGCAACTTTGCTGAGGCAGAGAGGCACTTATGACAAATGGGAGCAGCAGCTGTGTGATTCAGTATGATCAGTGATGTCATTATCATTGCCATCATCAATAATATCACTGTCTTCAACATCATCACCTCCATAACCATCACCCCTCCTAGCATCACCTGTTTCTTTGTCATGAAGATCAATCTCATCATTGTGTTACATGGTCTTATCGTTGCTATGCCAAATGCCTGAGAAAAACAAGAGAGGAAAGGATTTATCTGGACTTAAAATTTCACAAGTTTCAATCCACAGTCACTTGGCCATTTGCTATAGGTCTATGTTGAGATAAAGCGTCATAGCACAGTGGGTATAGTGATCTTTCCCTGCCTACCTATAATGGATAGGAGTCAGGGAAGATTAGCAGAAAGACATCAGGACCCAGGTACATCTCCAGCCTGAAGAGATGGCTCAGTAGTTAAGAGCTCTTGCTGCTCTTACATAAGACCTCAGTTCAGTTCCAAGAGCCCACATTGGGTGACTCACAACAGCTTATAACTCTAGTTCCATGGAATGAGACACCCTTTTCTGGCCTCTGCAAGGCACCTTCACAGACAAGGTGCACATTAACTCATGCAGGTACACACACACACATCACACACACACACACACACACACACACACACACACACACCCTCATAAATAAAAATTACTAAATCTAAAAAAAATCCATTTCCTCTAATAAGTTCCCTCTTATCTAAATTCTGAATCATCAGTGGGTTAAATTTTATTAGCCCAGAGCACACATGATCTAATCATCTCAGTAGATGTGCCCAGATATGTTTTACTAATTTCCTAGGAATCTGAATGTAGTCAGATTGGCAAGTAAAATTAACCATGTATTGGTTTTGCTTTGGTGGAAGACTCTGCCATCTTGCTTTGGTACCAGAGTTGGGTCATTTCCTGAAGAGACCTAGATATTGAGCCGGCCTGGCTGTGGTAAGAGTCTGTATAGATAGTAGTATTTGCTCTGCATTTTAATCAGTAAAATTTACTCAGTTAGCATGTATTGATTTGAATTCCAGCATCTTAAATGGTGCCCCTAAAACTTGAGAATCTGATTTTGAAACAATTAGTGCTTTTGAATAATGACAAATTATCACTGTTAAGATGCCCTCAGTACAGAGGTTTGTTCTTGGTAATGTATTAAAACTTGGAGATTCCAGTCAAATATGTTGTGTTTACGGGGTCTCAAATTAACCCGAAATGAAATGAGTATTACCCTGAAGAGAGAATTAGATAAGATAGCCAGTTAAGATTCAGTCAAATCATTAATATAAATAGTTTAGTGTGGCTAACAGAAAAGTGGAAAATCCATGTACCTTAGGGGACCTTAGCATGACAATCTTTCTTCATTTTGATATTTTGAGTGATAGCAAGTGGATTTCACTTCAGGTGACAACCCCAAGAAACACTAGTGGATTGTTCTTCAAGCTGTCAGAACTAGACAAGAATAGAATGCTGTCACTGGTTACTGATATCTGTCCTGTGCATAGGAATGCCCAAGGCAGGTGTTCTATCTTAGGACTACATTGTTTTAAAATGTCTTACAGCTATCTGATTACTGATTACGGTACCATCCTTCCACAAACACCTTGAAATCTTAATGCTACCAGCTTCTTCGGCATGTGAGTTACTAGTGCTTATTTTTCTATTTCCAGAGGTAGTGATTTCTATCTCTCCCCAGTAATCCCTCTTTCCCTAGAAAACACAGCACCTCTGTGTATGCCACCTGCTTTACTGGCTGCTCCCCTAGTTTCCTTAGTTCCATGCTGTCATGAAAGAACAAGTCTTTGTTTTGCTTATGAATCTGTGATTAGCTAGGACTTTGCGGGTATCGCTCAGTGATCGTGGAGGTTTTCAAAGTGGAATTAGATGAATTAGATGGGATGAAAGCTTGCTTACTCCTATGACTGGCAATGAACACTAGCCATTGGCAGCTTCTGACCTGGGTTGCCTGTTGTCCAGAACACCTGCACAACTCCTCTTTGGGCTCTGATCTTCCTCACAGCATGGTGGCTCTGTTCCAACCATTCATCAAGAGGCCATGTTGCCTCTTACAGCCTTAGGTATCACCTCTTTTAAAAAAAAAATACATATTATATTTTATTTATTTGGTCAGGGAAAGGTGGGTGGGGGGTTGTTTGTGAGTGAAGTCAGAGGACAGCTTGCATTTGTACTTGCATTAGTCAGGATCAGTGGCCAGTGCCTTTACCTGCTGATCTATCTCAGCCCTCAGGTGTCACATCTGTTAGCTTTGGTTTGGCGAGGCAGTTAAAAAAATTTCACCCAGACACTGGAAGATAGAACAGATTCACACTGTTCCATAGGAATGTCCAGATTGCCAGGTCAGAAAAGCAAATGTGGTAATTTGCATATTAGTGTGACCATCTCTGGAAAAGTTGACTTATGCCACTATATAAACCACATTCATTTCTGCTTCAAGTATTTCAGGGCTGATTGATGATTGAAACAAGAACACAAATGACCACCCTGGTGTTGTCACTGAAACATGAGAGACTTAGCATATTGTACTATTGGGTCATCAGTGAAGACTCATTTTTTTCCACCCCCAGTTCCCTTTGTGCCTTTCTCTTTGATTATACTTTGATTTCTCCTGCCTGGGAAAGCAGGAGCCTGAAGTTAAGTTCTGCTTCTTTCTGTCTCTCCATTGGCTGACCTTGAGCATGTCCTTGAGTAATTCACTCCTCATTGAGGCTTGACTTTCTTCATCTGACAAATGAGAATATCAGATAACAGTTTCCTGTTACCTTCTAATCCGTTACAAAATCCTTTGATTTAATTGATCATGTCTTTCACATTTATTTTCAGTGTTAAGTGTATTCTTAATATTAATAAAATAAGAGGAAGTAGTGTACAGGGCTTTGAAAAGCAAAGAACTGTTATAATTCCATTCTCAAATTTATTATTTTTTTGCTTTAATCATATACTTCTCATTGAGGTTGCAAGTGAAAGCGGCTTTTTGTCCTACATTTTAAAAATGTATGTATGCGTGCATGTGCGCGTGCGCGCGTGTATGTGTGTGTGTGTGTGTGTGTGTGTGTGTGTGCGCGTGTGCGCGCGCGCGCGCAGTGTACACATGTATATGCATGCATATTTGCACACATATGGCCACAATGTAGGTATGGGCACACATGTGTGTGGGTGCACATGCATATCTATGCATGTACATATGGAGGCTCAAGGTATAGTTAGGGTCTTCAGTTGCTTTTCATCTTATTCATGGAGGCATGATCCCTCTGTTAAACCTGGAACTTGTCCATAAGGCTGGTTTAGCAAGCCAGTTTACTTAAGGATTCCACTTTTGCTTTCTGTTTCCTAGAATTGCAAGTGGGCTTCCTCGGCCATCCAGAATTTTTAGAGATGCTGGAGTTCCAAACCACAGTCCTTGTGCTTGTGTGGCAAGGGCTTTACCCACCGAATCATCTCCTCGGGCCCTGTCACCGCCATTTTTATGACCCTACACGTGAACCATGTGTCTGTCCTGTTTGTTTTCTAGATTGATGCCTTTCGAGCTACTGATCACTTTCAAATGGTACTTAGGAGCAAATCTACATAATCGACTTCCCTTTCCCCAGGTCTCCAGCCCTTATCAGACAGTAGATACCATGTTGGGCTAGAGCAGTTGCTGTACTTCCATGCAGAGATAAGGCCTTTGAAGAAGAATTAAATGGTTTGGAGAGGGACTGGACTGGGGAGCTGATTTAGGAAGCCTGTCAGAGGGAACAGTGGAACAGAGACATACAGTTAGGCAAGGTATCTCACAGAGGCCTGCCAAAGAATGCCTCAGCTGGAGAAAGCAGTGAACACAAAGGCGGTGTGAGTCTGGAGTATCCATGGGTCAGTGGGAAGGCTAGCATGAATGAAAGAAAGAACAGAAAATCTTACCCCTGGGCTCTGGGAAATGATTATCCCTTCTCTTCTTTTTCCAACATGAAACTGGATCATGCCCACAGTGCCTGGTGGAGTGGAGACTGAACGTTCTCTTGTCCACTTTGTTTCTGGTATGAGGTGAGGTTGGGTTAGTTCAAAAAGTGTAAAATGGAGATTATCTCCCTTCCATTGAGAGGACTGTGGCTCCATGTGTGAGGGCATGCATCCCAGGTGAAAATCCCTTCTTGTGAAGGCTGTGACTTCTCACAGGAGCAGCCTGGGGATACTCTTGGTTGTGGTCCTGGACCTGCCATCAGACAAACCCTGAGTCCCTGTGATTCAGGTCAACTACAGAAGGAGTTCTGAGAGTATATCTGGGACCCAGGAAGTATGCAAGGATTTTCAGCCTCTGAGGGTGGAAGGAGACAGCTTCTGAGTTCTGATACTCTCGGAGTCACAGAGACATCTCAAGGCAACCGAGTGAAGCCTGAGCATGGGCCACTGTTGGAGAGGTGTCTAAAGTTCCTTGGACTTGTCTGGCTCATAAATTCTTTTGCATTTATTCCTGGTGCCTTGGGAGAGGTCTTTAACACTCTAGTGGTAACAGGCTCAGTGCAGCCTTTAATATTTACTTAAAATACGACCTGTATAGATCATCTGGCACCAAGAAAGGTAGAGATCTAAAGTTTCATTTTGGATGTGTAAGAGAAGTCCACGCAACCTGCTTTGTTTAATGGAGTCCTTATTATCACATGTGAAGGCAGAGCTGGATTTTGATAGAATGAGTCACTCTGATTTCCCCCTGTGTTTGTTCTCCAGCTTGCCTATTACAGAATTTACCTGGCATTTTCAGTATGTCTGTCCAGCAGACTTGTAAAATGGAAAAAAGAGTAAAGTGGATTTGCCAGGTTAGAGCAGCTACTACAAGAAAAACCTTCAAATCCAATTTACCTGGCATTTTCAGTATGTCTGTCCAGCAGACTTGTAAAATGGAAAAAAGAGTAAAGTGGATTTGCCAGGTTAGAGCAGCTACTACAAGAAAAACCTTCAAATCCTGCTGCCCCAGTGACAACCCAGGCTCCTTTCCCTCTTCTTCTTACTTACTGTATACGAGCTGTTGGGACCAGATCCTGGCAGTGCAAGAGTTGTGTTCTTGATACCTTGGCCCAGGGAAACCTTGGCCTTGGTATCCATACAACCTGAAAGGCATGTGAAGGGGAATGTAAGAGGGCTTCGAAGGGGTATCCATTGCATTCACCTCCTACTAGACAGAACACAGTCACATGTGCCTCCAGGCAGAAGACATGGACAGTGCCATCTAGAAGCAGCTGTGAAGTTAGACAGATATCAGCTATGCACAAAGTAGTTGACTCCCCAGTTGCTTCAGGAAGTGATGGGTGTGGGAGGCAATTAGCAAAAAAGGCCCATTCCCTAGGCCGCACCAAGAGTTAGAAAACCAGACAAAGAAGAGGATAGTCTGCTCTTTGCCCAAGCCCGCAGCCTTGGCCTTCCATGCACCGTGTTTATGGATCTGCAGCGGAGTGAGTCCAGGGTAAAAGGAGATTGAAGCAAGCATGACAAATGCTGCTCTCATTCTGCCTTTGCTACCTTTGGCACCTTTTCAAAGAGGAATTAAATTAATACCTTGTTGATTTGTAACTCTTGCCCTTTAAGCATGTAAGCACTCCTCACGCTGGATGTCAGCCTCATTAGTCAATACATCAATACTCTTAAGGAGTCTGCTCACTTTGCTAATAAAAGCCAAGGCTTGCTTGCTTTTCTCCTCATCTGTCCTTGGCTGGCAGAGCCAGGACCTTCTGTGACCAGGCTCATGTAGGCAGCCCCGGAAGCACCGGTGGTGGATATAGTTTTGCTGGGCTGTCAGTGGCCTTCTGTGAGCTCTTCCCTTTCCATGTCCTTTTCCTTTTCCTGATGACCAACCTTCGTAGGGCTTGGCATCTTTCTGCACCTTACACAAAGAATATCCAATTTGCTGGACGTCAGGGGCCAGGAGATGGTGGCTTTGTGCCCATTTCTTTTATCGTTGGCTTAATAATTCCAATTTCCTTATATTCCCGTGGGAAACTGGAAGTCTTTCAGAAACCACTGATGGATACAAACAGTGTGGGTTGCTGATAGGGCTGTTTGGAGAGAATTCACAAGGGCCGGAGCCGGAGCCAGTGGGCTCTTGGATTCACACAAGATAGGCTGTTTCTATAGTTACAGTGGGATCAACCTTAGATTCCAAATATTTAGGGGAGAAATCTAAAAGCCAAAAATGGAAAAAATAGAGCATTACTCAGGACTCATTAAAATCTTGAAGGAGTTTTTAGTTCTATTTCCATCTAACAAATATGTGAAGATATTCTAGCCCAAGGAGTGAATCTGTTCTTATAAACAATTTCCTTGGACTGGTACAAATGGAAAGTTGAAAGAAGTTGTCACTAGGCACTTACTTTGTAGCAGCCTCTTCACATCCTTTCTTTCTTACAGCAACTTTGCACGGAGTACCACTTGCCATCTCACAGAGGTGGAAGTTGAAGTCTAATGTGATGGGGTAACTTGACCAAAGTCAAGGCTTGGACCAGCTGATCAGAGAGTCAATTTAGTTCTCTACTTGTTCTTCCATGCATCAGAATGTCCACAGTCTAGCCCTACCTGTCACTAGAAGAAGGCTGTTAGAAGCCAGTGGACTCCTGGAAGACAAGAGAAGCAGCCTGAGCTAGGCTTTGACTTTCAGGAGAGTGGAAGGGCCAATGTCCCTCCTGTATTGTGTATCTTTGCTCACATGTGGGTAGGGGACACTTGGTACTTTGACTATGTTATGACTAGAGGAAAAGCTTCTTTCTAGATGCTATAGAATATACTAGATATATAAGATATACTAGATATATAGGATATACTAGAAGGATAGATAAGTAGAAGCCAGAGATGATGTTAAACATCAGACAATATATAGGACAGTCCTTCAGCAGTGAATTAGCCCACTCAGTGTCTACGGTACTGAGGTGGAAGGACCTGACTTCAGTGACTAATTGTCTCATTGACTGGGTCCTGACTGACAGCCAGTTCCCATATTCTTTTTTCATGTCTGTTATACCTTTGTGCAGTATACCTGATTTTCTTCATCTGTACAAGTGATGAAATAAGAATAGAAACAATGTAGAGGTAGGAGGTAAATTTTTATGAACATTCCAGTGATTGCATTTCATGCATATATTCTTTATAGGTTCATTGTCTAACAGGGGTATGCTCTTCACATCTTAACAAAGTCACTTGCTTTGCAGAAAGGCTTTTTCTTAACCCTGCCTGTGGTAGTAGGCGAAATAATCCTTGTGTAAAAGCCTACTAGAAAATAACTTAAAGTTTATTTTTTCAAACTGTAATGATGCTGCTTTGTCATCCAGTTTTTTTTCATTGGGCAGATATGGATTTGTGAGGTCATGAACTATACGATAGCACTAAGGCCACTGTGTCGATGGATATGGTATAAATTGCTCAACACTGACTTAGTCCTTAGATGTGGATAGCTGTCCATGTGACTTCAGCATCATCAATGTCTTACTGAACAGTCTGTCACAGAGTGTATGCTCATTGAATGAGATCATCATAGGACATTGCAGAAGAATCACAGAGCTTGTGGCTACTTTTGTTCTGCTCTTCTCTGCTTTCCTGGAAGAACTAACAACGGAGATGTTGAGTTGCCTATGATGCACAGCTGATGGGGTGGCAGCCTTAGGCCTTGGTTATGAGTGTGGATGTTTCAGAACAGACCAACACATCATACTGGGCTTGTGCATTCAGAGAGGAGAAAGTGCCATTTCCTGCCATTTGGCCAGATGCATGAATTAGACAGAGACTTCTGAATGTCACCCAGATAATCAGACAGCCAATGAGCTGAGCCATGGAAGCCACTACAGTGTTGCTACTATTACCTAGAAGACCAGGGCTCTGGATAGGGCTGAACGTGTTTCTGTGATGCATTTCTTAGAGGTCTCCATAGGATGAAATGCTTTAAGGGGTTATAGAGAACTAGCAGGAAGTGTTTGTGAAGCTGAGAGGGAAGAATCCTTACCAGAGCACCAAAAATCTATCCATTTTTTTTCTCGGTGTTTACCTCAGCAGAAGTACACAGTGAGGAAGGGACTGTGTCTTTAGAGAACTACATTCTGGTGCATTCTATATGTTTGAAGTTAAGTCTGGGCAGGCTTTTGGGTCCCATCTTTACTAATTTCTGAGAAGATTCCTCCTCTGTCCAATGAGATAAGAACTTGTCAGGAAATTAGAGACAAACAAAAAATGTTTTTGAAATGTTGTATTAAATAGTTTGCATAGCACCTAACAAGTTCAAAGACCTCAGATAATGTCAGTTGGGCTACTGTTTTATTATCAATATCTCTGGTATTTCATTATTAATTGTATAGCCCTGGCTGTCCTGGAACTCACTCTGTAGACCAGGCTGGCCTCAAACTCAGAGACCCACCTGCCTCTGCCTCCTGAGTGTACCACCGCCACCTGGCCAACATTTTGTTGTTGTTTTTAACTATAGTGATTAAACAAAGTTCCATTTGATTTCAAGCTGTAGCAGTTGGCTGGTCACACAGCAATAAGCAAAATATTTTTAAAATAATCATGTGTTACACAAATAAAACAAAGGGTAGCTGTTAAATTTGCCCCAGAAGTAGTTTTACAATTAGCAAAATCATTTAATGGATTCAGTAGAAACGTATCCTTAAGAATATGCAGTAATGTGCAATAACACAGAAAGAACCGCACATTGACGCAGTTTATGTAGTTCAATAAATACTATATCAGATCCAGGATGGAAAGAGGATGTTGCCGAAATAATTGTGATGTGATAGCTTTAAAAAAATAACAGCAACAATAGGCCAGTGTGCAGGCCAGCAGGAAGCTACAACAATACCCCCACCTTTTTCCTGTACCTTGCCTGAGTTCCTTCAGGCGACACAGATAACCGACAGGCGATAACGTCCAGGGCTGGCTTTGGTGCCCACAGAAAATAGAAGAATTAGTGTCAAACTGTTATCTGATCAGAAAGTGGACACAGCAAACGCCCTTCCCAAGCTGTGTTTAAGGAGAGTCCCTTGTGGGCACAAAGTCCTCTTTCCACCTGAGTTGTTCCCCCAACTACTCAGAGGAGGTTCCTTTTGTGCATCCATTTTGGGGTCAATTCTTGCTTGACATGCAGTGCATTATGGGAGCAGTACACATAACACATTAGTATTTGTAGATAGCAAGTTTGAGAGCACCAAACTTTGTACAAGCTTTGTCCTTCCTTATATATGCTTACTTTTTTATCCAATGAAGCCCAAAAGGCAAGTCCTATCCTTGACTGAACTCTGCAACCTGCCATAGAACCTAGAACTTGAGCAAGTAGCTTACCCTCCCACCTCAGTGCCTCAGTTTCCTCATTTGTACATGAGGTATATTGATCTTACGCTATCTCTTGGACTGTTATGAGGCTTTCAAGAAAACATGCTGGACAAGTGTTTAACCAGCCACACATGGGGTACTGTTTGCTATGTATCAGTACTCCAGAGCAATTTTCATGAGTAGCAATATTGAGAGACTGATGAACTAAGGCTGTATCAATGTATTTATTGAACAGCTCCATCCTGAATATCATTTTAGTCAGAGTGAAAAGAGATGATAAACATGCAACAAACACAAGGTGTGTGAGAAGTGACAGGAGGCATGTTTGAGTATAGGAAGATAGAGATTGTGTGTGTGTGTGTGTGTGTGATTTCCTTATTTAGTGATGTCAGAAGAAACCTCACTTGTGAGGGGATATTTGACCAGAGAGATCAGAAAATGAGTGTGACCAACATTTCAGTGTTCTGGCAGGGAGAAGAGCTATGCAAAAGCTTCACAGGTGGTGGAAATGTCTTTGTCATGGGGAATTGCAAGGACTCTGGTGTAACTGGAGCAGAGGGAGTCATGTCAGCTTGCTCTGGACACCTCTGGGAAGACATTGTAGGTCAGCAAAAGTGACTTCAAATAACATTAGTTTGGAGTCTGAAAGGGAGCAGTAAAGGTGGAACTGGCCGAGAGATCCTTGAACTGAGTAAAAATGTAAAATTACTGCCTGTTACTTCCCAATCCAGAAGTATCTTCTAATCTACATGGATAGAAGACAAAGCAAAGAAACACTAAGAAAGACCTCCTACTTTGCAAGTTCTACAGCATATGTTACCTTGGCACACATCCTTGAAGAGCCACAGACAGCTCCAATGGTAATGTGCTATGATATTAAAAAGAGGAAGGACCATCATAGACCTACACAGTCAATAAAAGCTTTAAAGAGGGATGTCTGGAAATTTGGTATAGGCAAAGATGAAAGCTGTAGTTCATTGTGGGGCATCTTTACAAAGAAATCCACCAATTCAAATGTAGAGTTTAGTGTCTCTAAAAATTTGTGTCATTTCTAGGATTTGTGCTACAAAAAATGATGCTACAGGGAATGTTCTGTTGTATGACTGTGGTTGAGCTACTCAACCTCTCTGACTTCAATTTTTTCATCTATAAAGAAAAGAAACCAGTGGTATTCACCATACAGGACCAAGGAGGAAGTGGATTAATGCAGGTAGTGATCAGAACACTGGACAGATGTGAGCATTTCTTCAGAGCCGAGTTACCCAGCTACACAACTGGAGAGTTGTTAGGCTCCAAGGCAAGTTAGTTGTGTCAAGTTGACTAAGAAGAGAACAAGGTTCTCCAAAGATGATGTGTTTGAGATTGAGCACCACACCCCAGAGCACCATGCTAAACAGAGACTCAAGGAGCCAAGGGGTTTTAAAGGTCAAAGGGCCAAAGGCCAAGGGAGACACATTCCTTGGCTACAAGATTGGACCATTGGTTGCTGGGCAGATGTCCTCCAGGGTTTTTGAGTAAGGTAACAGTTGCCTTTGTGCAAGTTTGTGTTTCTGGCTGCATCTCTTGGAGTAAATCTTGTTATTAGACATGTGTGCATGGTATCTCACCTTCACAGCCTTCTAGCTTTTTATTGATTGATTGATTGATTGATTGACTTATTTACTTACTTATTTTACATCAACATAATGAGTCCATTTTAGTTTTTTGGGTTTTTTTTTTTTTTGTAAGTCCATTTTGATTCACAAAATATATACAATTTAAATATGGACAAGCTTTTGCTGGAACATAGCCATGCCAGTGCATTTATACCTCCACTGTGACTTTTACAGTGTTCCAGTGGCAGAACTGAGTCATTACAGAATGACCCTGTAGAAGGCAAGATCTAAGTTATAGCAGTGGCCCCTTACTCAAGGGGGAGTGAGTACTTGAGTCTTGGATAGTACTAAACCCAAATTTTAATTTGTAAATTAGACAAAGCAAGAGATTGATAATAGTAAGTAGTAATAAATAGAGTGATTATAACTACAAAATTGTCAATACCCCACCCTATGCTTTGGGGTCACTATTCATAAAATTAGGGCCACTTAAACACAAGCACTGTGATATTGTGGTACTAGATCTGATAAATGAAAGGGTTACTATTAAATGATAAATGATCAGGAAGCATATACAGGGGGATACATTGTACAAAGAAATGATTTATGTCCTAGCCATGACTGGACGAGATCTTGTCACTACACTACTCAGAATAGTACACAATTCAATCTTCAACTGGACTGGGATATTGCTTGGTTAGTAGAGTACTTCCCTAGCATGCACAATGCCCTAGGTTTTGATCCTCAACACCACATAAACAGTGCATCATGGCCTATGCCTGTAATCCCAGCACCCAGGCACTTAAGAGGTGGAGAATGGAGGATTAGTTGAAGGTCATTATCCTCAACTACATAGATGTTCAAGGCCAGCCTGGACTACTTGAGACTCTATCTGAGCATGCGCACGCACGGCGCACTCATTTCTAGAAATTTCTATTTAATATGTTTGCATTGTGATTGATCATAGGAAACTGAACCTACAGAAGTCAAGCCATGAATGTAGAAATACTGTGTTCAGCGTAGCTCAGTGGTAGACCTTGTGTGTAGTGTGTGTGAGTGTGAGTTCCTGGAGTCAATCACTACCAACCCTGTTTCCCCCTGCAAAAAACCACAGCTTCGTTTTACTTCAAAGTGACTAAACCAAAGCGACATTCTCTTCAGCATTTGAAGCAGGAGTCCCATGTGTTGTCATCAAGGCTTGTTATTGTTAATTTGAAAAAGTTTATCCAAGCTGATGAATCAAAAAATGTTTTCTAAATTTAACTTCCATTTATTAAACCATAATTCCAACGCTTCTGCCATCAGGACACCACAACATTTCCTTTTAAAGGTTTGAGGACCCAAAGGCCTGTTGTTTGAGATTGTTTTGCTTGTGTGAACATAACGTTAACATTTTTTAGTGGGAAATAGATGGATTCACATATTAATTTCTATGTTCAATCTGTTGCCATGCTGTTTTTTGGGGAAAAATAGACATGTGGTTGGAAAGGGTGGAAACATACCAACAGTCCCTTGAGGTAATTACAAACATTCACCTTTGCTCCTGCACCAACTCTATCAATAGTTCCTTTAAGGTTGGGTTCAGGATGGAATCTGAAAATACATCAGTTAGGTCTTTGTGCTGTATTAGTAAAGTTCGTTATTCTGTCTCACACTTTAAACAGCTATTTTATCCACTTATGAATCTGTAATATCATGCACTGGTTATTTGGAAAACAGAAGTTCACCGAGTTTTGCATATTTCCCAAATTTGACACATTTCATTATGCAACAGCAAAAATTAAAAAAAAAAAATCACGTTCATTAGCCTCACTATGGATCTCATTAGAAAAGTCTTTAAGAACTGGGAAGCTGTCATGTTCCGAGAAGGAGATGGGAATTTTCTATAATGTAACTTTCTCAAAGTTCAAAGTCCACCATTGGCAAGAAACCCCTTGGGTGTTTTCCTTGCTGTGTTTGGCTTGCATATTCACTTGAGAGGTGTTCATAGTCACTGTGGGTGACTATGGTGACTGTAGCTCACTGGTTATTCTTTCAACTCAAACAATAGCACATGAAATGAGCTGCTGCCTGGCTTAGGAGCTTTTCAGTTCCTCCTAAGGACAGTCTCCACTTTTTTTTCCCCTCAGAGAATATTAAAAATGCATATGCTCAAGTAGAGACGCAGTACAATTTGTAATTTTTACTGCTTCATTAAGCAATTGTTTGGGACTCAAAGCACACGGCAGCCGTGAGAAAACAACCAGTCCCGTGCAGTGTGAGACCAACACCGTCGTTCGGTTAAATCTCCCCAGCTTTCCCACCATTGCTGTGTGTCAGCAATACAAATGTCAACACGGGAAAAAGGCAAATGGTGCAGATCTTGGTGAAAGCAGTTTTGCGCTCCTGTGTCCTCCGAAATCGTCTAGACACTCATGTGCTAAGTGTATCAGGGTTCCTTTTCCTCTGTCTCCTTGCTAACATTTAGCATACTTTGACATTTTTCTAATAGCCATCATAACAAGTGTGCTGGTATCTCCGAGGAGTTTTGATTCATCCTGATGCCTGGTGATGCTAATCAACTTTTTGAGTATCTGTTGATAATTTTTATGTCTTCCTGGAGGAATGTCTTTGCAGACCCTTCACCCATTTTTGGGGGGGTGGGGTGGGTAACTTTTTATCGATTCTTTGTGGATTTCACAACAGGCTTCCCGATCCCACTCATCTCTCCATCCTCTAGCCTACTTTACCTACATTTGTGACCCCCCTACAAACAAAACAAAATTTAAAAGTATAGCCCCGAAGCAAAGCAAACAAACAAAACAAAACAAGAAAAAAGAAAAAGAAAAAGAAACTCTCAGCATGGAGGCTGTAGTATGGCCCAGTGAGTTACACAGTATATCTCTTAGTCCATACATCTTTTCTTCTAAGTGTTCATTGTAATGGATTGTTGGTCTGGTTCAAGGCCTCTGGCTTCTGCTTCCCTGTGGATACTGGACCCTCATTGGGACTCCTCCTGGATATCCTGTTGTTATTCGGTGTCAAGGAGATCCTGTAGCATTGGATGTGAAGATCTGGCTCCTTCACACACTCCAACAATTCACAGAAGAGATGGATGTTGGAGTGGGCTAATGATAGCTCTGGTTCTGGGCCTGGGTGGTAGCTGGGTTGGTCAGCCCACCAGCTCTCCCTCATCGTCACCACCAGGGTGAGCTCTCCAGCACTGCCCAAGCTAGCTCACCCAATGCAGTAGGCAACAAGGAACAGGGCCACCAGTTCTGTGCCCATGCCCTTGGGTTGGCTCATCTGCACTCACACTACCTGGGTCAGCTCTACTGTTTTGTTCAGGTCTTTGTCCCTTTTTAAAGCTAAGCTGTTTGCTTTTTCTATTACTGGCCTGTATATTTTCTTTACAGTTGTATGTTAGCCACTCATCAGACACATAGTTTACAGATACCATTTTCTCAATCCATAGGCTTCCATTTCATTTTGTTGCATTAGAAATTAAAATGAATAACTAGAGGAATTATAGTAATGCATATTATTAATGCTTATTGCTCCCTATGCAAGGAAACATCTATTCCATTTGCAATAGAATAAAAGGGTAATACTTGCAGAGCTTAAAAAATATTGATACTGAGGAAAGAGGGCTTTCTTTGCTTGCTTACGACTTAGGAGCTGTGTCTACTGCTACAGAAACGGAGATGTGGGCACAAATTTTCCCGAAAGATAGAATGATCTTTCCTTGTACCATTTTCTAAATTCTGGCCAATGAGTATAAACCAATGATATTTACAGGAAATCCAGGATATAGTAACCACTGTTTCTTTAAATGTTTGGATGGCTAATTTGATTTAGATAATCCTGACTGACTTTCACTTGGTTATATTTATGCGAAGAAAATAAAGGTTTTGGCCTCAGAGGAACCAGTAAAGGAATTTAAAACAAATGTTACTCTTATATAGAAAAGTGAGTTCATAAAACCCTAAGAATAGTAGTGTCAGATTAAGAAAAGCTAGCCCAAGCTAATTTCAAAGTATTTTCTTCTGGAGTTATGCATAGTTATTTTTCCCCATAGATCCCCATAATAGTAGAATATGTAATCGGAAGTGATGGTGGACATTCATTTAGCGTCTTTTGTCCAGATGTTTCTCGAGATATTTATGAATGGATCTTTCTACGTGTAGCCATTCTTAGCTCAGCCTATGTGTGTGTGACAGTTCCTCATGTCAGCAATGCATTTCAGTGTGTGTGAGGGGGAAGAAGGAGCCATCCTGTTTACCCTCTCTTGTGCCGTGTGACATGCAGGGCTGAGGCAGCACTTCCTTCCTCGCCAGTCATAGCTAGAGCACAGGATGCCATTGTGATTTTAGTCTAAATGCCTTGGTGTTGTAAGGGTGGGATGAGGAAACCAGAATGTGCCTAGGGTGTTCTGGGGGCCGGGGACACTGTGCCTTTTGTATGTTTCTGTTCATTGCACCTCCGTAAGAACCCATCATGATGAGGCAGACTGCTGTCAGCGCCATATTAATAGCTAAGAAATGAATCTTGCTAGAGATCACAAAGCTAGAACATGCCATGATCATGATTGCTCTTGACTGTCTGTGACATCAGAACTCAATCTGCCTTGAAGTTTCTTTCACATTAGCCACAGTCACAACCCTGTAGGCAGAACATTGCCCAGAAGTCTCTTTCTTTTGCTAGCACTCTGTGAAGTTCCTGCCCACCTGGCGGCTGGCTTCCTTCTCCTTGATACTGGTGGTCCATGGTCTCACTGTTTGGGCTACTATACTTTAGTTGCTCCTGAATCTCAGATAATGCCTTATCCCTTCCTTGACCCCAAACCCAGCAAAGACACTGTTTCCATCTCCCAGTCTTTCTAAGCCAGTGCTTTCTAAGGATCACCTCCTTTCTCTTAAGCCAGCCTGAGGCCATGTCTGCTTGTACTCTGAATCTGCCTTTGAGGCTACTCACCCACATGCCAAACAGAATGATACTTGTCACGTCTGTCTTTGACCTGTGAATTCTTGTCACTAAAGAGAAAGCAGATCTCCTGGGTTTTATGGCTGTTGTCCTGGATATTTTTATTTGACCAGTTTTGTTGTTCTTGACTTTCTGCTCTTTCCTGTTCTCCCTCTTGTCAGTCTGCCTTGTGATAGATCTGGTTCACAGCTGCTTGTGAGACCCATTGACTTCTGACGGCTTTCCTGCTCAGATTGTCCTGATAGCTTGAAATTCAGGGTGGTAGGGGTATTTATGCCATAGAAATTGGCAAAGGTTAAAAATTAGTTCTGATAACCCCCAAAGCAAGTGGTTGCTAACTGTTTATCAGTACCATTCTGCTTCGCTGTACCCTGATATGTTTGGGATTTTCTAGAGGAATCATTCTGAATGAGTTTTACATTCAGTTGCTGTATTCCTCCCAAATATTTGCACCTCCTCATAACACCTAAACACAAGCGCACAGGTACCTTCTCACTGCTTGTCTATGCCATTCCTCCCAGTATCTGTCTTCAGGTCTGAAGCCACTTCAGTGCCAATGTATAGATGGCTTCTGAAAATTATACTTTAGTGCAGAGCTGATATCACAGACTTCCAAGTCCTAAACTAGACCCATTGCATTTTTTATTACTGTGATAAAACACTGTGATAAAGGCTATTTATAGATAGAAGAGTAATTTTGGGGTTATAGATCCATGGGATTGGGGTCCATAATGATATTGGTAACATGACATTAGATGGTGGACATGGAGGATGGAGCTGGAAACTGAGAGCTGAGGGCTCGTATCTTGAACCACTAACAGGGAGCAGAGAGAGCAAATTCAAATAGGACAAGTCTTTAAACTGTCAAAACTCACCCTCAGTGACATACTACCTCCAACAAAGCCACACCTCCTAAGCCTCCTCAAATTGGGTCCCCAACTGGAAACTAGGCATTCAAATGTGAGAGACTGTGGGGGGACATTTATTATCCAAACAACCACACCCATCATCTTGTTTTCTTTCTCTAACCCCTATTTCTGTGAATGGTTCCATCATCCACCTTCTACCTAATCCAGAATTTGGGATGAGCCCTGGACCCTGAGCCACGCTAGCCGCAATAAGACATCATTAAAAAAGCTTACATAGGCTGGTCCCCCAGATGGCAGCATGAAGGAGATGGGTGTCGGGGATGATTCTTTGGTTTTCTTTTTGGTTCTTAGAATGTTAAAATTTCTACACTGGCATTCCCAGAGTCTTTATGGTAAGGAAAGGGAAGAAGTAACTTCTGATAAATCATGTATCTTTTATCTAAAGTGCCAAGCTTTTTCAAGAGTTCTTCTACACATTCACGTACTGAATCTCATAGGTATTTCTGTGTGGTAGACAGAAACTGTAATTTTTCTTTTCTTCTTTCTTTCATGCCAGGAGAAAATGAGCCTCACTCAACTTAAGTTGCTTATCCAAGTACACTTATCAAGTAGGCAGGGTAAGAAATAGGACCTGGTGAGGCACATGTTTCAAAGCATCTGGTCATTTCATCAGTCTTGGGGGCCTCTGGCTTGGTATGTGCATGTGGAGGGAACATAGCCAACTGAGCATCTTCAAAGAGATCCACAGAAACCTTACCTTATGCAGGAGCTCCAGAGGCCCAGACTTAACAAACAGTATCTCTAGCATCAAGTTTACCCACTACAGACCCATGGAGCCTGCTTCCTAGTGATATAGCCAATGGATAGACAGATTCAAAACTCATTAGCATTTTTTGAAATTTTAGGTAGAAGGGACTTCACTTTCTTGGAGACCATTGCTAAAGGCATGGACGGTTTCCACAGGTGGTCTTTACTTAAATCATTGGCCTGCATGCAGATGTTCACTCTATGACTAATGGGTGCAGGAAAAGGGGTCACTAGTCAGGCCAGGAGCCTGGTGGCAGGTTCATTTAGAGGAGAAAAGATCTCTTCCATGGATGATAGGGGATAGGAAGGAAGCACGGGCAAGATCTTTCCAATACCCACCCTTCAAACAATGAGCTGTTTTTGGACAAAAATAGTCATGTCATGAAGTGTCCTTTGAAGCTTCATCCTTTGCTGTGGTGTTCCTACTTGGGGAGCTGATATTTAAACAAAGACTGGAAATGGTGGAGAAATAACAGGCAGAAGCCAGTGGTAAGAGGAGAGTGGAGAGAGAGAGAGAGAGAGAGAGAGAGAGAGAGAGAGAGAGAGAGAGAGAGAGAGAGAACAAGGAAACAGATTTCAATGTGCAGTTAGGGAGTTTATTATGGTGTCCTGAGAAAAGTTGTTTTTTTTTTTAATTATTTTAATGTGTGTGTGTGTGCTTGCACGCACGCCATGTGTATGTACATGCTCATAGAGGTTGAATATTCTGGTACTGAGTCACAGGGGTTAGGAGCCATTTCATGTGGATGGTGGGAACCTAAGTCAGATCCTCTAGGAGAGCGGCAAGTGCACTTAATGGCCAAGCCACCTCTCCGGCACCACTGAAAAGCTTTTGCAAAGCATCCAAGCAGGGAATGGTATAACCTAATTTACCGGGTGGATACATCTTTCTGTTGACAGTGCAGGGGACAAATTACAGGAAAGAGAATGGTAGTTTAGGAACCCCTTCTGTGGCCTTGGACTAGGTGATGATGTCGAGGATGGCAGGATGAATCTGAGATGTAGCTGGCGGTGTTTGGTGAAGGAGAGAGGAGATTCAAGCATCTGTCTTCAGCCACAGTGTGAATGTTGGTGTGATCTACTGAGATGGAGGAGAGAGAAAGGATAGTGAGGAAATAGCTTCTCTTTGGTTCTCCTTCCATAGACTTGTAGCCTCTGCTTGACTCCTCTCTAAGCAGGTTACCTAGGCACTGTTGGATACCCCTAAAGCTGGAGAGTTCTTCCAGATAAAAGCCTGGGCTCTGCCTTCCTGCAATGTCCATCCATGTGGACATTATTTCTCTGGAAACACATGGATTACATCCACTGTTTTCTCAGGCACTTGTGCCAAACATCTGAATACCCAAGATGTTTGGAATTGCTTTAAAACATTGAAATTTTAAATAAGCTTGGATAGAATGCCATTAATTAGATCATAATATATACACACGGGCTTTTCTACACTGAGTTTGGAACCTCTGTACTATGTAGCCTTATTTTGGTTGCGAGCCTAGCCTTGAACAGCTGAGCCATTGCTCCAGCCCTTATGCAGCCTTATTTTAACATACTTAATTTACGACTTCTATACAAGGCCTTTCGTGTAGTTCTCCTTCCTGATTTTCACTGTTATACAAGTTTTTTTTATAGAGTTTAAAAGACAGGAACAAATGCGTGGATTTAAAAAGCAGACAGATCTCAGCATTTCACTGCCCAGAGACATCAACAACTAAGTATTTGGCTTAGAACCTTTTGGTTTTCCTTCTCTCACTTTTTTTTTTTTTTTTTTTTTTGCCTTATAAGTTACGGTACTTGTAATATACATTTATTGCTTCATCTTATCACCTGCACTTTAACATATGTTTACAGAACATTACCTTAAAGGGATTCTACAGAACATTTTGCATAATTATCAACACTTGTTGAGTATTCTTTCAGTCAGTAAGATGATAGTTCCTCTCCAGAAGTTCAGTGACTTAATACTTGATGTAACATTCCGAACACTGTGATTAATGTCTTTGGTGATAAGAATTCTTTCCATAATTTGGTCAGTGTGCTTAAGGGGGCTACAAGCTGGAAGTGTGAATATTTCAAAGGGTTTTAGCACAAAGTATGGGTACCAGGAAGCTTTTCGCAGCCCTGGGCAGCTGGTCCATTAGAATAAATGGGAAGGCCAGTGGCTGCACCCTAGTCTCTGCTAAGTGGTGTCATTGGTTGCTGCTGATATTCTCCTCCACACTCAGGCTTTGCCAGGGGGAGAAATAAACATCTTTGTTTGGCTTTATATTTGTGAGTCACTAAATCTCTTCTTCAATTTATCTGCTTTTGCACTTACCTCTTTATCTTGTTTTTAAGATGCCCCCTGCCCTTCATACCCTTGTTCCCTCTCCTTCCATACTATGACATCAGGCATAGAAGTTTTTCTCATACCTTGGGAACCAACCGACTAGAACCTTAGCTCTTTACGTTTTGGGCATGTGGCACATTGAAAATCAAAGCTGCAACACGTCCTACAGAGGAGATGGATTCAAATAGGTAAAGTTTTCCTCCAATGTCGTGCACACAATCACCAAAGGAGAGTGTTGTTTGTACACATCTGAGGGATTCACACTGACAGACATCCATATGGGGACAGAGCCATGAGTGACCTTGGTATCAAGAATCCACAGAAGCTCTTGAAATAAAGGATCAGTTTGATGGCAAGGGATATTTGCCGAGTCACCTGCACTGTCCTTGCAGTTGATTTGGCTTTGCGATCTTCATACAAAGGAGGACTTCATTTCCATGTAAACGACAGGGTGGAATTAATGAGGAGATGTGGGGAGTTTATGTCTTGCAATTGAAACATCTCCTCTAGCTCCTTTCCACCGGGCTTACAGGACTGCTTTTGTATATTTTTAACATACAAATGCACCCCAAATTTGCATAGTCAGTGTTTTTATAGCTCTAGAAATACTTCCCTACCATCACAGGAAAGGAACAAAACATCCTTCAAAGGCCTGATTTCCATGCATTTAGGCCATAAAATACAGGAAGGTTCAGACCCATTGCCAATGAGTCAAACACAACTAGTTCTTAGAGTTCAAGCATTTGCAATCTGTGGCACTGGGAAGGAGAGGAATGCACTTTGTCCTCTTTTTAGAAAACAGGTGGCTACTGAGCTCACAGATGAGTGCTCAGTGTTTTAAACTATTGACTGGGTAGCACACTGAGTGTGTCAGGGAGTACGAATAATGGCAAGAACGGGCCAAAGTCTTAGGTCGTGTGGTGTATAGAGAAAGAGAGAGGAAAAACAAACAAACAAACAAACAAAAAATAAAACAAACAAAAAACTCCCGAGTGAACATGCAACCAGATCTGGCCCTAAAATTCAACCTTGCATTTTATCATTTCTTCTTATGAAAATTATTTGAATTCTCTGACAGTCTCCTCATTGAGGTTTCCATAGTTGAGGATTCTTAAGAACCTGGCCCAAAAATTGATGAATAGATGAGCTATTGTAGATGAACCAGCCAGCAGAGTGCTGGAGACACAGTGAGTATTCATAAGCCCCTATGCTATTGTCATTGATACTACTATATTGGTGCTAATGGGTATTGGTATAACTGTTGCCATTATAGATTATAGTTGGAAGAAAAACAATGGATTTGAGACAATAAATGTTACATAAAAATCGTAAGTGACTATTGCCTTTGTTATCTGAAATTACCAGAAAATGCCACACCTGTACTGAAGGTTTTTTAAAATTGATTAGAATTTCATGATCTTAGAGTTGTCTGTTGAGGATCCAGAGCCAAAATTACCTGTGTTAGGCTGCAGCACTACACTTAGTCATAGAAGAAGGTGGGGCTTATGGCACCCCTACTCTACTCAGGGCAGCTTAATGACAGTTCAGCACTTCTAGACCGTAGGAAGCCATTGTTATCAGTGATGTAGCCACTGATGTGCTGCTCTTACTCCAGGGGGATAGTGTCACATTCATGCCATTATAAGGGGCCCTGGTTAAACCAAGTGGGTCACAGAGCACAAACAAAAACAAAGAGACACGATGCACTTGATGGGCAGAAGGCTTGATAGATAAGGGAGGAAGGAGGATATGGAGTGGGGTTGAGGGAGGAATGTAACCAGAATGTATGATGTACATGTATGAAATTGTCAGAGTACATTTAAAAATATTATCTGTGCTAACTTCGCTCCCCTTGATAGCCATTAATCTCCCACCTCTGTATCTGTATTCTTTCAGTTATCAGGTAAACCTTTTTGAATGCATTAACATAGCATATCATTAGCTTCTATCAGTTCCAAAGCTAAGACTATGATTAGCTAAAAACTAAAACCATTGGGAGAGATTTTCCCACCTTGCTGCAACCTGCTTACCTGGTAGCCTCCTCACCAACAGATTTGGTAAAGGCCTCAACTTATGACTTTCTTTTGTCCTTTGAGTATAAACGTACATGTGGAACTTTTTCATTGAACAACTTCCATATGGAACCTGTCATTTGGGCCCAAATCCATGATGCTATACCATGGTTATTCATATTTAGCTCAGCATAAACTATCTCTTATTCTCTTTGGAGTAAGAGCTGTGTTTTATATTGGCATTTTGGTCTATACTCCTGTACTGGAACCCAACAGGGCAGAATAAACATCAGAATGGAGCCAATCACACTAAAACTCCATACCAGGAAGCTGAAATAGCTGAGTACTTGGCCTTCTGCGATAGGGAGAGAAACGAGATAAATGGTTAGATTTCCCAAGTGAGATATTTTCAACAGGCAAAATAATGACATTCCCTCTGTCTTCCATCCCTACACCATTTAATCCTTATTAAAAGTGTCTAGCAGTGATCCAGTGTTAGCCAATCAGTAGCTGCCTTTTATTGTATGTCTCCATCTTACAAGGAAAACACCTTAACAGATCAAATCTGCTCCTTGCAATTTTATTTCTACTTTATTTAGTCTTCATCTGCCTATAAAACCAGCCTTTTCTGTTGGGCCTAGTGGAACATACATCCTATTCCTTGGAATGACTTAGTTAACCATCTTAAGATGGAAACTAAAGCCAATTAAGATCTTTAAACTAGCATGTTATTTTGTTTGAGGAAGCCTTAGATTTTATGTGATGTATATAATAAAAGATATCTGCAACCATAACACAGAAGTCTTCTGTACTGTTATCACTGCTTCTTTGTGAAGAAAGCTGATACTGAGAGGCTGAAACCAGCCCCCGATGCTCACAGGAAATGGACTGACCATCAAAATTTTTCATGAACAAGCTAAGGATCAGCTTGATCAAACTTGATCACACTCAGGACAGCTGTGGTGATGGCTCAGGAACAGCTCAGTGTGCACCTGGGGAGCATGAGATCTGCTCAAACCCTGGCATCTTACTTCTGTCCTGCAAGACCCAGGACCTTCAGGAGACTTAGAACAAAGACTGCCAACCTTATTCAGTCCTTACTCCCCAGCTGCACCATCTGGAAGTTGAGACCTTGCCCCACCCACCCAGATCTCTAACCCAGGTCTGGGTTGAAACACTCATTCTTTGCATCTCAGCTGTTGACTCCTAAGAGCCAGAGTGAACTTTCCCCCAGTGGGCCATAGATTCTGTAGTATCTGCTTAGGAGTGTTTACTCTTGGCCTGCCATTAGCAGAAACACACGATGATGTAGTCTTCCTTCTTGTGTTTTTAAACCACAGACCACATTCTATTTGCTTTGAAAGTTTAATACTGAAGCAAGCCTGGAATCAAATGGATGCAGGCAGAAAGAACCATTAGGTGGTGTAGGTTAGGGGAAAGTGGTGTTCTGAAAGGTAGGCTAATGCTGTAAGGAAATCCAACAGTGGGAGTGGGAAAGGAGCACTTTGAATAACAGCTTAAAATAGGGTGGGGACTGGGGAATAGGTTGGGAAAAGGTGTGGGAAGTATTTTCTTGAATCCAGACTCAATCGTTACTATTTCTTGAAAATTAAACATATCTGCACCTCAAGGACTTAGAGAATTAGAGGCTTGGCTGAGGATGTCATTGAGTGGTAGAGTGTTTGTCTTGAGGGTGGCAGAGGCTTAGCAGGAAAATAACTGAAAGGGGCTTAGTATTTTTGTTATGGAGGAGGCTCCGAGGAGGTACAGAGTGGTTCACTGTTGCTTTTTGGAGTTGTAGAAAGTATAATAAAGTGTTGATGAAAAGATGGTTTTGACGGACCATGATTTTTAATGACAGGACATTATCACAAAAGAATTAGAAATGAAGCACTGTGGGAAATTGGGGGAAGTGAACCAGCCCCTTTTCTCTTCTGGACCTGTCACTTGATGTAGCACTGATCACTCTCAATAGGAAAACAAAGTTGTTTTTTTTTTTGTAAAAAAAAAAAAAATGCACACAATAACGTGACATCACTCTTATGCCATTAGATAACAACTGAAATAAAGGAAGGATAGTGTGGAAGGATAATAGGCTATATTTTTAAGCAGACAGACATAGTTCCTGACCTTAAGAAGTATATGCAGAGAAAATGTCTTCTCAGGATATATAATGCAGTGTATGGACAACCTAGACTCTCAAAAACATTTATTCTAATGTTGTTATTGGCACTGAAATTGGGAAAAAACTCCGTGCTTTAAAAACTCAGGAAATGAAGCCCGGTGGTGGTGGCACACACCTCAAGTCCCAACACCTGTGAGGCAGAGTTTGAGGTGAGCCTAGTTCACAAAGTAAGTTCTGGGACAGCCAGGGCTTCACAGAGAAATCCTCTCTCAAAAACCAAACAACAACAAAGTGTAAACACCATCATCAACAACAAAAACCCCAGGAAATGGCTACTGATATCATAAAATGAATATAGACATTGAACAAAGTATTTGTGAGGAGAGTGTGTATGCTGTTCTAAGTTGTTGTTTAAATGTGAAATGTCCCCTAAAGGCTTATGTTTTTGAATACTTGGTCCCCAGATAGGGGTGGACTTTGTAGTTTCTTAGCCTGTCTACTGTTTCTTGACTGATGAAACAATGGAAGCAGGTGCCTCATGTTTCTTCCTCGACCCCTTCCCTGCCATAATAAAGGGCCCCTTCAGATTGAAGGGAAAGAAGCCCTGCCTTCTACAAGCTGCTGTTGCCCAGGATTTTGTCAGAGCAAAGAGAAAGGCGACCTAACTAAACATTAGTGGACTGCACATTTTTGTATTAATTCATTGCTGTGAGGCTAGCAATGAGGAAGGGGAAAGAAAACCACTGCGGGATAGTGATAGCTATGCAATGGGTAGATGGCTAGGTGACTGACTGTATAGATAGATAATAATGATAGATAGATGATTGATAGGTAGACAGATGATAGATATATAAATAATAGATAGATGATTGATAGGTAGATGGTAGATTTATAGATGAGTGATGCATAGAGACATAGATAGATGATAAATAGATAAATGATAGCTGGAAATAACAGAGAGATGACAGGTATATTAGATATATTAAATAGACAGATAAATAGATACATTGATAGATGATAGATAGACAGACAGATAGATAGATAGATGATAGATTATGACTGTGTGGTGAGATCATGGTGCGCCTTACTTTTTCCTTTGCAATATTTCCTTCTCAGTCTGAGTCTAACAAAAAATTTCCTTCTCAGTAGACTTACTTTTGATTAGGCTCTGTGATAATACCCATCTCCTCATGCGATCCTTATCATACCATATTAGGGGTGAAGACAACAGAGCAACCGTTGTGGTGCACAGCTTGGATTCAAGGGTGGAAATTTCTGTTCCAGAGCCCCTCATTTCTTTGCCACATTGAGCCTTTAGAGGGTTCGATGATCTAGCTTTAAAAGCAGGAATACAAAGCAGAGATCTCCAGGGCTAGGAGCTTATGCCTTGTTCTTTAGCTGGAGGTCTTTGTGAGAGCCACCATCATGGCTTCTATGGAAAGAACACTTGTGAATTCTAGATTTTGATCTAGAGGTCAACCATGCACATTTAAAATATTTTCCAAAGTGTGTACTTTCAATCATTTTCCAGTACAACTTTTGAACAATGTGAGTATAAATTAGCTGGCCTGTGCATATTTTAAACAACTGTCTAGACCATGGAGTTTTTTTAATTGCTAGAAACTGCAAAATAAGATCTATTTTTTCAATTTGTTTCCTCTGCTGAACTGGATTGGCCTTGCTTTTTCTCTTCTTTCTTCTTTGACATTCTTAGTTGCATTTGTTGTATAGTTTTCTTGACTTTTCCTGTCATCCAATAAGTCCCACGAGGTCAGGAAATCATATTTTATATTTGGGAGGAGGTATTTGTCAGGCAAGGCTTAGGTTCCTACCCAGCAATTGGGATTTGGGGCTTGGGCTCTTCTATTCTATTTTATATCTGTTGACTATAGGTCAAAAATTACACATGGAGTAGAATTATAAAGCTGACTTAGAAGCATTTGGAAATATTATAGTTAAACTATGCTCACCAAAGCCATGGAAATAGACAAGTCCCCCAAAGGTGCCCAGCAATGGACTTTTATAGACAAGAGTACTGGAATTCTGCTTTGGTCCTCATGGCCTCTTGGAGAAGCCAGGGGAAAGGCTTTGGGTTCTAAGACTTTATGATGCTGTAGGTTGCATCTTAGCAGTTGACATTTGATTGGAAAGTGGTCTATTTAAAATGTCATCTAGTTTTCTTTTGTAGAGGCCCATTTGAAAATGGGAAGTTGGGCCCTGTGACCCACTGGCTTCCTTCTGTTTTGAAGTTTTTGTTGTTGCTTGAGTCGAGGGTAAATGCAAAGCTTAATTTTCAGCACAACTGATATTTGTGGAGGACTTTAGAATTTACAAAACATTTATCACACACCCCATCTTGTCTTAAGGAAGGGTAAAGAGGAGAAAGTCTCCATTCAGTCTAGGTGAGAATACATAATACATAACACATCTCAGTTTTTTTTTTTTTTCTACTTGGGTTAGTTGTGTTTGAGATGAAAAGTAATGTTCTCATTCAAAGGTAGCTGTGTGAGAATTAGAATCTTATTCACATGTGACAACTTCTCCAGGATTCACAAACACCTGTTAAGACGGTATCCACATGATAGATAATGACATTCAATGAGTTGTTTCACCAGGTGGGAGGATTTGAATAAGCCATGTCATCATCTAATTTAAATATGTGCTTTTTCCACTTCAGATATTCAAGAGAAAATCCTGATTGTTCTGTGAATCCACTTGTATTTCCTGTGTGCTAAAACAGACCTCAGAGCACTAACTGTGTTAGCATGCTTTCCCTGGAAACGCAAGTCTGTTCAGAAATGTCAGGGCTAGCTATGGTCATGCCTGCCCTGAATTTTAAAAACTGTAATAACCGAATCTTTTTCTGCAGGGGCTAAAAAAAAAAAAAAAAAAGTATTCTATAATTTTCCTTAGAGACTTGGGTAGATAAGGCCGGGCATATGTGGTGTACCCAATCAAAACACAATTTCACAGGTTCTGAGTTTGCATGAGATTCAGACTATCTCCTGGATCCTGGGTTTGAGTGTGCATGCACAAACAGGGAAATGCTGCTCTGACCAAGTCAATACCCTCAGATGCTCCACTGATCCAGGCTGTGTTACTGGTGCCCATCTTTTCCTAGTAGAGCCCCCTCCCTGGAACCAGCATCTGAGAACAGGGAAGCACCAGATGCCGCCATTGGAGAAGGGGGTCCCTGGTCACACTCCGGCAAGGTGAAGCATTCACCCACCTTGCCACGATCTATTGCTTTCTTATACACAGTGTTCTTTACACTGGCACTGTAATGCACTCTGTAGTCTTGGTGAATTGGGTTCTTTGCTGAGACTGAGATAGGCTAAATAAGTTAGGTCACGAAATATGTTGACACAGGACAGAGGCAGGATTTAAACATAAGTGTGTTGGACCTGAGGGTCCATCTATGCTTTAACCACTGTACTGTTCTTGGGCCACATAGTCCCAGATACCCTCAGTGTTGTAAGTGAATTACAAAAGCTACAGGGTGGGTGTGGCTTCCTCCCCCTCCCCACCTCCAGTGCTGAACTTCTCTGTTGTTTACCATGGCTTCCCAAATACAGGTTCAGTGGCTAGGCACAATGAGACTGAAAGTATTGCTATCATTCATATTTCTATCTAATTGTGTGCTTAGTTTTTGTTCGTTTGTTTATTTGGAGGGGGCAGTGTCTCACATAGTCCAAGCTGGCCTTGAGTTCACTATGTGGCCAAGAACAACCCTCAACCTTTGGTCTTCCTGCCTCCCTTGACCAAATGCTGGAATTGCAGGCATGTGCCACCATTGCTGACTGCGTCTACTTGTCTTCAGGCTCACTTGTAAAGATTTACATCGTTGTGATCATAGCACATATGCATAAGTTCATGTCCTACATTGTCATTTAAGGTCCTTTCCATGTGACCTTCTCCTGACCTAGGTGTCAGGTTTATTTCTAGTCTGGACAACTTGCATCCTGTTTGGCTCTGCTGGATTTTGAGGTTGAGTTCCTCAACTCCCAGATCCTCAGTTATTCATCTGGTAAGTGATTGCATGACTTTCTTTCTGAAGTGTGTGTGTATGTGTGTGTGTGTGTGTGTGTGTGTGTGTGTGTGTGTGTGTGTGTGTGT
The DNA here is from genome assembly GCF_004664715.2 of Peromyscus leucopus. NCBI lineage: Eukaryota > Metazoa > Chordata > Mammalia > Rodentia > Cricetidae > Peromyscus > Peromyscus leucopus. Next base: position 33,352,681 of record NC_051071.1, on the reverse strand, counting down.
GTTTCACAGACCTGTTTATAAGGAGCTGGGATCATATCCAGATGGAGGTGCTTCCTTGCCTGTTTATTGAGGGTATAAACACCTCATCATTTAATTAAGGAAACACATGTGATCTCATAGCATTGTTCCTGGCACATACAAAGCTAAAACTTTGAACAACCCATCTTTTTAGTTTAAGATTTCTTACATGGCTGGGTTGGTGTGGACCTGTGTTCTAAATTAACTAGCAGCTCACCTCTGTCCACAACTAATCATGATACATAGCTTAACTTCAATTGTGAGCCATTCATTACCTTGGGAAAATGAATTAGCTTTCTCAGCCTCAGTTTCCTCATACATAGTGAAACTAATTCCCTCCAAAGTAGGTCACAATTCTGCTTACATCGGAGTTCGTACATCAAGTGCTGGAACACAAGATGCTCAGAAACACTTTGCCCCCTGCTTGTGTGAAATTCCAAGTCCCCTGTTGGCATGGAGTGTTTGCAGTCCCTTCGTGGCGGGACACACACGGGAAAGGTGATATTGATTGTGAGAATTTCTAAGCAACACAGAGCAAAACCCACCTTCCCTTCGATGCAGGGAAGAGGGCTGGAAAGGAGAGGGAAAAGCTCCTCCAGAGGTGCAGGCGCCGAGAGGCGCTTTTAGAGGAAACTCTTCCAAGACGCATGAAGTATGCTTTCACTATTTATTTTTCACTCCACATGAAAGGCTGAATCATTTACTAGCATTAATGGAAAACAGATTAATGTCCTTTTGCCCACACTGGAGCTGTGTGCTTTGCCGGGCAGGGAGACAGGTTTATAATCTCAGGGTGCTCTGGTCAGTCTATAGCAAGGTGCTTCCCCTGGTGTCTTCCTCAGGTGACAATGAACTTCAGGTGTTCTTTGGGTATACAACAAGAAGTGTGCCACGGCTCCAACAAGAGCTCCTGAACCTTCCTCCAAAGCCCTTCACTGTAGTTTTCACAAAAGTGGGTCTTTGTCTTTAAAGGCCAAAAGGAAGCCATAAGTTTGCTTGTGCAATGAAGTTTAAAAGTGGTTTTTTCCAGATGTAGAACTACGCAGTGTCAATATGGCTCAGTGCGCATGTAGAGAGACTTGAGCTGGAGCCTAGCAGAGTGGTGATGATAAGTTTGAGAGTCTGCATCTGCTGCTGGCTTATCTCCATTTCTATTTTCTTCTAATAAGAGAGAGGGTCAGCCTCTCCCAGCATTGGAGATGGAATGTGCCTCTCCCTACAAAGTTTAGATCCTGTATTTCCAAGTCAGAAAAATGCCGTGTTGGGAGAATGAATGTAGTCTGAGAAGATACCAAAGTATTTTAGCTGTTCATGTGACAAGACTGTGCTTTTCCTTAAAGGAAAATTGAGTCCAACTTCCGTGATTGGACTTCCTCTGTATCTAGACATGCTGAGATGCCCTGCAAGTAAGAAGCCTTCTTCCTACCTTCTAAGGTCTCCCCATCTCTCCTACACATTTTCCGTTTTCCAGAAAGTATGCACATATACTAAGATGAGCCAATATAATAAACATTGGAAGTTGAAAGGAGAACTACACATGTTTGCCTAATGTACCACCCCAAAGTGTGGTGGCTTGGAATAAGAGCTGTTTTATTTGCTCATAATCCTGTGCCTTACCACCTTTCTTTGTCCTGAGTCAAGTAACCTTTTTGTTCTTGTCAAATGTCACTTAGATGGCTGCTATATTTGAGGCTGGATGAGGGTATTAACCTCAGGGACATGGCCAACTCTTGGTATTACATGTTTGTTGAGTCACATGTCTCCATCAACCTAGCCCACATAAAAGTAGAATTCTAGGAAAGCAATACTAGCTTACAAATGACTTTCAAGTCTCTACGTTAATCTTGTTTTCTAATATTCTATAGACCAAAACAAGTCATGTAGTCAAACCCTTAGTGCACACAGAGAAAGACTGTGCTGAGGCATGGATAAAGAAGATGTCTAGGGGGCAATTACTTTATCAGTCAAACACAGGCTTTGACTTGAATAAAAACAATTAGCATTTATTTTAGTTTGTGTGTGCATATGATTAAAACCTAATATCTTGCCCATGCTAGGCAAGTGCTCACCATTGAGCAGAACTCCTAGCCCTTCGTTGAATTTCTTTAGGACACACTATGTGCTTAGTATAGGGCTTGGTACTTCACATGTATATCATTTTATTAACTATGCATGATAGGTCCCCAAGGTGGGTATTAGTATTTCAAATATTCTGAAGTTACTTGAATTGCTTAAATTCATACTGGGAGTAAATGGCCAAGGTTTTCAGACAAAACTGAAGAAATCCAGAGACCTGTTCTCTTCCCTGCCTTGCTACAGGTCTGAACTAGAAACCCTTTAGGAAATACAAGGTGGTGTGTGGAATTGAACTGGGCAGGCTACGGTTACATAACAGCTTTGACTATAAAAGATTGATCATCATAAGGCTAGCAGCCCAGTGAGTTCTTGAGATTTTAATTGGACATTCCTACAGAAGTGAAAGCATCTAAACTTCAGCTATAAAAAGTGATACACACACACACACACACACACACACACACACACACACACACACTGCTTGATTATTTACCTTTTATGAGCTGGAGTGACATCATTCTCCAAATGGAGCTCTTGTCCTAAGGATGTAACAATTCATGCACTAAACTCTTAGCATAGCATGGGCGCCTAGGAGGAACTCAGTGAAAGGCCTGAATGGCTCCGAGGGGAGTATGGCAAAAGGGAAGTTATTTCAGACAATGAGAACAATCTCTTTTTAAGTGAAGAAGAGGGGAGGTCTGAACATAGGGAAGACCCTTGGCTTCCATGTAAGCACTGAGAATGGCCTGTTTATGACAACGGTCAGGCAAAATAATGGCCAGCTTTGAAGGGCTTTGATACCCAGATCAAGGAAGGAGTAAACTTGGCAAGTAAAAATTCTGTGAATACGTTTTTTAAGACTCTCAGAATTTTTTTTTTTAATGGAGATTTAAGAGATCCAAGTGGGCCTTCTCCACTGTACTACATTTTTTCTATGGTCTCATTTCTTCCTCTCATTATTTTTGGTTTCATAACAGGAAATGTTGATTTCTTGTTGCAAGACTGGTTTAAAAAAGTTGGTGCTTACCCTTTTTTTTTTTTTTTTCAATTGGATAGTCAGCATGTCAGACTCAGGGTGGGGAAGGGTAAAATTTTGGCGGAAAAAAAAAAATAAAACAACCAACCAGGACCCAAACTCAATTACTTGAGGGGTGGGGAACTCACTGGATCAAAAAGTCTCTCCAAAAAGTAAAGACCAACTCAGTACTCATATTCCCCCCATCCAACTCCATTTAGGGAAGGAGGTAATTGAAAAAACTTCTGAGAGGATTCCAAAAAGGAAATGCTGGATGCAGGAGATTGGGTAGGTTTGGGCAGCCAGTGTGGTTGATTAATTCTGAAGCTGTGTGGTTGATAGCCCTTCAGTCACAGATTTCAAGTCTCAAGCAGCGTGGGCTTGGGGGGTAGGCAAGAGAGGTGGGAGGGGACAGAAGACACAAGTAATGAGGCTGGTGGCTGCCCTTTTCTCTTTCCTCTCTCTCTCAGGATCCTTTAAGGGGCCGGCCCCTGGGAGCCTGACCATAGTCCAATGAGGATATGGTCAACACAAACGGGACTTGGTGTTTTGTTTTGTTTTCTTTTGTTTGGGGGGAGGGGAGGGAGGGTGGACCTGGGAAGAATTTTTATGTGATTGGGCTCCCCTGTATGAAATTCCCAAATAATTAATAAAAACATGTTGGGGGAAAAATTTTAAATCAAATGAAATTACATTTTCCCTTCTGGCTTGAGTCTGAAATGTCCTTTATGTCCTTTACTGCTCCATGTTTTGTGGGGTTTTTTTTGGGGGGGGTGTTGGAGTTTCAAGACAAGGTTTCTTTGTGTAGCTTTGCACCTTTCCTTTCACTCTGTAGACCAGGCTGGCCTTGAACTCACAAAGATCCGCCTGCCTCTGCCTCCTGAATGCTGGGATGAAAGGCGTGTGCCACCTCCACCCGGCTACTACCCTATGTTTTAAGCATCCCATTTTATTGCACTATTTTGAAGGCTGTGTAACTGTCTTAGTTACTGTTCTATTCCTGTGAACAGACACCATGACCAGGACAATTTATAGAAGAAAGCATTTAATTAGGGCTTGCTTAGCAGTTTCAGAGGGTTACTCCATGATCATCACAGCAGGGGATATGGCGTCAGACCGGCAGGCATGGTGCTGGAGCAGTAGCTGAGAACTGACATCTGATCCACAGTAGGAGATGGCATGGGCTTTTGAAACCTCAAAGCCCACTCACTCCCAGAGACACACCTCCTCTAACAAGGCCACACCTCCTAATCCTCCTCAACGGTCCACCAAAAGGGAATCAAACTATCAAATACGTGAGCCTATGGGAGTCATTCTCATTCAAACCACTATATAAGCCTCTCAGAGATGAGGCCTAGCTAGCAGAAGCAGATAACTAGAGGTGTACCTTTGAAGGATATGTCTGGTTTTCAGAGCTCTTTGCTCTCTGGTCTGTACCATGTGAATTCACTGTATCCTCAAGCTTCTGTCCATCACTCCTTAATGAACTCTTATCATAATGAACTCAAATATCTCTGAAATTGTGAACCAAAGTAAACCTTCCTTCCTCTAACTCATTTCCGTCAGGTATTGGGCCATAGTAATGTGAAACTGGCAGCACCCTCAATTGATCGATTCTCCTGGTGAATTTTCACATGGTGTACTGGAGCTGGATCTCAAGTACCCACTGTGGACACCTCTTTTGCACTCTCTGCTAATATTGGCAGCTTAGCCTCGGCCCCAGTAGATGTATTTATACCACAGAAGTCAGGAAACACTGTACACCAGGGTTCTCTTCTTCACTGTCCATGAATGCCCCAATGGTAAACACTTCCCAGTGCATGGCTATATAATACAGATAACCTGTGCGACAATCAGGAGAACAGACGTTTAATGGAGCTTGGAGGAAGGGTTCCATCTTTGAAAAATAAGTCTATCTTTTTAATCACCCCGAATCAAAATATCGCACCTAAAGTATGACTAAAACTTTGAGAACAGGCAAGCCCATCTTTAATGGCAGTTGGGATTGGCTTGGCAAGAAGCCCGAGAAAATTTTCTAGAAAATGCTCGTGTTTTGACAAGTGTAATGGCAATGTGAGGATACACGCATTTCAAAACTCAAACTGTAAACTGATTTCTAAACCTTTCATACCACATAAGCAAGGCCTTCACTTAAAATACCAGTGCTCATATTCTAGAAAGTAGATGCCCAAAACAAGCCATCTCTCCCATTTTCTTTGTAGGATTCGAGGCAAGCAACTGGAATCAATCAGTGGGTATTTAGGTTGTATATGCAGCATATACCAGTTGGGTGACCTGGGAAAGTTGGTTTTCTGATTTGAGGAATGGTCTTCATATAATCCCTGATTGCTTCAGCTAATATTTGCGTGCACCAGTGACTGTGTTAGTAGATGTTAGAAATGAAGTAGTGAACAAGATAAGCCCTTCTCTCTTCTATCTGGTATGGAAGGGGTCATATTCCTGTACCAGTAAGGACATTAAAGGTTAGACAGGCTTCTGCTATAATGCAGAACCCATACTGTGTGAAGACATCTACCTGCACTCTGGGTCAGTCATGTTGTGCAGGTGTGATGCCATAGTCATACCTATTAGGATGTTTCTCAAGAACCTAGACATCTTTGGCCAACTCATTTACATATTTCAGACTTAGCATATTTGCTGCCCCTAGGAAGTTTATTGATTCATACAGTAACTATTAAAATTTTAGTTATTAGTATATAGGGGAGTATGCATGTGGGCATGTATGTCACAACATGTGTGTGGATGTCAGGGGACAACATTGTGAAGTTTATTCTCTCCTTCCTTTTTGTATAGACTCGAATACAGAACTCTAGGTTTCCCTAGCAAGCACCTTTATTTGCTGAGGCCTCTCACTAACACCATATGACCTTTATTTATTATTTGTTCAATTAATGTGAACCAACTGTTGAGGCAAGCTCCGGAAGTCAGCCAGCCTCCCCTCACAGAGGAGACAGAATTTTAAGTAAATGAACAAATATGTGCTAGAGTGTCAGGAAGAAAGAAATGGCATAATGGAAAGCCCATCAAAGTAAGGAGCCACATTTTAGAGAAGATGTCCAGGGAGGACCATTTTAGAAGGGGACAGCTGAGCAGATAGATGTCTTCATTCCTGAGTGAGGAATGTGTGAGTAAGAGACTCAGGGGATGTGGGTGTAGCAAATGGGACATGGGAGGAGTTGGAAGGAAGGTCCACAAGAGGAGGCTGGTGGGGGCATAGGTACTAGGGAGCCGCGAAAGACTTGAGTGAGAAGATGAGGAAGAGTGGTAGAAAGTGTGTGTGAGGGGGGGTGACAAGGTGACACCATTAGTATTAAAGGGTTCATTGCAAGTAAAGTCATCAGACACTGACAGGTGCCCAGGGAGCACACATGCAGGGAATGACTAAAAGTTAAAGGAAAATCATTGTGCAATTCTGGTCTGTGCACTGTCATATTGGTGCCTATTTCTCATTGACACCGATGATGAGAAGTGAATGGTTTTCAGCTATAAAACTGTCTCAAATAATAACAATGGTAATAATAATGCTAAGTTATAAGAAAGGTTCCATCTTCCATTGACTAGGTAGAAACCTTGTATGATTTCTAGGGAATTTTCTGAAATGTCTCATTGCCTAAGCATCATATAGATTTAACTTTTCTGATTACAATTCACAGAGCATATTTGGTTATTTCTTTTCAGATTGCTGTGCCTTGAAATTAATATAAATGTATGTTTTTCTCCCTCAAATATATATTATCCAACAGCAGATCATTGGAAGCAGAAAGGACTCAGACCTGGTTTTCCTATCACTATTTCAGTCTCATTTTGAGTAAAGCAGGGATGTCAATGAACTTCTGTGATGATGCATGCTGTACTTGTCTTAGTTACTGTTCTCTTGCTGTGACCAAAGGCCTTATAAGAAACAACCTGATGGAAGGCATGATGGTAGGGGAATCTCAAAGCTGCTGTTCAAAAGTGTGAACCTGCTTGCTCACATCTGGGCAGACCAGGGTGTAGAAAGAGGGAGAAATGCTAGTGTTCAGCTCTCCTTTTCTGTCCTTAATCCAGTCTTGGCCTCCAGTCCAGTGGATAGTACCACCTACACTCAGAGTGGTTCTTCTATCAGGGAATGCCCGTGCAGACACACCTGGAGGTAATGGCACTCTACTCTAATGCCTTAGATGGTTTTTCTTCCTTCCTTTCTTCTTCTTCTCCTCATCTTCCATTTTGTTCCTTCTCCTCTTCTTCCGCACGTGTGCAGTTAAATATGAACATGTGTGCATTCATATGGAAACCAGAGGATTATTTGGGGTGTTGTTCCTTGGGTACCACTGTGCACTTTTTTTTTTCCTTTTTAACCCACCACTTTAAGTGATGGTAGCTGGCCAGAGCACCCCAGTGATCTGACTGTCTCTACCTCCCAGCACTCGAATTACAAACTCATGCCACCATGTCCTGGCTTTTTAAAATATCAACTGTGGGGACTGAACTCGGGTTCCCAGGCTTGTACCACTGACAGAACTGAACTGAGATGTCCTCCCAGTCCCCCCAAATGGCTCTTAGTCCTTTCGGGTTAAAGATGAAGATTAACTCATAGAATTCAATGGACAGTGAAAATTTACGAGTCTCTGAATTTGCAGTTGTTTTCCAAGCCGTTGATATGCTCTGAAGGTTTGTTCTCCAGGATGGTAGTGTGTCCCACCTCATGTCTGGCTGACCCCTGTGCATTCATCTCATCATTTATCAGCAATGCTGTTGCTGCTTACTGGGGTCTGATGATCACGGAGAGTAGCCTTCCCCAGAGCACTGATGGTAGAGTGTTAAAATGCAGCTCCCAAACTCAATCTACACACTGATCTCTATTCTAATCACTTCCGAGGCTTAGGCTGTATAATTTTACTTCATTATAAAATTGGGAGTTACACTGCAAATGCAGAGCTAGTGTCACTATGCTTGACATATACAAAATTCACAAATAGGCGCTCTAAAGAAGCTGGACCGTGAAAGGCCCGGTTTGAGGACTCTGATGTGACTCCTTTATATTAGTGTCATCCTAAAAGGTAAAAATAGAATGCTACCATATAAGGAGGTCAAAGCTATTCCACTTCCCCTATAATTTCATCAGTGTGTCCTACCCTGTGTCTCATTAGTGTGTCTCCATAGTCAAATTCTAGCTGCTCCAACCCTGCCAATTATGAGCCAGACCAGTGATCATGGTCAAATCACTTGACCCGTCACTACATCAGCTTTACTTTCCATGCAGTCTGTGGTTACTTTAATACCACCATCTTGAGGTTACTATGACTAAAGGACATGGAATGTCTAACGATCTCTCTGCACTACCCAGAGCATATCAAACATTAATTACTGTCCCAATATTTATTGTTTGTATTATCCGTTGACAACCAGGACTGGGTTCAGCTGTGAGTAACAGACTACTAACCTTCCGAGCAAATTGACATTTCATTATGAAACCTGTTGAGAATGTCCATAGACGGGACTCCAAGGGGATCACCAGGCTAAGGAAGACAGAAGGTTCTATCTGAGTGCTCCAGTCTCAATACATGAGTTCTGCCCTAGAGATGGAGATAGTAGTCCAAGCTTGGGTCAAACCTGTGTTATTATACGTCCAAATTGAATGTGAGCAAAAGCAGTATGCGCGTGTATGAAGAGTGGTCAATATCTGGGACCAATCAGTATACATGTACACTGTATTTACTGACTTCCCACTTGCTAAAACCTGGACATGTGGTCATTCTTATCTTCAAGGAGAATGGAATAGACAGTGTGTGTGTGTGTGTGTGTGTGCGTTTGCGTGCCTGCTCCTGTACTCAACTAAAATTTGAGAGCTCAGTACTGGTAAAGAAGAGGAGAGAAGCAACTTTGACTGTCATATTTGTCAGCGCCAAGGCTATGCTGTTTTGTGAACTTGGCTCAGCCACTTGGGCTTCTCTGTGATTTTATTTTTCCATCTCACACTGTTTAGGAAGGGACCCTGGTTGTGCTGAATCCAACTCTTCCCACATCCACTATGGTGGATTGAATAAGAATGGCACCCATATACTCACATATTTGAATGCTTAGTCACAAGGGAGTGGCACTATTTGAAAGAATTAGAAGGATTAGGAGGTGTGGCCTTGTTGAAGTAGGTATGGCCTTGTTGGAGGAAGTTTGACACTGGGGTTGGGCTGTAAGGTTTCAAAAGTCCATGCCAAGCCCAGCCTCTCTCTCTCTCTCTCTCTCTCTCTCTCTCTCTCTCTCTCTCTCTCTCTCTCTCTCTCTCTCTGTCTCTCTCTCTCTCTGTCTCTCTCTCTCTGTCTCTCTCTCTGTCTCTCTCTCTGTCTCTCTGTCTCTCTCTCTCTCTCTCTCTCTCTCTCTCTCTCTCTCTCTCTCTGCCTGTGGACTAGAATGAAGCTCTTAGGTTCTCCTCCAGTGCTTGCCTGCATGCCGCCATGTTTCCTGACATGATGATAATGAACTTAATATCTGTACTGTACAGAAAAGTCTTTAATGATGAGACCCCTCCTTTTCAACTTTAATGATGAGGCCCTTCCTTTTCTCTTCTTTCTAATCACCCAGAATTCTTCAGTGGCAGGGGAGTGGGTGGGTGGAGAAGTGAGCCACTGGTTGGGTAAGGACTGCATCTAATCCTGTGTATGCCGAACAGAGATGATTCTGTGGGATCAGACAAAAATGTCACCTGATCCGAGAGGTCCAATGTTGACTCACAGTCAGGGTTAATCCATTTGGTCCATGAAAGGAATATCCAATTAACCTGTGCTGACCTCAGGCTTATGATGGCTTTGGCTTTCCATGGCTACAGGATTTAAGACAAGGGTTTCTGGTGGTTTCCTAGAAAGGAAGAACCTAGAGGCCATGGTTGCTTCCTGTGAAGGGCATGCAGATCTCCTGGAAAGTACCAGCAGCTTTCCTTAGAGAGGACTGGTAGCTTCTCTCCTTCCTATTGCTGGGCACCCAAGCATTCAATAAGCATTTAATTAGTGGGGCTGAAGAAATATGGAACCTGAAGTTAGACTGCCCTGGATGTGATCCTGGCTCTATTGAATCTCAGATATTGCTTTCAGCAGTTTGTCCCCAGCCCCAACCACACCCATCCCCCACTGCAAGGTTGTTTTTTCTTTGTTATGTGTACACACCATGGATGGAAGGAAACACTTTTTCTTTAACAGTGCAGGGCAAGGACTCGGGGGTGGTTCTATTGGCAAAATGCTTGCTGTGTAAGCGTGAGGACCCCAGTTCAGATCCCAACATCCATGGGAAAGATTGGGTGCACACCAGCATGTGCCTATAATCCCAGCAACAATACGGTCTCTGGGACAGGCAGACTCTTGAAGCTTCTGGGCCAGCCAGACTAACCAAATCAGTGAGCTTCGGGCCTAGCAAGGACCCTTTCACGAAAACTGAAGGTGGAGAGCAATGAGGAAAAATACTTAATGTTGACTTCTAATCTTCTAACACACACTTACACACATGCTCTCTCTCTCTCTCTCTCTCTGTCTCTCTTTCACACACACACACACACACACACACACACACACACACACACACACACCACAGCACAACACAGGACTAATATTGAGGAAGAAGGAAGTGCTGGAGAATTTTGATAAAAGCAACCTGCAGATGGAATCAGTCTTAGAGTTGAGCCAGGGCACACAGATCTCACAGGGCATAACAGTTTTACGTTTTCCTTTGAATGATGAAAGTCACTGGAGAGATTAGAAGAGAGTAGGGACAATCTACAAATGTACATTTGTACAAGTTTGTTCTGGCAGTGGGGCAGAAAAGACTAGAAACAGAAGAATTAGGCAGTCGCATGAATGACAGCTGCAATTTCTGGGACCTGCAAGAAGGTTTGGACAACCAGTCAAGGGGTGGGGCTTGTCTTAGTCAGTGTTCTATTGCTGTGAAAAGACACCATGACAAAGGAAAGTCTTACAAAACAAAAGATTTAACTGGAGGCTTGATTGGAGCCCTCAGATCAGGTGACATTTTTACCTCTGGTCCCACAGAATCATCTCTGTTCGGCATACACAGGATTAGATGCGGTCTTTTCCCAGCCAGTGGCTCACTTCTCCACCCACCCACTCCCCTGCCACTGGTGATTTCCACGCAGTGGAGACGTTTAACTTCAGGGGAGCATTTGTTTGGCAGAGTCTGAGTTCCTTTGGAATAGTGTGTAAGATACTGTCTCCGCACACATGTATGTATATGGACCCATTTTTCTAGAGAAAAGATAATATGCCAAACTTTCATTTTCCAAAATGGCAAGGACTACTGGTAATAAAAAGCCTTTTCAAATCATTTATTTAGCACAGAATATACACACTGTGTTACATCATCTCCTTTTAATTCTCAAAACAACTCTGTGAGTTAGTATATTACCATGGCAATTTCACAGTTGAAAAGCCGAGGTCAGCGTCATTTAATTACTTCCCAACATCACACATAGATTTTAACCATGAGAATAATATTTCTAGTGCAACTCTATTATACCCCCAAGAATCAGAGTGCTTTCAATATTAACTTATTTTTATCAAAACACATATAGACATGATTTTAAAAAATTAAATGGTGCTTTTTTTAAAAGAAAGAGGTTTTTCTTCCTCTGCCTCCTGAGCCATTTATTTTGTTTGTTTCTACCCTTTGTCTATTTGTGTTTATCTCTTGTGCTGCTTTGAAAACTTAGCACAAATTGAGGAATCCTTGAGCTCCCAGGAATCCATAATCAAGAGGTGCTCAGCATAAGCGTGTGTGCTTCAAAGCTGGTCCATACAAGTGGTGATTTCTGCCGTCCATGGCTAGGTGGTCAACTAGCATTGTCTTTCACCGGAGTGACCTACACGGCAGTTTGTAGAGCTTCTTTTTCCCATATCCTTTTGAACTATCTTAACAAGAACTTTCCAGCTCCTGGCTTCGTGTGCATGAGATTTTCTATGCTCAGGAGGCAGTTGGGGTTCTAGGGAGGAAGGAGGAAGTGGGCGGGAGCCCTGGCATGGAGAGACTCAGTCATTGGAGCTTCAGGTCTCAAGCACTGTCACTGGCCACTTTCTCAAGTTCTGAGCCCTTCTCGGTTCCTGTCGGGAATTGGCTGGCTACATGTTGGTGTCCTTGTCTTTGGGCTGAAGAAGTCCTGTTCTTTCCCCATTCAACAACAGTGTCCGTATGTCTCTGTTGGGTTTCCATCTTCCAAAATTCAGTTAAGGATTTCACTCACTGAATCTCTTCTGTTCCCTTGGATTCTTTAAGTTGCACCTTTTCTGTGACGTCCCTGTCCTTTCAGATGGGATTTTAATGGTACAAGTGAGCTAGGAAATACGGCTCCATGGGTAGAGTGCTTACCTAGCATGCATGGAGCCCTGGCTTCAATTCCTTGTACCACATAAAACTGCGCATGGTTACCTCAGTATGTGGGAGCTGAAAATAGGAGGATGTTCAAAGTCATCCTGTGCCTCCCAGAGAGGGAGGTTATAGATGACAGTTGGAAGAAGAGACCCTTCCTACCCTGAGTGTGCAGACAGGCACAGATTTGAAAGGGAGTGGGGGTGGGGGCATGGACCTCTCTATCAGAGTGTGAGCAAATCCCTGACAATAGAGAAGAGAGGGGACAGGAAAGACACTGAATTCACCAGCCTGGCTTCTTCAGTAAAGGAAGTATGGACGTGCAAATCCGGCAAGACGGTAGGCAGATAAGGGCTTTGACTGGAAGTTTGGATACCACACTGTCTCCAGATGATGCAAAAGAAAGTCATACCAACAGAAGATGGAAACACTGGGAGCACTGAGGTGGAACTCCTGGAAAGAGGGGACTGGGGACAGGGAACTGAGGGAGACATCCTGGAGACAGGGGAGGAAGTGAAAGTTTGAGATAGGATCCAAGTGAAATTGCTCAGTGAAGTAGTTGGTGGAGCAAGAGAAATATCCCAGAAGAAACAGGGAACACAAAACCTGTCAGCAACTCAAGAGGGGAGAACAGCTGTGCCTGTCCCTGGGTGGCAGTAGATCACAGCGTGGAAAATCACCAAAGGGTCTCTCCAGATGTGGCCCGACCAGGACATGTCATTTGGCCAGGACCCAAATGCTGACAGCTTTAGGACTTCTGCATGACTCTCTGTGCACCTGTGAAACTCTCTTTCCCCCACTGCCTACTGTCAAGGCCTGGACATATGTACCGAAGCTTGAAACAAGAAAAGCAAGACAATGCTGATTTTTCAGTTCAGACAAAAATGTAAATACTCAACTGCAAGCAGATCATTTTTGTGATCCACTCACATCCCAGATATGTGTACATGCGTATGAGAATGTTTAATTTTTTTTCTACAAATAAGGCCCCTTTGACATTGATTTGCATTTGACATTTTTTCCCCCAAGATTTCTTTCACTTATCTGTATGTGGTGTATGTGTGTGCGTGTGTGTGGGTATGTGCATATACATGAAGGTGCCTATGGAAGCATTGGATCTGCCTGGTGTTGAAGCCATAGGCAGTTGTGAGCCACCCAACACAGGTCCTGGAAACCAAACTGAGATCAGCAAAGCAGTGTGCACTGCTAACCACTGAGCCATCTCGCCAGCCTACCCTGGGCAACAAATCTAATGAACTGAATTTGAATGTCTTTGGTAGATATACCTAGCATCACTTTGTTGAAGAAAATGGATTCTCCCTTTCCCAGCAGCTGTCAACTGAAAACAGCTTCTTGGTTAGGGATAGGAAATTGTGCCCACTTCCCGTCTCCATACTGGCATTTTGTCTGGTTTGAACCTGTGCAGGTTTTATTCACGCTGTTACAGTCTCTGTGAGTTCATACATGTGCCAGTCCTGTTGTGACTGAAAAACACTGTTTCCTTGGAGTCATCCACCACCTCCGGCTCTTAGAATCTTTCCATCTCTTCTTCTGCATAGATCCTTGAGCACTTTTGTTTTTTGGTTGTTGTTTGCTAGATTTTTGTTTGTCTTTCCAAGGATGGGAGGATAATTCTGATTATATTTTAGAGCAACTTCTAAATGGCATCTTTTATATGCATCTCCATACTAATTTCCCTCACCTTTCTTAATTCCAGCTTCTGTTTAATAATCTTACCCTGCAGCCAGCTGTTCTGACTTACCTCAAATGCAGCCACCAGCCACCAGTTGCCTACATGGGCAGCCTCTCCTGAGGGATAGCAGGGCCTGCTGGGAGAGAGCTGAGGAACATAACTGATCTGGACCCTTGCGTTTTGGTGCTGGTGGCTGTGGGAAGTCTTTTTGTCTTCTGAACATTCCTTAAAGTATGGCAGAGGGCAAGGATAAATAGCAAGTGAGAAATCCCAAACAATTTCTGTGTGTCTGTTTTGTGCTTCCTTCAGGCTCCAGAATCTTATAGGGAATCTCCCACTCCATTCCTGTGTCTGAACCATGATTATGATTGAACCTCTGCACCAATCAAGCCTGGTTCAGGATTTAATCAACCTTGAATTCCCCACCTTGTCGTTGCTGTTCAGATGGTAGTCTTGATGCCTCTCTAGACTCTACCCACTTGCATTGAAAACTCCATTACTTTTGCCCTCCTCTGCCCCTCCCCTCTCCCCTACCTTCTCTCCACTTCCCTTTTCCTCTCCCCTTTACCCCTCACCTTTCTTATCTTTCTGCTTTCTTGGCTTCTTTCTTTCTTGGTCCAAAATGTTTCAATATGTTGAATATAGCATATTTTTTGGGCATTCTGAGAAAAATGACTAATATAATAAATTATAAATCAAAATTGTAGGCTTAGGAAGCTAATTTGCCCTTTTCACAGTGAATAGGAGGCACTAAGGCTTAGCAGTAGTTAGAAATACACATTGATGCATTCTGTCTTGCAGAACCCTGGGGCAGGAGGAGCCTTGCTCAGCAGAGTGAGGCAGAGGGAATTTCCATGCACCAGAGAGACAATGTCTTTTGCATAACAATCTAATTCTTCTGTTTACTGGTGAATATTCATATTGTGGGGGGAGAAGTTTCTGTATTTATGAATTTGTGGAAATGAGAAATGCAGATGAGCCTCTGGGAAGGAGAATATTGACTTCATTGTTGGACATGCCCAGCAGCTTGGAAGCCCAACTTTATTTTTGTTCTTTGGCTTTTGCTTACCCTGTAGTAAAGGCCACCTGCAAGGTTGGGGATAGGCAACTACGGCAGCTGAATATGCTCAGATGTGTTTCAGTTCTGGGATGAATGTCTAATTTAAAAAGCAGTCTTTTAAATTATCCTCTGAATGTTGTTATAGATTTTAAAGATTTTATGCTTCTTTTAAAATTATATGTATTTATCTACGACTATGTGTGAGTATGTGCACAGAAGTGTAAGTATCTGAAGAGATCAGAAGAAGGCATCAGACCCTCTAGAGCTTGAGATGAGGCCTATGAACCTAGCTTAGGTCCTCCACAAGAGCAATACAAGCTCTTAACCACTGAGCCATCTCTCTAGCCTCTATTGTTTTTTGACCTTAATGTTAGAGTTATCTATAACTATCTCTATCTTCTATCTACATATTTATATATTTAATCTATAATGCAGGTTATAATCTATAACTAATTATAGATTATATTATCTAGATTATGTATAGAGAGATTATATAGTTATATTTATTATCTAGATTAGGTAGACTGATAGAATATTAGAGTTAAATCATTATTAGTGATATTAATTATTTGCATATACATGAGATTATATGTGGTGATCTATACTGTATACATGCATGTGATTTCACATATGGAGTGCTTTTTATAAGTGATTAATAACCATTTGGGATGCTATAGTTATATTTAGACATTTTAGAGAAAATGGAAAAGTAATTGCTATTTATTAAACGTATGGGAATTGGTTACCTGTATCTAGCACCTCATATATTGTTTACTTCCCATGATGACCCCTGAATGTAGATGTGAGATGACTGAGCACTGAGGGTGAAATCTATTGCCTAGAATTGTCCAGCACAGGGCTGTATTCAGGCTTTCTGTTATACTTGAGAGGTTCTTTGGTTTGGTTTTGTTTTTCAAGACGAGGTTTCACTGTGTAGCCTTGACTGTCCTGGAACTCACTCTGTAGACAATGCCAGCCCTGAACTCATAGATAACCACCTGCCTCTGCCTCCTGAGTGCTGGAATTAAAGGCATATGCTACTACCTTGCCTTTTTTTTAATTCTGGGGTTGAGTCCAGGATTTTTGCATATGACAGAGTAGCAATCTGCCAAGAAACTTCATCCTTACCTCTTTACTTTTTTTTTGGGGGGGGGAGTGTTGCTATACAGATAAGTCTCAAACTGTGATCCTCTTGCCTCAGACTCCTCACTCGCTGGGGTTACAGGCTTGCTGTACCAAGGTCCCTCTTACTGACTGCTTTGACTGCAACAACCATTATTACCCTGAGCTCAGTAAAGAAAAAATAGCAATCAATTCATTCATAACACACCTTCATTCCCAGCCACTTAAAATAATCAATATTTTATGTGCTTGGAAAGTATCAATGAATACACAGACCAATGACTAAGCACCATCCCAAGGCAAACTAGATATTGTAGTGATGTTGCTTTACACGTGATGAATTTTGGTCCTGCCTCTCACTATGGATACAGAATCAAACCCAAAGCACACTCCATCTTTGAATCCTACAAAAAGGAGGGCTTCTATTCACCCCCAAATCTTGCAAGTGTTTTTGGGTAGCATGAATTTATTCACAGACTCGTGTGAGTCACAGATTGGATGTGGTTAATAGATGTTCTTGCTTCTGTGTTTTCCTTTTGAATGCAAGAGCAGACATTTTGTATCTCATGCTCTGGGCCACTAATCTAAATAACCGTATTTCTGTCCCCAGGTTACAATTTTTGCTATTATCTCTTTTTAGTTTATCTCCTCACTTGGTAAATGGCCTAAGCATCTTTAAACATATAAGCCATGGTGAGGAGTCATATTTAAGAAAAACAACTTTTTTTATTCTATGTCCTTAAAAAGTCTCACTATACTGTAAAATGTGTATCTACTTGTTTTCTGTAGTGTCATTCCTGAATCATCTGCCAGTTAAGTTGCACATCCTTCAAAGAATTTCACTACAGCCACCTCTTCCAGGAAGTCTGCCTTCTCTGAACTTCCTATCTGCAGTCAGGAGCACAACATTCACTTCTCTGTCATCCCGTATACCCCCCAACACACGGCACTTACCACATGTGGAGAGCCACTTCTGTACCAATAGTACCTATGACACCAAGATAGGATGGTTTCCTTATTTTCTCTCTCCTCCATGTCGCCTAAGCAAACAGAAATGCTCACTGTTTCATTTACTTTTTTTCCGAGTGCCCAGATTCACTCCTAGACATAGTTGGCACCCAGATGTCATTCACTCTCTTAAATAAAACTCCTGCTGGCCTTACATGCACAGATGAGTACCTGTGCTGTGAATAGATGCCTCAGAAACTCGATGAGTGAAGAACACATAAACTTGGCCATAGAATATGTGGACAGCGGAAGGAAAGGTGACCCACAGACTTTGGGGCTCTGACCAAACTGAGACTACACAGGTTTAGAAAGGTTTGTACTCCGCCTCTTGAATAGAGAAACTTCATACTGTCAGGTGTAACAAAAATTGTGGTGGTTATACTTAGTGTCGTGTGTATTTAATGAGACGATACTGGGATAGATGCTAGTATCCGGTATCACTGAATATTTGTCAATCATTGTGCACAGCTTACCTGAGTTTTGCAAAGCATGGACTCAACTTGCATGTGTATTATCTCATTCATTCAGCCCAGTAGCCCAGCACGTTACTTACTGTCCTCATGGCCAGGACAAAATGTCTGACAAAGTAACTCGAAGAATGCAGGTGATTTGTTTGGTTGGTTTTTGGCTCACGGTTCCGGGGTACAGTCCCTCCTGGTGGCAGGAGCTTGAGGCAGTTGGTAGCATTGCATTTGAAGTGGGAGAGCAGAGAGAGGTGAGTGCCGGTGCCTGATGTTTTCTCATGTTAGTTCAGTCTGGGAGCACAGCCCCTGGAATGGTGCTCCCTGTGGTTAGGGTGGGTCTTCTGGCCTCAATTAACCCAATCTAGAAATTCTCTCAAAGATGCGTCCAGAGGTTTATCTCCTGGGTGATTCTCAATCTTGTCAAGTAGACCATATTACCGATCCCACCTAGGAAATAACTTGGTTAATGCATGTACCTAGGTTGAGCACGGTACACTAAGTATTCCATATCTAAAAGCTAACTACGTTCAATTCAGACCATTCTGCTTTACAGGAAAGCACTCCTGGACACACACATGTACAGTTCAATCACACACAAGTATAAATACAATCAATACAATCTCTCCACTTATTCTGAGGTCATCTTTCATTTGTGTCTAAAATCAAGGGAGAATAGCATTCCTTTCCTCAGAAGGATATCCCAGAGCAGTGAGAGGCAGGGCCGTCCTTTCTACTCACTGAAATATACCTTTATTTCCAAATACGCTCGTCCCTGTGGAACTAGAGCATGGCGGCATCACTTCGCAGTCACTCATGTTGTGCTGCGCCGTGTTTAAAAATAGATGTAAATAGTTAACACTCCTTTGAAAAGGAATCAAATCCTTGCTTATAGCCTTTATCAAGCAGCTGGTTCTTGTAAGCATGTTCCCGGTCTGTGTGCAAACATTACTTTTAAGTGATCAGCTGGCATAATTAGGTAAGATTGTACACTAGAAGCACAATTCAGTTTTCTCTTCATCTCGGCTGGGAGAAGAAACAAACATCAGGAATGATGATAGGACAGGAAGTTCGGCAGCAGAGGCTTGCTCGGCAGCTGCGATACCTTGCTAATCAGCAGAGAGGCTTATTTATTTATTTGTTTTTCTTGTTTAGTTCAAAGGTGTGGCTCTGTGGAGTCCCAGTCAGAGAGGTAATTATGAAGACTGGTGCAGGCTTCATCTCTGCTCTGGATAGTAGCTCCCTGTATCTATGTTTCTAGGTTTGACTTTCTATCTAGGTGGTTTGTATTTAATCTTCCTTCTTTCCTTCTTTCTTTCTTTCCTTCTTTCTTTGCTTCCTTCCTTCCTTCTTTCCTTCCTTCCTTCCTTCCTGCCTTCCTTCCTTCCTCCCCTCCCTTCATTCTTTCCTTTCTTCCTTTTATCTTATTGTGTTTTTAAAACTCTCCTCTTATTGAAGACTTAAATC
Source organism: Peromyscus leucopus (assembly GCF_004664715.2). Taxonomy (NCBI): domain Eukaryota; kingdom Metazoa; phylum Chordata; class Mammalia; order Rodentia; family Cricetidae; genus Peromyscus; species Peromyscus leucopus. Next base: position 33,333,398 of record NC_051071.1, on the reverse strand, counting down.
AGTTCAAGAAAAATGAATTTAAGACCTGGCTGGGGACAGATGTGGGGGCTATGATTTCAGGGAGATGTTGATGAAGAAGCAAGATGGTAAACAATAAAACAATCCCTGAAAAAAGCTTGCTTATGCATAAAAAAAAGACACCCCCATGCTTACCAGCATTGACCATTGGGCTGGTCACTAACCCTTGCCTCCCATTTCTGATCTGTAAAATGAAGGCTGGGGAATAGTCCCTACCAGACATTTTGTCCACTTGCATGTATCACACTTGGTGGCAATTGGCAGAGACATTGGAAGGATGGTGGTGATGGTACTGAATGGAGTGTGGTTCTCACCTAGTGGAGCTCAGTTGTTCAGGAAGACTCCAAGGAGGGCTTGGATTAAATGGATTGAGTCCTGGTAGGCAGTGCACATCTCCAGAGCTGTTTGCAAGGCCGCTAGATTGACAGGCTATGATATTGGCCATCCCTGACACCATTAGCTGTGTAACCCAGAGAAAAACATCATTATCTGTATGATTGGGCAGCTGTGAAGATGCAATGAGCTAGCATATGTGACATGTGTTGGTTATGGCCTGGCATATAGCATGTATTCAAAAATTCTGGTTATTAATACATGAGCATAGATGAGACCGAACCAACATGATATAGAAGGTACGTGGAGACAAAGCTCCTGAGGAGACTTTTTTTTTATTCTTCTCTTGTACATTGCATCCTGACTACAGTTTCCACTCTTTCCAGTCTTCCCCCTCATTTACCTTTCCCCCCAGATCCACTCCTCTTCTGTTTCCCTTCAGAAAAACACAGGCCTTTCAGGGATATCAACCTAACACACCATGACGAGTTACAACACTAGGCACAAACCCTCGTATCAAGGCTGGATGAGGCAACCCAGTAGGTGAAAAGGGTCCCAAGAGGAGGCAAAGGAATCAGAGACATACCCACTCCCATTGTTAGGAATCCCACAAGAATGTCCAGCTACACAACCATAATGTATATTCGGAGGACCTAGCTTAGACCCATAGTGGTGATTGTCACTTGACTCTCTGTGAGCACTTGTGAGCCCTGCTTCATTGATTCTGTGGCCTGTGTTCTCATATTTGTCCTCAACCCCTCTGGCTTATGCAATCCTTCCTTCCCTTCTTCTGCTGGGGTTCCCCTGGCTCTGCCTAGTGTTTGGCTGTGGGTCTCCATATCTGCTCCCATCAGATGCCGGATGATGCCTTGAGAGAAAATATTTAAAATGAGACCTAAAAGAAAGTTCTAGAAGGTCTTGAAGATGTATCTCACTTAAAGTACTCTCCCAGTAACCATCTGATTTGCTTTGTCTCTGGATCTGATATAAATGCTCCCCCTGAATTTTTGTTGTTTGTTTTTCTATAAGTGGATGTGCAAAGTTCACAGCCAACAGACTACGCTCCATGTACTTTAACCAATGTAACCTGCCTCCCTCAGATCAGTGACATCTCTTGTAAACTAATCATGAGTATTCAGGACACAGCAGCTCAGCTGTGCATGGACAGGTACACTCTATCCAGTTTAACCTTCCTTGTAGTACTATTCAGTGTTCCTTTGATGCTTTCTCTACAATGAGACCTCATAGTCATCAGCTACAAAGAATCCCAGCTAAGCTTCGTGTGATCTCTCTGGGGCCAACACCAACTTTTCTGAAAGCACATTGGCTGTTTCTCAGGTGAAAAACATGACCAGGAACATGCCAAGCTGAGAGAACTGATCTGAACTACAGAATTCTTTCCTCGCAGCTCACTTGGCATTTCATTATTTAGTCACAGAGGCCACAACTTCTACTGAGAAAATGAGACTCAGAGAACTTGGGTGTTTTGCCCAAGGTTTTCCCTTAGGAATTCTGGTCTGTTTTTCTTTTCTTTCTTGTGTTCATGCTGAGGATGGGATATAGCCTAATGCATGTTATGCAAGTAATCTACCACAGCGTGACACTCTCTTTGGGCCACATATTTTTAAATGTTAAAATTGTTTCCACTTTTTAGGCACCAAGGGTAAAGTTCAAATATTCCACATGAAAGACCAATGGCTTTAAAGACTGCAGTCTCTTTTTAGCTCTTTTGGAAAAGGGGTGAAAAAAAAAAGAAAGAAAGAAAAAGGAGATAAAAACAGCCCTCATGATATGGGAACATTTTCCTGAACCCCTCAGAATAACTAAATCTAACCCCTCTGCCATAATTAACCCGAACCTTCAATGTCTTCAGAAATGACCTGAACTCCACAATGCCTATGGTGGAGTGGAAACCCAGGAAGGTGCAGAGAAAGTAAAGTGTTTTGGATGACATCTCCCATTTTTCACTTTCTCTACCGACAAAAGTGTGACTTTTCCTTTTACAGCTGTAAAGCACTTGATGATTAGTGTGCACACTGAAAATCATCTTATGGAGATAAAGAAGTGAAAACAAATGCCTGTAAATATTTAGCATGTGACAAGATCACTGCAGATGGGAATTCTGCATTGGGAAAAATCAAGCTCAAGGTGGAAATGGACTGAAATCCCTTTACTAACCAATGAAAAAAATTTTTTACTAAAACATTTTGATCTGTAACTTAAATAACAAAATGTAAGGGCTGGAGAGATGGTTCAGTAAGCAAAGTGCCTGCTATACAAACTTAAGGACCCGAGTTTAGATCCCTAGCCCCATGTAGTAAAACTACTGCAGGTGCACAGGTCTGCAACTCTAGGATTTGGAGGCGAGAGGAGGATTCCAGCACTGGGTGGCAAACCAGGCTAGCCAATCAGTGAGTGCTGGGCTCATTTCAAAAAGATAAGGTGGAGCAGTGGTAGAAGATTCCTCAAGTAGACCTTTGGTTTCCATATGCATGTGCACACACACACACACACACACACACACACACACACACACACACACACACGAATACATATACACTCTACTCACAGGTCAAAAAACATAAAGAGCAGCACTATCCAGAAATTTGGGTACATATCATGTGGAAAAAACCCCATAAATTTACTTCAATTCTCCCTTTCCTTAACATTTTACACCAGAAGGAAGAGGAGCAAGCTGTTAAATGAAGGAAACACAATTCACAAGGACAGGAACGCCAGGGATGTGAAAGTCCCCATTCTGTATCTTCCCACTGCTGGTCAGAATAGGCCAGCCTGTTTCCTCTGGAGGTCTCTGCCCTCCAGGCTCCCCACAGAAAAGCTCAGCCTGCAAGTTTGCACAGGCTGACTCCTTCCTGCCATTCAGATCTCAGCTCAAATGTCACTTCCTCAGAGGTTCCCTTGACCTGTGCCACTGGAGTCACCGCTGACTGCTTTTCCCCTTGTGGCACTTATCACAATGCACAGCAGTCTCATTCCCTTGTTTGTTTGCTTGTCCTTCTTCCTCTCCAGCTAAACCGTAAACTCCAGGGAACCTCGTCTAGTTCACCACGCTAAGTAGGCAGCCAAGAAATATTTTTGAATTAATGAATTATTAAAACTTGCTTTTAGGGCTGGAGATAAAACTCAGTGGTAGAGTACTTGTCTAGTACGTGATACACTAAGTTCAGCACACACACACACACACACACACACACACACACACACACACACACACACGCACGCACACCTGCTTTTATTCATTACTATCATCATTATTATAGTTTTAGAAAAATTCTCTTATGGTCAATAATTATGCCTGATACAACATAATCAATAGTCATTTCCTTCAGGTCTCATATGGCCCAGACTAGGCTTGAAATCTATGTGTAGTTAAAGATGAGTGGCCTTGAACCCTTGAGCCCTGTGCCTCCATCTATACCGTTCTGAGATAACAGACTTGTGCCTTAATTCCTGGCCTTCTGAAAAGTGGTTTTAAAAGGCTATAGGGCCTCTATGACTGAACAAAAATCACAATCAGAAAACCTTAAAAACGATATAAGACAGTATGTGGTTACTTCATTTCTAATATTTTGAGGACATAATACATTTTCCCCAAAGGTTCATTTTTGAATTTTATTCTTTATTTGCTATTCATTTAAGTACTAATTTCTAAACATTTAGGGAATTGATGCCCTTTTTACATAAGATACCTCTGCATTTAGAGGATAAAGATGTAGATCTTCTTGGGGTTGAGGACGCAGCTTAGTTGGTAAAGGGCTTGCTGGCATGCATGAAGTACTGGGCTCTGTCTCCAGCAACGCCTAAAACTGAGCATGGTGCAACAGCCCTACAGTCCCAGCACTTGGGAGGCGGAGTCAAGATCAGCAGAAGGTCAGACTCCTTCTCAGCAGGTTATAGCTACAGAGGGAGTTGAAATCAGCCTGAACTGCATGAGACTTAGGGGTTATAGCTGGTAGGGAGGAAGTGGGGGGAAAGTCTTTCTGTTGGCTGAATGTGTACACATATATGTATCTCTCTCTCTCTCCATGTATAATGATGGAATTCTGCAAAATTTCCCCAATGCAAAGGGAACTCTAGGTTCCCTCACCACATCTAGTCCCCAAATTTATCCTGTGTCCCTAAATCACCTCTTTAGTTTTGCAGACGTTGTCCTCTGGATTCATTTCTCATTGATAGAATAGTGATCACATTTGTATTTTAAGATATGCTCTTGACAATTAATTTCTAGACATCATTACATTTAACAAAATAAGAATTGCTCATGTTACATGTCAAATTGAAAGAACAGCCACAACGCTGTCGAGGCAATAAACTTTCATTTTAAAAAATACTACTTCAAATGAATACAGAATGCCTGAACTGAGTTGAGTTGTGGGGGCATTTTCAGGCTGATTCTTTTCCCCTGAAGGCAGGAAGTTGAGGGTCAAGGAAGGTTTTCATTTGACCAAATTTATTTGTCAGTGTCAAATGTTTCCCATGATAGAATAAGAGCCTATGAGCTAATAATTAGGCAGGATACAACATAAGAGTCCTTTTCTTCTGGATCATGATTAAAGAACTGTTTTGTATGAACTTGCTGCAGAAGTCACTCTCCATCTACCAATCACATCTCTTCAGCTTGAGAAATATACACAGATAAAGTTGCCCTACCTAGTGACTTTCAGACTTTTATTTCTGCTATGATACTTACTTGTGAAGATATGCATTCTATGACACTCTTTATAAAGGCAGACATGCATGTGCACGTGAAAATGTACTGAGACCACATCTGAGATGAAGGAGTCACAGAAAGTGCTCCCCTTCTTCATGGGATGGACTCCACTGGCTCGCTTGTACTGCTCTGTTTCAAAATGTCAATCATGTCTTTGCAAATTGATTTCTAGACACAGTTTGAAGAACACTAATCTGGCCCCAGTTGCAAAGCAGGTGTCCAAGGGGGAGAGAGAGGGAGAGAGAGAGAGAGAGAGAGAGAGAGAGAGAGAGAGAGAGAGAGAGAGAGAGAGAGAGAACGAGAACTTGGCCTGGCCTGGGCTTGAATCCTTCCTGTTGCTCAGGTCTCAGCTCACATTTCCTTTCTTCAGAGATTCCTTCTCTGTGCCACTGTGGCCATCATGGTTTACTAGATTAACCATGAGTCACCAGGGGCCCATGTTAAGGGGGAGTAACTGTCTTGGAACTGCATGTGCTGATTAAATTAGTGTTACCTGTCTTCTGATCAATCCTCTATAAAATCAGAAGGAGACACTATAGTTTAGTCAAATAGAAAAAAAAAATTGTACAGGCTTCTTCTTAGGATTGATCACAACTTCTCCCGTGGAAAAGTCCCCTCACTCCTCCCAGCTTTGGTTTCTCATTGTCCATGGAGGGGCTTTCTTCCTTGCAAAGTGAGCATGGCCCAGTCGTGCGACCCCATCCTGGAGACAAGGGTCAAAATGCCCCACAGAATTTGAGATTCTGGTTCTTCTACCTTACTTTCTTTTTAAATTTTATTTTTAGTTAGTTCTTTAATTTTTATGTATTCGTATGTGTTTTTGCCTGGATGAGTTTATGTGCACCACGTGCATGCAAGGCATTCTTAAGATCAGATCCCTTGGAACAGTTGGTTGTGAATGCTGGTAACCTATAGCACAAATCTTAAAAGGTCTTATTAATAAAATCAAACATGGAGCCAGATATTGGGGTGAATGCTGGAAGATCAGAGAAGCAAACAAGCCACAGCTTCCTCACCTCGCCAATTCCTCAGCTGATTCTATTTCCTCAGACTGGAAGCTTCTGAGGCCTCATCACAATGGATCTCAGCTGAACTGCTACTCAAAAGCCTAAAAGCTTAACCAGGCTAGTTCCTAGTCCTCATGCCTTATATACCTTTCTGCTTCCTGCCATCACTTCCTTGGATTAAAGGCATGTGCCATCATGCCTGGCTGTTTCCAGTCTGGCTTTGAACTTACAGAGATCCAGACAGATCTCCGCCTTCAGAATGCTAGGATTAAAGGTGTGTGTGCCACCATTTTCTAGCCTCTATATCTAGTGGCTGTTCTGTTCTCTGACCCCAGATAAGTTTATTGGGGTGCAAAATATTTTGGGAAACACAATATTACCACAGGAACCAAACCTAAATACTCTGCAAGAGAAAAGTGGGTGTTATTAACCACTGAGGCCTGGCTCTATCTCAGAGTCTCTCAACCTGTGGGTCGGAACCCCTTGGCAGCTGCATATCAGATATTTACCTTACAATTCATGACAGTAGCAACATTATAGTTATGAAGCAGCAACAAAATAATTTTATGGTTGGGGGGTCACCACAACAAGAGGAACTGTATTAAAGGGTCTCAGCATTAGAAAGGTAGAGAGCCACTGTTCTAGCCTCTCTACCTTCATGTCTAAAAAAATAGCATCAACAATGCTAACTTTAACAACAACAACAACACACACACACACACCAAAATGAGTAGGACTCTTGGGTCCAGCAAGATGGCTCAGCGGGTTAAGGGCCTTGCCTCCAAGCCTGACCACCAGAGTTCAGTCTCTGGGACCCACATGGTGGAAGGAGATAATGAACTCTTACAAGTTGTTCTCTGCCTTCCGCACCAGAGCCATGACACTCGGACTTCGGCACACATACGCATACACACATGCCCCACCCCAAATAAGTAAATAAATGTAAGAAAAACAAGACAAAAGAAAAATAAGACCCTGTATCATGACTCTGCTACCTTCCTGAGGCTGTCATTCTCTGCAGTGCTTGATGTGGCAGAGAAGATGTGCACAGATTCCTGAGCAGTCATCCCACTTAGAGCAAGGTCTGCTTCCTTGTTTGTGTTCTGCTGGCCTGTCACTGCATGGACCATGAAGCTACTGCAAAAGGACACAGTTATCAGCCGCAGACCTGACCTTGCTTCCCTGTCAAGTTGGCTTATGCAGAGGCCCCAGGACTCTGCAGACAGAGAGAAGGTCTCAGTGGAGACCAGCCTTCCAGCTGTTCCCCATAGCAGTGAGATGTGAGTAAAGCTCACGGTGGTCAGCTGAACACTGGGATGCTTGGTAGAGCAGAAGCTCAGCATCAAGCCTCTGACACAGTCACAGAGCATGGCTGTCCCTTGTGGTGACATGTTCTGGGGAAGTTTTAAAACGAAACAGCCGAACGTCAGAGCCCTTTGATTGCTACACAGAGTTCGTGTAAGCAGATACCTAGAGGCAAAGTAGAAACCCAGATGAAAACCACTTCAGTTGATCCTTTGGCTAGTTGGTTAATCTCTTTGTGGTTTCTCCACTACAAGGAAAAGGGAATGATGATAAACATTACCACTTCTAGGATTTTAAAAAGCCGGTATCAGTGCAGGCATATGGAGAGTACTTGGAGTGGGACTTTGCGTGTAGATGGAGCTCGGGGTTGCAATTATATGGTAAGGAAATATATAGTTTTGTTTATGGACATAAATTATAAGCCCGGGGACTAATATTGGGTACAGCGCTTCACCTTGCATCATCTGGTCACTTCAAATCAGCCTTGCAAAATTAGCTTGAATTGGAATAGCCCCACAGGTCCTAAAAGACACAAAGAAAGCAAGGACAGAGAGACATGGCATTTGCTGGAATGGCATTTAGAGTGGAATGGCCACTCTCCTTTAACACTGTGATTAGCGATACAAGCAGGAGGTTGAGTAGCACATTAATCATATCCGTGGCATTCAATCATATAGGAGACAGGGGACAACAAGGATTGCATCTCTCTATCAGGAAAGAGTAGGTAGGTGAACCAAGAAGGAAATGAAATCATAAGATTAAAAGCAGTCAATTTCAAGATTTAGATTAGAGCCTTGAGTATGCCAATCCTCCTCCACCATAAAAAATTTTAAAGCCTTTTATTTGGATCAACATTTACTGAGAATTTGTTACATGCTCAAAAATGGGTACCCCTCCAGACAAATAGGCTTGTACCTCCTTAAATAGAGAACACAATCTTGTTGGCAATATACACTGACAACAAGCCATATAGACTTGGGTTACAAGAATTGGCATAATTTCAAGGCATAGATTTTAAACAACTGAGGTAGTTAATTTTACTACTAAGCATAATGTACATAACAATGACTGTGTGGATAACAAAAATGCAAGGTAGAAAAAGAATGTTGAGATTACATATATAAGAAGAAACCCTCACAAACTCTACTTACATATTGGGTATATATTTGGACATATTTGTGTATGTGTGTGCATGTGCATGTGTGAGCACAGGTGTCCATGGAATCCAGAAGGGGACATCAGATCCCCTCAAGATGGAGTTAAAGGTGGTTGTGAACCATCCAACTCGAGTGTTGGGAACCAAACTGTCATCCTGTAGCAAAGCAGTGAGTGTTTGTAACTGCTGACCCATCTCTCCAGCTGCATATTTTGTGTATTCAAAACCCATGTTTGATTGCTCTGTTTTGCTACGAAGGTCAAAAATGGAAGCTCATGAAGAATGTGAGCTAAATGTCATGCCATAACTAAAAAATCATGATCTATGTTAAAGGCATTTTTTGAAGTTGAGAAAAATGAGTGAGTTGATATCTGAAGTATGTGTGCATATGATGTGTTAGCATGTAAAATGTATTAATATTATTATTATCTCTATGTGGGACAGCCATGTGCCTAGTCATTGGAAGTAAGATTTAAATATCAAACATTAGAAAATGATTTTATTCTTTTATTTTTATTAAAGGAAGATAAAACAATTCAATAGCTACAGGCTCATGGTTCTTCTAAGGGTTTTTAGCCCAACATGGGCAATAATAATTTATCAAATAATTATGCCAAATAATAATCACAGTGTTGTCATGTTATAAAGAAAAAGTGAAGGGACCTATGAGATCGGTAACTGGAATCTACTATTGAGAACTTATGAAATGGGTTCTTTCCTGCTGTAGTGATCTTGGTGTAATTCTTGAAGAATGAGTTACAGAGGCAAGAAGAGAACAATGGGAAAGGCGGAGACTCTCTACTGTACAAACTGAGCGATAAGTGAATCTGACAAAGCAGTCCATTGAAAAAGTGGCAGTTCCATTGGAAAGCGTATTAGATTTCTATAGAGGCCATATAACCTTAGAAATGTTTTGAATTTATTCTATCTAGCTTCCTATAAGACCTCGGAGTATTCCATTGATGTTTGGTGAATGGTGTAAGGCTGAGTGAAGGTCGGAATTCACAGAGGCTCCCCTGTGTCCTGCCCTTCCCCTCCATTCTCCATCCCATGCTAATGTCACTCATCACAGCAGCAGTGTGAAGGAGAGTTTGCAATCTCAAGTGAGAGGACTGACCAGCACGGCGGTCTTAACTCTCAGCTGGAACATCCTCTTCTAAACCCAGGAGGATTTTACACAGCCATTCTGATAATAAACCTCATGACTGCAGTGAAAATGCTACTGTGTTTTGCAAAACTACAGGCACTTATTAAAGTGCATGCTCTCCAGCTCTGTGAGAATTGTCGGGGCTGATATGAACACAGGCTGAATAGCCTATTTATGTGACTGAAATATATAGAGGATAGTTCTTCAAATTCTCTTCCATTAATTGAGCATTACCTCCTCAAGTTAATTTGCTTTTGCTATTGGAGAAAGCCTTGGATCTTCATGTCAGCATTAGAGTCTGTGAGTTTTGAAAAGATGGGTTGCAACTGTGCTCATTTTTCAGGACCCAAGGAGTGCCCACGTTTTATCTCGTGCTCATCATATCACTTGAACTCTGGATGGTAGCATTTCATTGTATCTTTAAAAAAAAATTATTAAGTGCTTACTGTTTTTGTTTTGTTTTGTTTCCACCCTGATTATATTGAAAACTAAGGAAGAACTCACAGCAGTGCTGCATCAGCTTGGGCTTCTGCAAAGCTGAAAAGACCATGCAAGTTAAGGCAATTGGAGGGCTTCAGGAGGTGCGTGAGAACAAGCAGGGAAGTTGAGGCTGGAGGGAATTAAAGGAGAGCTGTTAGCTGAGAAATGACACTCCACCCCATCTCATTGGAATGCAGACACTGGACGGAAGCCGCTCCTCCTCCCAAGCTGGTTCTTGCTAGTTAAGATTCAAAGTGATTAAAGAAAGAGTTCTGCTATCTGAGTCTCTGCATCAAGATTAGTCTATCAGTGTAGGCCACCCAGAGACAGTAAAGAGCTGAAAGGGTAGCCCACAAGTTCCCTCTTCCAAAGTATCTTGGTAGACCCTCCCACCCCCCTCGCACCTTCTATGTAGCAAGTAATGTTTTTGAAGGAAAATCAAGGTGGTCTTGGGAAGGTGAAATCAATGTGGGTAGTCAATGGAATAATAAAATAAAATAGCACAAGCCAAAAAAAGTGTACATAGAAATTCATTGAAAATAGAAAGAAATTGAATCTTCTTGGTCTCTCACTTGCCAATGACCTTATGTGTATCACTTATTCTGTTTGGCCTTCCATTCTCTCAATTACTCAACTTGACAACTTCATGTTTTTACATTTATTTATTTATTTACTCATTTATTTATTTATTTATTTATTTATTTATTTATTTATTTATTTATTTATTCAGTGTATGTGTGTGTCTTACAGGATATTTGTCAAGGTCAGAGGACAACTTGCTGCAGTCAGTTGTCCCTTGCCATGGGGACTCCAGGGATTGAATTCAGGTCATCAGGATTGACAATAAGTGCCTGTACCTGTTGCGCCATGTCAATGATTCTGCTCACTTTAAGTTCTAGGCCCCACGAGGAGGTGGGAAAGCTTGCTGAGGATAGCACACATAACTAGCCTTTGGAAATAACAGGTTCTGGGTCAATCTAGAGTGCTATGTTCATGATGAGTTCAGAGTAGTCTTTTGTAGGTGTTGGGTGATTTAAAGGACCTCTGTGCACATGTTTGAAGCATGCTTGAAAGGCTCCTCCTTCCTTTGAGTGTTGAGATTCTAGAGGAAATAGGAAGGAAGCTTACTTATATCATAGTGTGTCTTGATGGTAACCATCATCATTTTGGGAATCATTTACTGAGTGTTCTCTGTGCACTGGGCTCTCTTCTAAGCCTCTTTCTAGATATAACTGGTTTAATCCTTACAGTCACCCTGCATCTTAATTGCTACATGCATTTCTATCATATACATAAGTAAACTGAGATACACACATGCATCAGAAATGCCTGTCATTAAAAACATTCTCCATGTTCTATACTTCACCATTTCCTTTTATACTGAGATTTTATTGATTGAGGATCAGAGAACAAACATTTTGTTGTTATTGTTGTTTGTTTGTTTTTTGGTTTTGATTTCCTTGGGCAGCCCTGGCTTCCTGGAATTCACTCTGTAGACCAGACTGGCCTTGAACTCAGAGATCTGCCTGCCTCTACTTCCTGAGTGCTGGGATTAAAGGCAGGCACTACCATTCACAGCTCTCATACAAAATTCTTGACTCACATTGAAAATCTTAAGACTATGTATTGTGTTCCTTTTTAATACAATTAACCCAGGACCAGTTCATTATTGGAGTGCACCTTCAATCTTAGAGACAGATTTTCCTTAAGAGGGCCCATTGATGATATTTAAACAATCGTTTTTGCTCCTTTACTTTCTTGCAAAGTTATCAAGATTAATGAAGAAATGTTGGCACAATATTTGAAAGAAAGCTTCTGGTAAATACAATTATGGTACTACATTTTCATAATAATGGGATACACTATTTTTATCCTCTTATTCTCTTTAATTAATCATTCCAAACCTAGCTTGCAATAAACTTATTTTCCTAAGCTAGTATTCAGAGCAGTTGTTACTTCTTTAATTGAAACGGAAATCTATTTATACAGTATTTGTATTTACTGTTATCTAATTATCTATCACAGCTATTGATTCCAATGTCAAGTTTTACTCTTGTTTTCTTCTTGAAGGTTAGTGCTGTAGGTGTGCAAGAGATTAAACCCTGGAGCTACAGAGATGGCTCCTTTGGTGAGGCAAAGTGCCTGCTAAACAAGCACGAGGACCTGAGTTCGAACCCCAGCACCCATACATAGGCTGGACCTGGCAGTATATGCTTGTAAGCCCATCACTGGGGAGCAGAAACACGAGCATCCATAGAGTTTACTAGTCATCCAGACTAGCTGAATCAGTGAGTACCAGGTCCCAGTAAGATATTCGGTTTCAGCAGGGCGGCGGTAGCACACGCCTTTAATCCCAGTACTCATGAAGCAGAGCCAGGTGGATCTCCATGGGTTCAAGGCCAGCCTGGTCTACAGAGCGAGATCCAGGACAGGCACCAAAACTACACAGAGAAATCCTGTCTTGAAAAAAAAAAACAAACAAACAAACAAAAATGATATTCTGTTTCAAAACAAAAATAAACTTGGCTAACTCCTGAAAAAACACACAGGATGCAGTATGTATACACACACACACACACACACACACACACACACACACACACACACGATCATGCACTCCCACCTCCAAAATGATTAAACATTGCATCAAAGAAGAAAGGACTTCCCTAGAAGGTGGAAGATCTGATGGGATATTTGGGAGAACAAACCAAGCAATCCTGTGTTAAAAAGCTAGCTAACTACCATGGTAAAGATAATGCAGTCTTTCCTATGTTAAGAGTGAAAAGAACTGAGAGGAAAGGAAGTGATCTGGAAAGAATTTCCCCTTGATATCTTGTCACTCACCCAAATGGCTGGTGATAATTGAACATTGGAAGCATTTGTAAGATCAGACAGAATGTCACTTCCGAGAGAAGCCACATCTCTGACAACGGAATGTCAGTCACAGTCTCCAGATACCCAGGCTAGGTGCTTTGCTGATGTCAACGTGCTAAACCTCAATTATCAGAAAAGATGGTGAGAAGTTATAAAAGATGGGGCTGGAAGCCTTCATCCAGAGGACAGAGCTTAAGGTGGCTTGTAGTAATTCCAAAGTTCTCTGTTAGCAAGAAAAAGATGGAGGTGTGATGGGGCAGGCCTCAGGAGGAAAATAATTCCTAAAAGTATTTAGAGCGGCTTCCAGAAGCCTGTGGAGAACCTCGCTTAATTTTATTAACTAAGAGAGTGACATCTTTGTGTCTCTATAGTGTGGCTTCCAATTTTAAGATGTTTTCAAAGATAAGTGAACGCATGCGTGCTCTCCTTTATTCTTCCTAGCCACATTTAGAAACTGGTTTTTATAGTTTCCCTCCCCAGCTGAGAACAGAAGGCTTTATGGAAACATTAGACACGGCTAACAGGTTGATATGTCCCTACTGTGATAAGAACTCACAGTTATTCTGCTAACTTCATCTAGAATGCTTAGGAGGAGAGACAATAAGCATTTATGCAAGAATAGAGGGTAGCCAAATGTGACATAATGCCAGATTATAACAGATTTTGAATGATCATTGTATAAAACCCGTTCTGGCACACACCCTTTATCTAAAGATTTATTTCAGATTTAATGAATACTCCATTGAGACTAATAGAATAGCCAATAACAATATTTGGATGTTCTATTAAAACAATATAGTGGGTTGATCTAAAGGGTGGTCCACTGGGTGGAGAGAACCCCAATCAATCTTTTCAAAAACATTAACTGGACAGCTGTGGTGAGGCACTTTCCTTGGTGGTTGGATGTGGATCAACCATGAAACATAATCATGGACCACACTTGCCTCCTGGTTAGTGCTCAGTAAATGTTTGCAGACTGAAGGGGGCGGGGGAAGGAACTCACAAATTCTGGAAGATTGTGACTTTCTTATAACAGATGCACGTGCCATGGTGAATTTGCTAAGTCATTTCACCAAATCCGTGTGCTAACAGGTTCTTTTTGTACTAACAATGGATTGATGGGAACAGGTAGGGTGGGTTCTCACTTCTAAAAGTGACGGGACTGGAATTTGAGCCTCAATTCAACTCTTGTTTGGGGAAGGCAGTAGCGTTCATGAGCTGCTTGGACCTTCTATTGTAAGGTTCCTAGAATGTATGCCAAGCTTTATTATCTCTGTCTCTTCCCCTCTCCGCCCACCCCCTCTTTCCTTTCCTGTGCTGAGGATCAAGCCCAGAACCTCTTTCACACTAGGCAAACACTCTACCACTAAAGTCATTCATCCATGTCAATGTTTATCATCCTGTCAAATATGATGCATAACCACTCAACTTATCTTTTCCTCAACTTTAAGCAATACATGTACAGTTGGAAAACAGAGCTTTAGCCATCCCATAGTAGGTAAACAGACAAATGTATCCACTCATTATAGATAAGGGGGGACTTGTTAATATAAGGAGTGATTGGAGAGCCTGAGTTGTAGCACCCCCGGGGTGCTGTGACTTGGAAGACCTCTTCTAGGAAGAGACATTTGTGGTCAGCTTTCCTGTAGGAGATTCCTGTCAGTGTGTCCTGGAGCTAGGTGCTGGCCTTGCACAGTGCCCTCTCTCTTCATCATGGTGACAGTTGACAACAAGGAAGAGTTAAGTGCCCCGGGCTGGGCTCCTCTCTGCATCTTTCCTACAAGGCTGCCCCATAAGCTACAGACTAAGAACAGCAGGGAGAACAGCCTCTGCCAGCGCTCCAGGTCTAACGGATGTCCAGCAGCTCATTTAGATCATGAACTGTTTGTCAATACTGACAATTAGTGGGCTAAAGATTGCATTGACCACATGACAAGAATCAATATGGGCAGTACTTGTTAGTTATTTACCGCCAAGTGTATTAAAGCCCGTAGATTTCTTATAAATCCTTCAAGCCATCCTGCTATGATCCTCTTGACAACACACATCGACACATCAGTAAATCCTTTTGACAAGGATGATCTGTGAAAATCAATACCAGTTTATCAGCCTTTCCCATATAGTCTTTTATTTATTTATTTATTTATTGGGGGTACAGGCCATCAGAGGTTTAAGATCATTTCCCAAAGCCAAGAACCACCATAGCTTAGGTAGAGGACATGCAGCCACGGAGCCTGGCAGCTGTGACCCTGCTTAATTAAAGTGGTTTGCTCAAAGAACCTGTGCAAATCCCAGGGGAAGGGAGAGATCCACTCCCTGAAGTGGAGGACAAGGGAAGGCACTTTAAATGGGGAGTGAAGCCCTGAAGTCAGGAGTCACTGTGCCCACCGTGCCTGCTCTCTATTTCACTCATCTTTGCCTCTGAGAAAGTTTTCCTTCCCTTTCCAGGCCAGTAAGCACTCTCTTCCTGGACCTGCTGAGCAGTGGAGCTTATGTGTGCATGTGTGTCTGTGTGTCTGAGTGTGTGTTAGACAGATGTCTTCATTCCTGAACCTGTTGAGCAGTGGAGCGTGTGTGTGGTGTGTGGTATGTGTGGTGTGTGTGTGTGTGTGTGTGTGTGTGCGCTCGCGTGTTTAGTTTTAAGCTATGTTCATCTATGAGAAACTCATGTGTTAGAATGAGTTGTAATGACATGGCCTATTATAGTGTCCATTTCTGCCATGCAAGGCTTGGTCAGCCTGTTTGTTCCTGAACACTGGATGATTTTCCTCCACAGGATACTTAGGGTTCCTCCCATTTGTAGCACTACTGTGGGCTAGGATCTCAGTGAGCTTAGACTTTCAGCCCAGGGAAGGAGGTAGGGAAGGAGGGAGAAGGTATGTGAGGAAGCCTGACTTGGAAATAAATATACACATATATTGAAGGCCTCCGTTCTTCCGTTGACAACTTGGCCCAGGGCCTTAAAATGCAAGATCTTTCCAACTCCATCTCTGTAGGTGGACAACCTTATCCAAGTGGCAATCCCCTTTTGCTATGAGGGACACAGTTGTCCACCTGAGAAGCAGACACCTGGCTGTAGGTGCCGTGAGGACCTGCTCCAGACTGCAGCACAAGGCGCACAGAGGGCAGATATGGAAGCTGGCATGGTTGTGGGGCAGAGTGGCTAGTGAATGAGTAGACAGTCCCCACGCCCCAGGCTAGCCCAATGTGTCTGTGCTGCACAATGTGTCCAGGTTTTTTTCTTCCTACTAACCCCCCCCCCCCCCCAGTAAGCCACATCATGTTGAAAACCTTTGTTTCTTCGGACTTCAGGAACCTCTGCTTTTAGTACAAACATTGTCTTACATCCTCCCCACAAGCCTGCTTCATCCCTCCCACAAAACCCATTTTCAATAGCAGTTAAAAAATCTTAAGGGCAAGGGGCAAGCAGTCTTGTAGACCCAAAGCTGCAGGATCCCCACAACACAGGGCAACAACAGGATATCCAAGAGGAGCTCCAGTGAGGACCCAGCACTGATAGTGCAGCAGAAATCAGAGGCCTCGAACCAGACCAACGACTCTTTGCAATGAACACTTGCAAGTAAAATATATAGATAAAAGGATTGAGCCCAGGACACACTGTGTCACATTACAGCTTCCACGACGAGACTGAATTTTCCTTTTTTTTTTCCTCTTAAATTTTATTTTATTTTATTTTATTTTGGTGAGGGGAGAGGAGGGTACAAGGGCAGAGGGTGGATGCAAAGGGATGGGAAACGAATAGGGATCAAGATGTATGATGTGAAAGACACAAAGAATAAATAAAAAGAAAGTTAAAAAGGGGGTGGCGGGAGATAAAAGGGTTTATAATGACCTCCTTTTTGTTCTCTGAGGAGAAAAATAGTTGCCTAGGAGGAGGTGGCTGCTCTCCACTGGGGGCTCCAGGCTTCACTTGGGTCCTCAATAAAATCTGCTCAAGGCCGTTTTCATCTCCAGGGGTCTACGATAGCTTCCTTTCCTCAAACTCTTACAGAGGTCTTCACTCAACAGCATCTGTGTTCTGCTGAAACGAATAAAATCCTATGTGTCACTCTCTTGGGGAGTGCCGTCTAGAGTCACATTTGAGATCCAGAGACAAGGAGAATTGTGGCTGGCATTTTACTGTAATTAACGATTCCAGAATTTTGTCAGCTTTTCTGACTTTTCTTTCTTTTCCTATTTTTCTCTCTTTTTTTTGCCTCTTTTTAATGACTCCATGCAGCACACCGATTGTTTAAAAGTGTGTGTGTATGTGTGTGTGTGAATTAATGTTCCCGTGCTTGCTTGTCTTCAGCCGAGAGTCTTCTGACACAGAATGAGATGGCAAAATACTTTGTAAACAGACCAACTTCATCTTTTGTATGTGAATTTAAATTTTTAAATTCAGACAGAAAAGATTCCCCTTGACAAGAGATACATTTTCCATGCAGTCTCTAAGGCAATGGTTCTCAACCTTCTTAATGCTGCGACCCAAATAACACTGTCCCTCATGTTATGAGGACCCCCAACCATAAAATTATTTTCAATACTACTTCATAACTGTAATTTTGCTGTTTTATGAATCATCATGTAAATGTGTGTTTTCTGATGGTCCTAGGCGACCTCTGTGAAAAGGTCCTGTAATTCCCAAAGGGGTCTTGACCCATAGGTTGAGAGCCACTGCTCTAGGGATTTAGTGTTTAGAAGTCTCCGGCTGTTTCTCCTGCATCATACGTGACAGATAGGTGGATAGCTAGTTAGGAGAAAACAAGGAAATCAAGACAGGGCACAGGGAAGAGGATGGTGATGGCAGGTCCCTTAGCTACCTCAGTCCTCCACACACAAGATTTACAGACTATCAGTGGTGGGGTGGGGGTGGCAGCAGCTTGTTTCTCTGTCCAGCTCACTTGGGCCCGAGAATCACAGCAAAGTCTAGTTGGAGTTTTCTGTGGTGTAGCAAATGAAGTAGTTCATTAGCTATAAGCATCCCATAATCATTCCTGATTTGCCGATAGCTGCTATTCCTCAGGGACCTGTATCGCTAGGCAAGGCTGCCACTGAAGTAAGAAGAAAGGGAGGTACAGAGGAAAGAAAAGGTGAGGGAAGGCAGGCTTCCTGTGCCCAAGGGGCGGCTCTGTAGGACACAGAGATCAGAGTGTGTCTCATTGTGTTCTACCCTGGGCTTTAGGCTATTTTTAGCATCTAGTCTTACTCCTGGTTAGAAGGATGACTTCAGTTATTACCCATGATTAATTAAAGCCATATGGCTCTTAAAATATTCTATGTGTGGCTATAATAATGATAATTATAACACCATAACTGTTTACATTTTTCAGTGAAAGATCACATTCTACTTTAACCTTGCAAAATACACAAGACAGGAATTTACAGCCCATTCTTTTGATGGGGTAAGGAAATTATACACACATGTTAGGCTTATATTCCAGGAGTAAAGACTTTAAAAAATGATGCTACAACCACAAGTCAGAGGGACTTGTCAATCTAGTTCCAGGATGGACCTGATCCAGGTCCTAAAATAATATTGTAAAAACCCATCCATGGTTTTTGCCAGCAATGAAACCTGAAATATAAAAATACTAATAAATTTCAGCCTTCAGTAATGCAAAAAGAAAAAAAGTTACCAATAGCTAACTTCTGCACAGTATTTTACTAACACTTTTCATTCCTTTAGTGAACATGCACAGAAATGCCACAAGAAAGGTCCAACATTGACATGATTTTACAGAGGAGAGCATGGGGAGAGGAAGCAGCCTTCATTTAATAGCACAGTCGGGAACACAAGGAGGCACTGGGAAGGCAGCTCAGCCTGTCTGTCTGTCTCTCTGTCTGTCTGTCCGCAGAGTCCAGGCTCCCAAGCTCTGTGTGATAGATGCCCGTATAGCATCAAACACTTCCAAAGTTTACTCGCAGGTTTCCAAAGTGTTCTGTGGTCTTGAGGACTGAAGGTACAGATTCAAGATTCATAGGTATCTGTCCTGAGTCCTAATGAGTTCCCACAGAAGTTTTCCCCCTTTAGTACCTGAAGGTGATTGGTCCTATGCCCTTCTCATTGATACCAGAATGAGAGGATGCTCACATCCCTTATATACTGTGTCATAGTATTTGCATATAACCTAGGCATATCTTTCCAAATGCACCTCGAGATTACTAACAATACTGAAGAAAATGTGTATACTGTGAAGGTTGTTTTGTACAGTTTTGTTTAGGGAACAGACACACAAAATACAAGTCTGTACATGTTGAATACAGATGTATTTGCTCCCAAATATTTTTGAGCCACAATTGAGAGAATTTCACCAATGAGAACTCACAGATAACACTGACACCATGTAGAGACAAGATCACCATGGCAGCTTCTCTGCCACTGGCTGCCCTTTAAAGAGCGGAGCTTCCTCACTGTCCAGGTCCAGCTAGCTGTTCATGTTACATAGAACTCAATCCAGCCCAATGGACATTTATTTGCTATTCATGTGCCTCTGAGCTGGGCACATGGTGAGGATAAAGATGAAGGCGCTCTGATCATTGTCCTCAAGGAGATCACAGTCTCAAGGGGAGGAAGGGACAAATGATCAGGTCATTGCAAGGTTCTCAGTGGGTACATTATTGCATTGCTCTGATGAGCCCAGGGAAGAGAGGGACGGTAGAGATCCGTATGTAGAATAATCAGGAGCCAAGACAAAACAGATGTGGGCTGAAGTCACCTTTGGGTCAACTGGCACCTTGGAGATGTGGGGAAAGTTCCATTTCTTCACAGTGGCTTAGTTTGGAGTCCTGGAGAATGAAGAGGAGAGTACCACTTCTATCACACTTGGCAATTTCACGAGCCATCTCCCTATGAAACCTATCACAGAGTACGGGGTTGGTAAATGTAATGATAACAATAATAACCATCCTGACAGCTTCCTGGGGGCCGTGAGACTTCATGACAGCGTCATGGCAAGTTGTCAGACAAAGAAGAGGGGCTGAGTGCCTGAGTGCTGAGGGCCAAAAACTCTCCCACCACAAACCAGCAAAGGCGAAATCACAGAACAATTCCCTCCCTGGCACAGTCCCCAGAACACAGGCTGGCAACTGAGTACCTTCCTGTTCCCTCCGCTGGCTTTTCCCACTGTATGTTTCCACAAACAGCCAGAGGAATCATTTTTCCGTGCAGCAATTGCCACCCTGGTATCCTTCACACTGAGAGCGGCTCCCAATTGCCTCTTGAATCAGCTTGCATCAAACTGATCACAAGTTTCAAACCTCCATGCCCCAAACAGACTATCTCCTATCTCAGCTCTTTCCCTGACCTGAATCTTTCGTTTACTCCCATCAAGGTCTGGAGTCTGCATATTGTTCTCTCCCCGCTCCCTCCAGGGAAAGCTGAACTCTTCATAAGCATTTGATCAAGTTTTCAGTGTGTGTGTGTGTGTGTGTGTGTGTGTGTGTGTGTGTGTGAAGATGTAGTAAAGCTGGTGAGCAAAAATCGTGACTCCAAGCTAAGGACTCTGGCCAACATACACGATTGCTGATAGATAGATGAATTTTATTGTTCTACCTGCATTAAAAAAAAAATATTAGCCTGGAGCGTTGATGAACTGGACCACACCCATCAATACAGTGGTGTCTTAGCCCTAATGTAACGATAACTGCCCATTGGGGGATAATTAGGGTTAAATGAAGGCAATAGCGTGGCTCTCTTGTGTCTCTATCTCTCTTTCACTCCCCGCCCCCCTTTCTGCTAATGATCACATGGGTGACACTGTGGGGACACAGGAGGAGAGCCACACTAGCAGTGACTGTGCTGGTGCCCAGCTTGGACTTCAGCCTCCAGCACTGTGAGAGGACACACTGGTTGCCTAAGCCAGAGTACTACCCAGTCTGCGGGGCCCTTTTCTGTGTGTCCTTAGCTGACAGGTGCTTAGTTTTATAGCTTCTAATTAATATAAAAACCAACCGAACAACCAAACAACCAAACAACAACAACAAAAAAAAAAACCAGTAAATGAGAAAAATCCAGAAAATTCCAGATTCTCTTCTCCAACCACCACCTGGAGGTAAGAGGAAGACGCCCTCCCCACCGAAAGCTTCACTGCACCGCAGGCCTCACTATTCCCTATTATACCCCACAGCTATCCACAGCAGGCCGTGTCTTCTGCAAGGAAAGTATAGGCATGAAGTTTTTAGTGTTGGTGTACAGCCGTCTTTTCTGCATGGAGACTGTACCTTCATTGATCACAAACCACTACCTGTATTGTGTGAACCAAGTACAACAGCTATGTCACGTTAGGAATCCCTCGACTCTGTGTCAACAGTGGGTACATAGAGCAGCTTCAGAGGCTTAATCCCACTTGTCATTTTGCATTTTGTTTACCTGGGAAGAATGCTTTACAAATGTCTGTTTCTGTCTGTTTGTCTTTGTTCCATCTTTTCTTTCTGTATATGTGTATACTTACATACATACATACATACATACACACATGTGTATATATATATATATATACACACACACTCACATATACATACACACATATGTTATATAAAATCTCATTGTAGAAAATTTATATCCATATATTCTTAATTTACACATTTGAATAGGCCAGTTAGCAAACCATCTTCAAAACTCAATCAGTAATAATATTCTAAGACTATACAATTGAATAATATAATCAATCAATTCCTCTGACTCCCATACCTTCAACAGTAGTTCTTAAAGGGAGAAGCCCAGGGATTCTGTTTTTTTTTTTTTTTTTCTTAAAATTCAGCCTATTTGGCATGTAACTCAGAATAAAAGTATATCCTACATACTATATACTGTTTTGCAAGAAGTCTAAAAACAAACAGCAAATGTAGTAGCCCCTTCTCTATAACTGTATTAACTACCTGAGACTGAGTAATATGAGAAAATAGCTTTATTTAGCTTATAATTAAAAGTGTTAAAAGTCCACAAAGTGTGATGCTGGCTCCAACGAGGACACCTGGCTGTGCTATGGAAGATGGCAGAATAATATGGAGAGAGAGAGAGAGAGAGAGAGAGAGAGAGAGAGAGAGACAGAGAGAGATTATACATCAAGACAGCCAGAATAAGAATAGAGTATCACAATAATATAACAGATTCCATCCAAAGCCATGCTCACTATTACCTGAGGACCATGCCCCTGCCCCAACCCTTTCAGGGGCTCACAATACTTATCATCATCACGCACAGAATCAGGATCAGCTTTCTACACACACTCTTTAGAGACACCATCTCTAAACCATAGCAGCAGCAAAGAGCAACATTAGAGCAGTTCCCCTGGGCTGGATACTGTGCTGAATTCAGTCTTCCTCAGGAGGTGCGGGGTTACTTCCATTTTTACAGACAAGGAAACCGAGATGAATGAGGCCAAGCAGGACTAAGAGAGAGCACAGAACAGTAGCCCGACTCTGCCTTCCTCCAGCTCAGCCCTTGTTCAGTCTTCTTCTCGTGATCCGCTGTCAAGAAATTATTGGTTGCTTGTAAAGCTAAAGTACATACATTTCCTTCAGCACCCATGTCAGCAACTTGCTTGGTTCAGATACCTACCAAAATAAGTACTTAGTTTTTATTTTTTTCTTCTGTGTGTGTGTGTGTGTGTGTGTGTGTGTGTGTGTGTGTGTGTGCACATTCCTCTGTGTAAATAAGGGTGCATGCCTATTTGGGATCCAGAAGACAACCTTTCAGAGAGAGGGCCTAGATTTCCCTCTCGTTTGAAACAGGTTTATTTATTGTTTTCTACTGCCTGTGCCAGGCTAGTGGGCATGGGGGTGGCAAGAGGCTTTTCTGTCTCCACCTCCCATGCCACCATAGAAACACTGGGGCTACAGGTATTTGCACTGTACTTGGGGCTTTTCTGTGGGGCCTGGGGATTTGAACTCAGGTCCTCACACTTCTCTGGCAAGTGCTTTTACCCCACAGAGCCATCGTACTGGCCCCATTGGATTGAGCTGAAAACTGAATTCTATTCTGTGGTTAAATCCCCCTTGATAAGTTGAACTCTGCCTCTTTTGTTCTTTGTTTTGTTTTATTTTCTGATTTTAAAAATAATTGATTCTTTGAGAATTTCAAACAATGGATTTTTATTATCTTCACTCCTCTCCCAACTCCTCCCAGACCCACCCCCTCCTCCCTATCCATCCAATTTTGTGTCTTTATTTCAATTTTATTTTTCTGAAGCCCAGTCTGTGTTTTCCATATATCCTTGGGTGTGTAGCCTTCCACTGGAGTGTGGCTTAACCAAGCAGGGGCTCCACTCCTAAAGAAAACCCACCCTCCCCTCCCAGCAGCTACCAGTTGCGACAGCCTCTCATTTTTCTGGAATAATATACATTTACACTTGTTCTTCCCCGCTCCCCCAAGAAACACTCTAGGAAAGGGTCTTATTAAAATTACAGCTATCTTAGAAAGTCAGCGCCTCCTAAGACATCAACAGTTACCATATTTACCTACCTGGATCTGAAGAAACTAATATATTGGGTAATTTGAGTCAAAAGCTTGGCATCTAGGTCTGGGGAATCTCAAGCTGAAAACGGACTAAGATATGAGCAAGTGGTGAATGAACACAACCAATTAGGGCTAGTGATTTCTGAGTCAATATGAAGCAAATAACATCAGCCCAAAGCATGATCAACCCACACTATGGCTGACACAGTCTAACAGTCCTTTGTGTGGGCTTCAACCATTGTTCCCAGGACCACAGCCTTCTGAAGGCTTTGCTCTAAACAATGGTTTGTTTCTGGAGCCAGTGATGAGGACCTTGGTACTGGATGAAGACGTCCACTGTGCTTTACCTAAGCCTCAGCAGGACTCTTGACAGAGAGATTGGGCTTCCGGTTGGTCAGGAGCTGGTGGCTGCTGTTGGAGCGCATTGCACAAACCCCAGTGGTGACGTCAAACACTGCTGCAGGGCTGGCAGTGGGTCCCCGGTTCACTTTTCTTCAGACCTGCCAATCATTGCCTGGCTGTGTGGCTTGGGGAAACGTCCTTGGGTTTGTAAGCTAATTGGTTTCTTCAGAGTATCATGGGGGAGAGAAGATAATAGAAATGCAAACCCTTGCAACTTATTTCCAAACAAATGTATCCAGTTTGCTAAGAGTTTGGGCTCTGACATTTGAGCTGGATGTGAATTCTATTGCTGCCACTATGTTGTCCTAAGACCTTGGGGAAGTCACATAACCTGTCCAAATGTCTCCTTGTTTTTCAAATGAGAACGGAACCCAGCACTGCCACCTCCAGTTTTCAGTGAACAACACAAAACAAAACCACAAAGGATTACTTAACACATCCGGCTCAGCGCCTACCCCTCTGTAAGCCTAGACTGTATTTTCGTGCTTGAATGTTTGTGTTTGTTTTTGGCCCCTTCATAGTACCTGAGCATATCTCCTTAAACAGATCTAACTTGTTTCCTGAAAAGTGAACATTTTACGGCAGCAGGAAGCCACTCTTCGCAGGGGCTTGTGCCCTAGCTTTATCTGTGGCACCCCTCGGGCCACTTGTAGCCACACCCATTCCGCGATCCCACCACACTCCGGAAGAATCAAACCCATGTCCTGACTCCGGCCAGCCTTTTCTGTCTTTTTTTTTTTTTCCCCCTGAGATTCTGTTAACAAGTTTCATTCATTTTCATGAGGTACAGGAAACAGCACTGAACAATAGAAAGGCAGGCATATAGGCCCGGCTGCTGCTGTGTGTAAGGGGCTGTCCGGTTTGGTCAGAAAAGAACAGGAAGGAGGGAGCCTTGGCACGCTTGCCTTCAGCCCACTTTCTCCACAAAGAGGAGTCCAGGCTTGTGCTCACTGCAGAGATGGGCCCCTGGTGGTGGTGGTGGGTGGGGGCAGTGGCGGTACCATCCTTAATGCTTGCTGAGACTCTGACCTCTTCCGTCAACACCATCCAACTAATTCACCCGTGTGCCACCATGAAGCCGATGACGTTCGCAAATGGAAACCACAGCCTCTGCAGTGAGCACTTTGGAAAGAGAGAACAGAAAATCAGGCTGCCTTTCGGGAATCAGGAAGCCTGATACAGGATCCTAGACCTCCATTGGGAGCTATTAAATGGGATTGAGGTTAGAGGTGGGGCGAGCATTAGGGGAGCATCCTGAATTTGCCTCTGGTCTTGAAACAGCTTTTCAGCATTAATTGCCTTCTCTCCAGGTGTGGCTGGGTAGGTGGGGTTCAAAACATACTTTGCTTTCCTACCTCTGAAATGCAGAACCTGTATATATGGAACCCTCTGCCGTTCTAGATGGTCCGATACAGTTTTATAATTCAGTTTCATAGGATGAATGTTGGAAAATGACTTTGACCAGGTCTATGTAGTTTGTTGAAGGAAACCTGAGGATACTGAGTCCATTCTTGGAGAGGCTGGTAGTTTAGGGACCTGTCCTGCAATGATTATCCTTAAGGCAGTACAGTTGCCTTTCTCGGTGGTTCTTAGACTCTGAATGTGCTCTCTTTTGCTGCTGGAGATGACTTCATATATTTCCACTTTTATTTACTCGGGCAATAGTTTTGAGGTTTCCTATAGTATTTGTGCCACCCCTTCTGCTTGCAGCTGGGAATGGATACACAGTAAATAAATCAAAGGCAATTTTAGTCCTGCCCCACCAAGGGCAGTGGAATGTAGGCTACAAACTATTAAGCAGTGGTCACAACACAAGGGGAGAGTAGTTATGTTCGAGAGCCTTTTGGGAGCCCACAGGGTAGGTATTCTTTTAAACCAGACACAGGGAAGAAGAGAGAGTTAGGGTAGGTCCTTAAAATGAGGGAGGGAGTGTATCTGGGAAGTGCAATGGCTTCGGCAGGAAACGGCCTGGGACAAGCCTTATTCCACCTACACATGCAAAGTTCGGGGGCAAAGTCCATGGGAAGGACAAATGACATGATTAGATTTGGGCTTCAGAAATGTGAATTCTGTCTCGCGACCCCTCCCTCCCTGTTTGTGTGTGTGTGTGTGTGTGTGTGTGTGTGTGTCTCGCACTCTCAAGTGTATATCACTAGAGATGGAACCCAGAGCCTGTGTGTGCTAAACATGCATTGAGCTGGATCTCCAACCGTGAATGTCTAGTCTCTTGCATCCATGACTTCCTGGCACCCCACAACACTCCAATCATCCTACTTCTTGATGCTCTTTGGGGTCACTGCAGGCACTGTCAATGGGTAAGTTTTGTCAAAGGCAAAATAATTAATCATATAATGTGAAATTATTGTGAAATCATATAATGTGAAATAATCACAAGTCAAAGACTTATTTAACCCATGATTGAGGAGAAAGTTGGTGAGATGAGGCCTATTCAAAGGAAAAACCAAACACATCATGTTTATGTACACTAAAATAAGTTTACACTAGCAACTCCTTGTTGCTAGAAGTGTACTGAACTGACACAACTGGTATGTGTCCATTGCTATGAATTTTTTCTATTTATTTGGGGGTTATTTTTACGTATTCAAATGCTTTGCCTGTATGCATTTATATGTCCTGCATGCATGCCTGTTGCATGTGGATAGCAGAAGAGGGCATTGGATCTCCTGGAGCTAGAGTTACAGGTAGTTGTGAGCCACCACGTAGGTTCAGGAAACTGCACCTCACACACAAGAGCAGCCAGTGCTGCAAATGAGCTCTAAGACCAAACTTTGAAAGCCTGGCGTTGGTGGCGCACGCTTTTAATCCCAGCACTCGGGAGGCAGCGGCAGGTGGATTTCTGTGAGTTTAAGGCTAGCCTGGTCTACAGAGTGAGTTCCAGGACACAGAGAAACCTTGTTGTGGAAAGAAAGAGAGAAAGAAAGAGAGAGAGAGAGAGAGAGAGAGAGAGAGAGAGAGAGAAAGAAAGAAAGAAAGAGCATCCCCTTGTCTTCCTTAGCTTCCCTTTCCATGAAGTTTCTTGACTGTAAGGTAGAGACACGTCTTTCTTGACTTCAGAAGCCTGAGTTTATTTTCCTGTTCTGCTACTGTTTCCTTCCTTTTTTTCACTATAATTTGTTCAAATATCAAGCATAGAAGCATAGTGCCATTTGAACAAGCAACTCACTGAAAAAAATATGTCTACAGCAGTTAAGATTAGCAGAGTTCAATAAAAAATCATAGTCACATTAGAGATTCCGACAAGCTCTAATATTTACCAGTGGCTTAAGTACACACAACTCTCAAATAGTATAGGACCTACTTATACTAAACTAACTATCCTAACTTGTAGGAAATCAAGTTTAACCAAGTATCCTAGATTTGGGAGCAAAGATTTATCCTTATTGATTTATTCATTTATAATTCTTTAAGTTAAATTTTTGTAACACAATATATTTTGATCATATTTCCTCTTCCCAAGCCCCTCTCAGATTTTTCCCACCTTCATGACTACCCAATTTTATGGTCTTTTTTCCCCTCTCTCTCTCTTTTAAAAACAAAACAAACAAACAAAAAACCTGCAAGACCCCACTCCCCTCAGAAAAGTGCCCAAACCAAACAACATGAAGCAAATAGTCCATGAAAGCATACATTGATTTATTTGTGTTGGTCAAGTACTCCTGGGCATGTGGCCTGCCCCGGAATATGGTTGATATGCCCAGTGACGCTCCATCGTAAAAAACTGATTTTTCCTTTACTTATGCATATACTTATGTGTGTGGGTATATGCACATGAGTGGCCAGAAGACAGTCTCAATTCTTCTGTAGCTGGACTTTTAGGCTCTTGTGACCTGCTCACTGCAGATGCTGGAAAACCAAGTTCACATCCTCTGCTGAGCCATCTCCCCACCCCCAGTGACCATTGTTTTATTTGAAAACCTTAGGTATATCCCAAGCTCTGAGCACACTCTGTTGACTTTTATAATAGTCCAGAAGATGTCAATTCACGAAGACTCAGGATGTTCCAAAATTCCATCCTCTAAATCTTTGCTTTTGTTTTATTTCTTTGCTCTGAAATTCTCTGTAGCTTTAAGAAGACAAATGAAGTCTCGTATGAAGCCCAGGTGTAGGTGACCCGTGAGCAGGAGCCTAAGTTTCTGAAGGAAATGTGATAAGGGGAGGCAGACACTCATAGGAGATTGTGTGAGACCATGGTGGGACTTCTTGCCAATGGGAGAGGAAGGGAACATGGGGTTGGTGCTGTGGGCATCTTTCCTCTAGCCTTTGAGAGTAGCTGCAGCCATCCTCAGCCCCAATGCACCCTGGTTACCTTGAGTTCCCCTGTGCTACATGAAGCCAGCAGGGCCTCTAGGTATCATGTTCCATCTTGGGGCACTCACAGCACCCTGTGTGAGGGGGAGACCCATTTCTGCTTCCTTCACATTTTTGTAGGATTTAATTATTCATATTGGATAGCTTTGCATTTTCTTTCATTTTTCTTTTTTTTTTTTCTCCTTAATTGTGCAGTTGGCTGACAGATGAAAAATAAAAATCCCCTCAGTTTCCTGCTGAGTAAGCAGGGAAGAATCAGTGTCAGTGAGAGGACTGCAAATGATAGAGTCCAGCTTCCCAGGCCAACGCCAGAGGAAGAGGCGAGCACTGGAAGTTTGCATAGTTTAGTCAGAAACTGAACGTTAGGAGGGCCATTTGTTTCTTACAGAGAATGCTAAACAGAGAAAGAGGCCTGAGGTCCCCATCCTTGGGAGGTATGGTGAGGGGGAGATTGGGGTCTTTGTGGCTGCGGCAGAGGTGGCCCTTCCATCATATCCTGGGAAATGATAATCACTGACCATGAAGTTGTTAATAAAACTGAAGTGTAGGCCAAGATTAATCTTGAAGCTATGTTGTGTGTTTTTGGTTTCTTCCTCTTATCTGTTGAATTCCCCCTCCTTTCTTGAATTCCATTCTGATTTATCCTCTTGTTTCTCTCCATGACTCAAAATCTTATTCTTAATTTCCTAAGATTCCCTGACCCTGTTATTCTCTGGGTATATGACCTACAGCAAGCCTTTTAAACTCCTCTTTGTCTTCGTTAGCTCAGAATTATCAAGTGTCAGGATAGCTGCATTGTAGACAAAGGACTTAGAGAACGCCCTCAAAAAGTCATGGCTGGAGAGAAGGATCAGTCACTAAGGTGCTGTGTGTAAGCATGAAGACCCCAATTCAGTCCCCAGGGCCCGTGTAAAAAGTCAGATGCTGTGACACACATTATAATCCCAGTACTGCAGAGGCAGAGGCAAGAAGATTCCAATTGCTCACTGGCTAGCCAGTCTCGCCAAATCTGATAGCTCCAAGTTCAGAACCTCTCCTGCCTCAAAAATAAAGTGGAGAATGATTGGGGAAGACATTCAGCATCAACCTCTGGCTTCAGTATGGACCCATACACCAGTACACACACACAAAGATGTACACTGTGTGTATAAGCCCCTCTCCTAAGAAGTCATAACAAAACTCATGTGCTTTGAGCAGCTGAGCAGTTCATGTATCACCTCAGAGTCTCACCACACACTAGCTGATATCTGATCCCATTTTACAGTGAAAGAAACCAAGATATACTTAAATAAAATAATTTGTCTAAGATTATATAGCTTTTAAATGATAATGGTCATATCTGAACTGGCAGGCTAGCTCATTATAAACCACGATGCCCAGAGCCACTCTAATGCATGCTAGCTAGCTACAGTCACCATTGTTCCTGCCCCTAAGTATTCTAGAGAACAGTAGGACCCAAGAGAATGTAACATCTCTTCAGCTCATTAGGCATATTAATTTGGAAAGATTTGGGATGTATCTCAGTATATTAAAATATTAGAAAAGTCAAATGGGAAAGAAATATTCTTAAAAGCAAACTTTCTCTATTATACCTTTTAGGTTTCCATAAAAGTTTTAAAAACTGTGGAGAATCCCTGTGCCCTCTGTGCCCAGTTTTCATTGTTGTTAAGAGTTCTGACATAGTAACAACCCATGAGCTGGCATGGTAATATTAGCTACAGTCCAACCTCTTCAGTTGTGTGTGTGTGTGTGTGTGTGTGTGTGTAGGATCAGGACTCCTTTCTGGGATGCCACATTATCTTTATGAGATTCTCTTGAGTGGGGCAGGTTTTTGAGATATTCCTTGAGTTTTCTAAAGATTTTATTTGTGTACATGTATCTGTGTATAAATTTAAGTGAATGTGTGTATACAAGTGAGTACACCTCTGCTCATAGCTGTGCATCATTTGAAGAGCAGAACATAGCTAAGGCATCAGGTGTTCTCCTCTATCACTCCACCTATTTCTTAGTAGCATGGCCTCCAGAACCTGGACCTCCCATTTTCTCCACTGAGTTGGAAGTCAGAAAATCCCTGCAATCTTCAGAGCTGAAGTTGCAGGTGTCCTTAGGACAATAGGGTGAGATCCAACCTCTGGTCCTCTGATTGTGCAATAAGTACTCTTAACCTTTGAGCTATCTCTCCAGTGACATTGTTTGGTTTTAGTGGCCATGATGGTTCTGAGAAGTAATGGTCTCCATACCCCTCAGTTTGGATATGTCTGTTGGGGTTCTCTTGATTTGATAGGGTCATGTGTTTGGGGAGGAAAACAAGAAA
Organism: Peromyscus leucopus; assembly: GCF_004664715.2. NCBI lineage: Eukaryota > Metazoa > Chordata > Mammalia > Rodentia > Cricetidae > Peromyscus > Peromyscus leucopus. The sequence goes on along the minus strand of NC_051071.1, from coordinate 33,302,842 downwards.
AACACCGTACCAGGGATTTTTGTATTTCGTTTTCAGAAATGGGTCTGCATAATCCTTCTGCCTGGGAGATTTCTCCCTTCACTCCCACTTAGTTATTCAACCTATTCCTCATAGCAGTGTGAATTCATGAGGATGTTTGTTATACCTTGGGCTATAATCTGTCCTTTGTTACTTATTATTCATATTGTTTTGTTGGCCATTGAGAGCTTTGGTTGGTGGTATCCTGTCTCCTTAGACACAAGTGAGAACCTGCAGGTAGGAATCATTTCAAAGCCCTTAGTAATAATTTATGAATTACTTAGCTGCAGGATCTAGGCCTTCCTGGGTCTTTTTACACCCACGAACAAAACGCTCTGCTTTTGTGTGTATGAGCAGCTAGCTGTTTACATGACAAAAACCTCTCTAACTTGAACAAAACTTCCTCATGGGCGAAGACCAAAGTCACTGGAAATAAGAAATATGAAAGGCCAACCAGAAAACAGAGCAGATGGCTTGTTGATTTGGCTCTTTGTGGAAGTTAGAGGCCTACTGAACCTTTGAGTACAATTAGATTTCAGGGACATTCGGATTTGATGTAAACTCACAGAAGCCAGGAATATAGACTTGGTACTTGAGCTCACAGATTCACCCTGCCCTGATTAGAGGGTGTTGTGATGCTGCCCCCACCTCCCTGTCATTTCCTATACTTTAAGGACCAGAGAAGGGCACAAAGGCTTGAATTAAAAGCTCGTGGATGTCACTTCTCAGGGGCTTTCCTTTTCCAGTTTTGGGGGGGGGTGGCGGTAAAAGGGGGATGGTATGGGTTATAGTTAGCACATTTGGAAGAAAGTTTCCTGGTCTGGAGAATAAAATACTTGAGCTATACAAAGAAAATAACTACCTTCCACCTTTATTTACAAAAACCTGATCCTTGTTATGGCACACCCTAACCCAAAGGCTATATGTCTTCGGAGGCCTGACTCCTCTTGCAAGGGAGGGTCTTCGAAGGGATGTGAGCTTCTGCTTCCTACTCTCAGGGGAACTGTTTTCCATCCTTGCAGTGTTTGTGGCCAATAGCTTTGGTCAGAGACATTGATGAAATGGAGTCGACATCCATAGTGGGAACCCATCCTCCTTTGTAAATCTGCATAAGGGAAATCCTCTCCTCCCAGGACTTTGGGATGTGGAGAGGCCCTTTCTCTTTGGAATCATTCATGGCTTATCTATTATGTGACAGCAACAGTAGCAGGCTTTCTTGGGAAGACAAAAAGTGTTATTTTACAGGGAAGTAGGAGCAGGGAGGAGGTGGACATTCATAAAGTAATTATATTAGATACAACACTTTAATTATCTTCTGAACTTCAAATGCACCCAATTCACTCAAAACATTCTGAAGATTTTGTTCAAAGGACAGCTAAGAGAGCATAAGGAGCGGATTCAGTGATACAGCACAGGTGGAACGGAGGTGAGATTGGAATCCTAAGCCCATGTGTTTTCCTACCAGAGTATTCTAGAAACACTGGGAAGTAACCTGATAGCAAACATAGTAACATTCCTTTTCTTCTTTTTCTTCAAGCTTCTTAAAGAGTTTTCATAATTCCTCCTCAATCCCAAAGAGCTATTTAAGTTTGGAGAGATGATAGGAAAGGATGGGGGACAAGGAGAAATGGGAAGAAGGCCAAGGTTTCGCATTTAATGTCCATTGGCAGAACAATGTTTCCAGGCTGTGTGTCTTCCTGGCAGTGATGATGCATCTCTCTAAAGCAAGAGTAAAGCTTCTCAGAGAGAACAAATAGACAAATGGCTTGTACTGAAGTCACTAAACGAGAAGCCATCATCAAATCCATGTTTCCACCTGCATTAGAACATGATGAGTATTTCTAATCAGTATCTATTTCCTTCATATAGAAAAACAGAAACTCATGACCAACACTAGAGTTAGCTCAAGCCTGAAGATGAAGCTGGGGTACAAATTGCTACCTACCTACCTTATATGGTTGTCATGGTGATTAAGTTTCATAGACCACTTTAAGTAGAGCCTAGCACAGAACAGGGATGTGTTTACTGAACAAATTCCAAGGGGCTGCCACATTGTCTTTGCTGGGTCATGAGTTCCACAGATAGCTTGTATTCCTGTTGTAGAGTAAATGACAGATAAGATGTAGTAGATAAGGGCTGTGGAGATGGCTTAGCTGGTAAAGTGTTTGCCTTTGAAGCATAAGGATCTACATCCGATCTCCAGTACTCAGTTAAAAATCCAAGTGTAATGGTATACACTTGTAATCACAGTGCTAGAGGGGTAAAGATAGTTGGATCCCTGCAGGTCACTGGCCATCCAGCCTAGGCCACGTGGTAAGTTATAGGCCAATAAGAGACCCTAGCTCAAAATAAACCTGGTAGACAGTATCTGAGGAGTGACAGCTGAAGTTGTCCTCTGGCCTCTACATACAAACACATCCCCTACACATGCACACATGAACACAGGCACACCCAAGTGCTGCACACAAAAATGTAGGGAGCTTCAAGTTGGGTCTGTGTAAGCAGATGTCCTGCCACATGGGTAGGCAATGTGCTCAGGTTGGTTGATGAGTGAATATATGATGCAGATTTTGTTCCTGCAAAGTAGGATCAAATACTTCGTGATAACCTGGGCGGTCAACTCATAATCTTTAGCACAGAGCTGAGTTCTCAGAGTGGAGCTCCCAACCCCCTTTCCTGACTGGAGAGGTGCTCCAGCAAATTACTTGATTAGCTATCTTTCAAAATTAAATTGGTTTTGATCTGGATGTTGTAAGAAAAAAAAATCTAAGGCTGGGAGAAGATTACAGTATTTATAAATCCAAAGCAGCTGCTTCTATTTGCAAGGCTTCTGTTTAAAAAAAAAAAAAAAGAAAAGAAAAGAAAAACATGATTTGACAATCCTTATTTTAAGTTTCAGTTCTCTACCAAAATGAAGAATAGGTAAGGCATTAAAACTCAAAAGAATAGGTTTTATTGTGGAAGTTTTACTATGGAAATTCTAAAACGCTCTTAACTGCAATAGTGGTATGAGTTGTTGGCTTGAGTTTCAGTAAAGAAAGCTAACCCACAGTTCATAATCACAGGTATTTACTTGAGTCTGTTCCAAGAACCAGGAAATTTGGCTTTCCTACATAATAGTAATGCCTCAGAATTAAAAGGGAGGCATTAGTACATATATGTATACATAGAGCTGCCACCTGCACGTGGGGCTGTCTCAGCTTGTCTGCTGGTGGCAATTCCTAGGAAACCCCAATCAAACAGTTTTGTAGTAAGCTCATTGATTCAGGTTCTAGCCATTTTCTGTGACTGATTCATTCTCACTAATTCTGCAAGAGCATATACCTTGACCCTGGGTTACCTGCCAGAACAGGAAATCTCAGGGTCTAGTATTTCCTGAGTGGTGGCTTCAGGATTTCACCTGTCCAGCACATTCCATCACAAGCATCTTCACTCTGCTCTACTGCTTTGCATAACTTTTCAGGGACAGCAAGAAGACTTCAGGGTTGCCCAGACTTGAGTTTGAACAGCACCTTTCCCCCTGTGTTAGGGTTCTCCAAAGGAACAGGCCATTTAGAATGAGTACATACTACGGAAGGGGGTTTATTAGATTAGCTTACACAATATGAGCTGTACCATTCAATACTGGCTATCTGCATGCTGGAGAGGCTGAGAGCCCAGTAGCTGCCCAAACCACAAGGCTGGATGCCTCAGGAGTCCCATTCTGCCGCTGAAAGTCTGGAGGAATCTTAGACAATGACTGGCCTTCAGTTGGGTTCTGATGGCAGCGTAAAGACACACTTACATGCAAGTATCTACAGCAGGCAGGCAGGCAGCATTGCTTCTTCCTCAGAACTCAATACATGGAGCCACCACTAGAAGGCGCCACCCGTTCTGGGGAGAAGGGTCTTTCCTACATAGTAATCCGCCTTTCCTACAAGCATGTGAGTTCAGTGAGTACGTTGGCTCAATTTATCCATCAACTTGATGTGACTAGAATCTGAAGAATTTCAGTGAGGGACTGTCTAGACCAGGTTGACTTGTGGGTGTGTCTGGAAGGGAGTGTCTTGATTGTTGATTGATGTAGGAAGATCCAGCCCATTGTAAGTAGCACCATTCCCTAGGCTGGGCCCTGCATTGTGGGAGTGGAGAAAGCTAGCTGAGGATAAGCACCAACAAGCAGGCAGCATGGACACACTCATTTCTGTTTCTTGACTATAGATGTGGTGTGGTGTGACCCGCTGTCTCAAGTTCCTGTCTCTATGACATCCCAGCGAGGACGGACAGCAACCTGGAATTATAAGCCAAATAAACCCTTCTCCCACCTCTGTTGCTTTCTGTTAGGATATTTGTCACAACAGTATCGATGAAAGGAGGATACCGATCGATCAAGGAACCATGTTGGCATCACTGGAGTGTCCTTTCCTTCTTTGAGATCTGATTCCTTGTAAACAATAAATACTTGCTGCATGAATGAATGAGGGCACAAGTGAGCACGTGCACTGAAGTTTTACAGAGTAAACTGTAGTAGTTTGGGTACCCATCCTTCTGGGTACCCAAACTACTCTATGGTGGCTCTCCTGTGCTGCCTGAGCCTGGGTCGTTATTTCTCTGTGTGCATCATCCTCTGGCAAGAGTCTTTCCACCTCCTGGCATCTTCACAGGCCACCTCTCCCCTGCCTCCTGCCCCTCCCCCAGTCAGTGTGTGTTCAGGGAATGCAAACTAATTTAACCAGAGCCAAACATAATTAGGAGAGTAAATCTGCTGCCACTGCTGCTGCTGGAGCGAGCAGCTGAGAAAGCCATACAGAGCATTCCAAAATGCAATCCGGTCTGGAGGCTCCTCGGGCTCCCCACTGCTACTGTAATCACTGCACTGCTGTGGGCTGCCCCCTCCAGACCAGCCCGGACAGGAAGGAGTTCATTGAACAGCAGCCTTTACTCCCTTTTCTGCCAGCCATTTGAGGAAGGTGGAGGTAGGGATGGGGACAGTTACAACACACCTCTCTGTTCCCAAGGATTTGCTCTTGACCAAAGACAATTGCAGATTCTAAGCTATCTTTTGCTTTTATTTATTTATTTATTTATTTATTTATTTATTTATTTATTTATTTGTTTGTTTGTTTATTTTTGATGTGTGTTCATCTATCCCTTCCTCCCGTTGGTCACACTCCTGTGCCTTGTCAATGGCCTCAGAGAAGAAGCTTGCCAGGACATCTACTGAGGATAATTGGTTTGGAAATGGTCTAGGATCTCAAGTGCTGTTTGGTTTCTCTTTGTTTTTATCAGACGACTGGATAATTTCACCCCCCTGAACATCTCCAGAACAGAAGGGCTTGGGATTTAAATGTTAGCATAGCAAGCAGATTCCGTTGACTTTAGATTTACTTGGGATGCTTGAGGTGGGGGAGCCTGATGACCAGGAACAAGTCCTTCCTGCAGCCACTCTGAAATCAAAGTTCAGTTATCACAATCTCCTGCCTTCCTGCTTTTCTGTAATTAGAGGTTCCAGAGAGAGAGAGAGAGAGCTGGAACTTGGCTTCTCTTGCTGTGGATCTGTGCATGAAGGGCTATTGTGGAAGCTTGGGACTTTATTTTTGCCTGTGCGTTGGGGGCTGGGGGGAGACCCATATAGCCCAGACTGGCCTCAAACTCACTTTCCTGCCTCCGCCTTCTCAGAGCTTGGATTACAAACATGTGCCACTGTGCCTGGCTCAAAAGTTTATTAATGTCAGATACTGTATAGCCATTTGGGTTCTGATGCTTAACTCCCAGCCCAGAGGCCAGACCTGGACACTCAACAGAGTGTGCGCATCCCCTCAGAGGAATAGAGATGGGATAGGTTTTACTTATACTAAAACAGTTGGGAGCAGCTCTAAATTGGAGTTCTCATGTCCCTGTTTCTAATAACAATACTTATGGTATACAGAGTGATTACAAGGGCCTCATGCTTTATTAAGCCATTTATCTACAGCTGCATGCTGAATCCTTATAGAAGTCTGGGAAAGTAGCAAAACTGTTCCCACACTCAAAACAAGATGGGACCCCCAGCCCCTCTGCTTTCCAGGGGCCAGAACTAGGGATTGACCAAGGATTTGTCCCCGCGCCGTCCCCTTAAGCACTCTAGTGAGTCTCACTCCATTATCTTTGTATGCTGCATTGATTATCGAGGGTTCTTTCTCTGTGGGTGTATACTTTCTGAGGCAGGATTGCATCTTTGTTGTACTACTACGTAATATCTTCGTGTCCTAGTTCAGTCCCTACTGCAGTGGAAGAGCTCAGTGTGTGACCACTGAATTAAAGAGGGGCCCAAGAGTGAAACAAGGAGTGGGAGTACTCTTCCAGCACCCTTGACAACATCTTCCTTGACAACAATTTTAAAAATTAAATCGCAAAGCCAGGGTGTAGTTCAATGGCAGCACATTTGCCTAGGGTTTTTATTTTTATTTTTTAACCCTTTGTTTTTCATATTGTACAAACAGAGCAAAATGAAACTCAGTCGATTTCGACGGGAAAGTTTTCTTTCCCATTTTGGGATTTACTTTATTAACTCTCACCAGTGAGTCCCCTTCCTTCCAGGCTCTCTAATCTTAGGAGAGAAGGAAACGGACCCCTGCTGGCGGCATCACAGCTTAGGACTTGGCGGAGTACCCAGCATCACGCAGTTGATGACAGCACCATGCTCACAGATCTGGGAGCAGAGGGTACAGGGCTTGGTGTGGGGAACAGAAACATGTGCCTCATGACAGATGGACCTTCCCCATACAAGAAGACTCCAGCCTTGGAGGCGAAACCAGTTCAAGACTTAAGTCAGCCAGAGTTAACAAAAGTGAAGAGACCAATGCAGGAATCTGGGGAACTGGTCCCGCCTCTTTCCTAGCCCTTAACTCTGGTGACGCTCCCGCTTGCTCTGTGGAAACAGATGTATTGGTGCACATGTCCATCCAGATAGGCTGCCTTTACAAGCCCAACCCTGTTTCTCCACACACTGGAGGTTTGTAGCCAGTAAATATGTACTAGGGCCCACTCCTAACTGACCCTGGCTGACAGGGAGCTAGGTCTAGAGAGCACAGCAGATAAATAACCTCTTCTTTCTTGGGTTCTAGTTGGGGCAAAATGGGCAACAAACAGATAAACTCACAGAAGAGCCGGGGCAGATGCTCTGAACTGTGTGGTTTGTAATGACGCTGTCAGACGGCATTTGCCGGCAGCTCTAATGAGTCTCCCTGGCAACTGGAGTGGTTGACAAGGGGATTAAGAATCCAGAAAAGTATTGTTGTGAGATTGGCTGATTTGGGATTGACAGAGTCCATGGATCGTGACGGATATGGAATTCTGTCAACTCCATTCTGCCTGGGAAGAAATTCAATTAGAATACATATGTTGAAACTTTCTTCCTAAGGTATTTGTTCCAAACATCAGCACTCCCCTTTAATGGCTGTTAGTACCAGGAAATGAATATCTGATTACATTCTTCTAAGGCAGCTCCCTTAGCAGCAGGTGGAATCTCATCTTATCATATCTCCTGCATAATTCATTTTGGGCAAAGTCCCTTGAGTTTTGCTTTGAAAACATGAGGGAAAAGTGAAACTGATTCGAGGGTCACGAGAGTCTTTAAACATTCTGGATAAGTGAAAGCATCTAATGTGATTCCAGGAACAGCCTCTGAAATGGGGACTTCTGCAGGTTTGTGCGTGCACGCGTGCGTGCGTGCGTGCATGCGTGCGTGCATGCGAACGAGTGTGCGTGGGGGTGGGGTGGGGGTGGGGTGTGCAAGTTTCCTCAGTGGGAAGCTTTGACAATCCTGTCACCTGGTGGGGATGTGTAGGTCAAGGGATAAGGGGATAACTGGTGTCCCTGGCTGAGGCTATAAGCAAGTGAGCAGCAGGTAGCATGCTTGTTTACCCACTACACATTTCCCAGAAACCATGTCCAGTACTTGGATAGAGCTGATTGTCTTAGGAATATTAAAGAGGAGGGCCAGATGCAGTGGATGGCCAGCAAAAGTAGCTGCAGTTGGTGGAAGATGCAGTGGATGGCCAGCAAAGGTAGCTGCAGTTGGTGGCAGATGCAGTGGATGACCAGCCATGATAACTGCAGTTGGTGGCAGATGCAGTGGATGGCTGGCCATGATAGCTGCAGTTGGTGGCAGATGCAGTAGATGGCCGGCCATGATAGCTGCAGTTGGTACTCCTTCTTGGTACATCTTACTCTGTGGATAGAGAGTGGGCTTCTGACTCTTTCTGTGTAAGGATGCATGTGTTATAATGACCTGACTGTCCTCACCCCAAAGTCTTTGTTTCCCTCCTCAGAGCATAGCTTAGCCTCCCAGAAAGTCAACTCATCCCTTCTGGCATGGCCTATGGAAGAACTGGGACCTGGGAAGTGGCTGGTAGTGGGTCGGCACTGCTTTGTGTTGTCTCTGGTCCCTCTTTCAGAGACTGGAGTGACTCCATGCTCAGTTGTGGGATTCTCAGAAGCTGTGTGCAATGTGCCCATAGACTTTTCTTTAGCTCTTTTTGAATTTAGCTGCCCACAGTATTTCTTCAGAGATATGCGAAAGAATTATTTCTACAAAATTGAGGTTAGCAAATACTCATACATACATGCATAAATACATATATATGTACACACACATATGTTGAGGTCATCCATTCACCAGTGCATCCTGGGAAGTCAGAGGTTTGCTGCAAAGCAGATGTCTTCTTTTCCTCCTGCTTCTTTTAAAGGGCAACAAAAACCAAACCACCTTGCCAGGCATGTCCATCATTTTGTCATTAAGTCATGACATTGTCTCCTATCAAGTTCAGGTCTAAGAACAGCACAATCAAGTTAAACATAATGGGCTAAAAATCCTCAGAGTATTTTAAATAAGTGTGTGGTTTGTGTTGAGTAACAGTCATAGCTTTCTGAGGGTACATGCAGCCCTCTGATTGCAGGTTAGACACTCCTGGTGGTGGATGTGGCAGATCTGGGGCTAACCCTATTGGGAGAAATAAGAATGGATGAGGTTGTCACACTGTTACTCAACACAACAAGAATGAGGGATAAAATCTGAAGTCATTCACCAAGAGAATATTGTGCTTAGGACCAGTCTCTGAGATCCCACAAAGAGATCATTTGTATTTTCCTCCAAAGGCTAGGGAGATGAGCATCCTAGATTCTATGACTTCTGGATGCTTCTTTAGAAACTGTGCCATCTTACATTTTTTTTCAGGTCCCAGAACCCAGATACAGGATGTGAAACAAACCAGTTGGTAAAACAATGGTTATATGAGCCTGTCTGCAGTGAACACTCTTTTGAGTTTGAGGCTTGGGCTGCTAACCAGCACTCCGTTTCCTCTTTTGTCAGACAGTACCTGTTTCATAAAACAACTGAGCAGGCTGCACTGGTCAACCTGCGGAGAGTGCTCAGCAATGGTTCTGGCCATATGTGGAAAGGTTTGGGCAATAATACCACTATCGTCACCACAAACAGCACCAGTGTTTTTTGTGTAGTACGGTTAAACATTCGTGGTACCAATCAAATCTAACGTTAGGGGGCATTTGCTAGAAAGCAGATCTCCAAACACCATGGGTATGAGCACTGGCTTATGACACAGTTTTCAGATATTTCCCTGCCCACTGACAGTCTCTGCAACTTCATATTTCAGATCACAAGATGCTTGTGGACCAAGACACAACATAATTTGGTTTTGCTGCATTGTTGTGAGGGCTGGGGACATACATGGATGAGGAGATGCTGCAGACTTACTCTGCACCTGCAGTGGCCTCTTTGGTATTATTGTAGATTGCCAGGAGGAATGAAAAATGCCAGTGGGCCACACCACCAGGCATCACGCTGTGGTTTTTATATGTACAGATGCACCAGACAGTTAAGTGTTAGAGAAAGCTTGGGGGTTAGGTCACCCAGGCAGTATTTTCAGGTCTCCACTTGATTTGTTTGTAAGATAGTCCTTGATAATACAGGCCTCAGGGAAACTGAGCACCCTTCCTCTGTCAGTGGAGTCTGCCCATATGTCTCTGCACTGCAGGGCAGAGGGTGCTCATGGGTTTAGTGAACAAATAAAGTACGGGGCCCAGGGCCCATAAAGACAGTACACAAACGTGTGTCATGTGTGAACTCCTGAGTGACTTTGAGTCTGACGCTGTTGCTACAGAATACTGAGGGGAAAGGCCCTACAGCTAATCAAGGGAGATCGGCTTTAGTCATTGTTGCCCCATTATCTATCTATAAAGGGGGACAATTCATGTTTGTCTACTTGGATTTGGGATGAATTAGATATGAGGTATACAGAGTACTTGAATGACGTGTCAGCTAGACAGTAAGTAGCTCATAGCCATTCAACATCTGGCTTTCAGGCTTATTTATCTTTATTTATTTATATTCATCACGAAGGAAGGTGATGTTTCATGAGACTGATTAGATGTGTTATCCCTCCCACTTCATGGTTAGTTAAATTAAAGAGGAAGTTACATGATGAACTGTATTAGTGACTTTTCTTATTCTGTGACCATATACCTGTCAGAAGCAACATGAGGAAGACATGCTGTTTTTGAATATGATTCCAGGGGAATACTGTCTGTTGTGACAGCAAAGACATGGCAGGCAAAGTGGTTTGGACTGTGGCAGCTGGTCCCAGCAGGCTGTAGACCGGATGCAGAGTTCAAGCTGGAAGTGGGTCTGGGCTATAACTGTGAAAGATTTCTAATGACCTACCTCTGTCAGCTGTGGCTCAGGAACCTACAGTCCACAATGTCTCAAACAGCACTGCCCTCCAGGAACCACATCTTCACACACATGTGTGAGGGAACATTTCCTATTTTTCTATAATACTTGCCCCAGATCATTAGTCATGTAAGCCTCAAAGTTGGGGTTCAAACAGAGTGGTTTGACCCTGCCCAGATCCTGCAGCCAGATCTCGCTATCATCCCACTGTCCTGTCTTCTACAGGAGGGCTGGCTAGTTCAAAGGCAGTCTGTAGTTGATTGTACAAGGCACATTGAGGGTTTCCAGGAGTGGACTGCGTATGGGAAGGGAGTCCCAGGAGAACCAACACATTATAGAGGGTCTCAAAGACTACTATTTATTTCTTTAATTAATTTTTAAATTGTATGTGTATTATGTTTTCCTACTAGTGTGTGTAGCATCTTGTGCATGCAGTACCCACGGAGGCCAGAAGAGGGAATCAAATCTCCTGGGCCTGGAGTTCATAGACTGACATGTGGGTTCTGGGAACGTAACCCTGGTGCTTTGCCAGAGCAGCAAATGCTCATAACTGCTAAGCCATATCTTCAGCCCCTTACAGTAGTCTACAGATTGCATTTTGCCCCCTATTGGTTGGAAGATACTGGTTGGGACTTTGAGCAAAGAGAAAGGATCTGCTTTTTGATTCCCTGTACTTTAATACTCCTTCCTGTCTACTTCCCAATAATGAGGACTGTCATTTACCAGGTGTTGTTACATGCATTGTTATGCTAATCTCTTCATAAGCACTTTCTTATTTGATTACTAAACCTGATTTGGGAGCTGGTAATCCAATTTCTGTTGACAGACTGGGAAACTAAGGGTTTGAAGGTTTAGTAGTTGATCAAAGTTCCTGTAGCTTAGACGCAGCAACACTGGATTCTCACCTTGTCCTATTTGGTACTGGAACCAGAGCTCTCTTCCTCTGCCATTTCTGAAGTTTCTTCTTGTGCTATAGTTTTGCTGTCCTGGCCCAGACTTGGCTCCAATTGGTCCTCCTCTGAAAGGGAGGTTACCCAAAATCAGGCTGGCGCTTTCCTTCATGACACACCAGCACCCAGGAGAGGGGCTTCTCTTAATGTGTGCGTGACATCTCACTAGGCTCCGTAGTACCAAAGGGTACAGTGGGGGATGTCCACCGAGATGAAGAATATTAAATCCTGGAAGCTCATTGGCCAGGGAATTCAAGCACCAAGCCTGACTGATGGCAGCTTTGTGATATGCTAATAGCACAAGCTGACCTTCCACACCCACTCTTACCATTAAGGGGGCTTGTGAATTTGTCCTTTCAGATCTTACATCTCTTCAGCCTGTGGGAGAGGGGGCAGAAATGTTTACTTCATTTGTTACTGTATCCTCATCACCTGATGCACAGTTTGACACATAGTCAAAGCTCAATTATTATTTGTCGAATGCAAAATAGTAATAATAACGAGCCATTATGGAGTGTTTTCTCCCTTCCAGGCACATTGCATGATCATTTAATCATCACAGCTTTCAAGTAAGAGCGGCTGTATCACTCTCACATTTCACAGGCTAGGCTGGTAGCAGAGCTCAAACATACAGCAAGGTTAGCCTGAGCATCAGTCTCCGCAGACGTGACACTAGAGAGTGGAAAAGCCTTTCGTCCAGGGCCGCCCCAGCTCGAAAGTTAGCCGAGGAGAACCCGACCCTTCCATTCCCTGCTTCTGGTTTCTCTGTATGGCAGGGTTATTTCAGGCACCCAGCTTTCCACACAGTTCTGTTTCTTCTATGTTGCCATTTCAGGGGAACAACGTGAAACTAATGCCTCAGCCTGGCTGGCTAGCTGTCGGGGGTGGAGAGCTGGAGGGTGGCATCTTAGTGCTTGGCTTTGGGGTCCTGGACTTGAACTTGGGCTGCTGCTAGCAGCTCCTGGCTGCTCCAGGAGAGTGATGGCTTTGCAATTTGCTTTCCTTCCCTAAGTGCACCACGAGATGCCCCATCTTGAAATCAGTCTCATTTGAGAATCTATGCTTTTTGAAGCAAATGTATTATCTGAAACCTTTTTATGGCTTTATAAGAAACACACAGCTCTTTCTAAGCATGCGTGGCCTGGGTTTGTCTGATGGTTGTTTTCATTCCCCCTCTGCCACCCACACGGAGATAAGACTGGGTAGCCCTACCCACCCATGCTCCACTGTGAATAGGGCAAATACCTAACTGTGTTAGGGTGGGACTAGCAACTATAGTCCTATAAGGATATCATGTAGTCCAGGTTTGGTCTCATACTCCATGCTGTTAAGTGTTGTGACCTTGAAGTTCCTCATTTCCTGGCGTCTAATTCCGAAATGTTAGGATGACAGGCATGCTCACTCCAGCACACCTCATTTTATGTGGAGGGTGAGAATTGAATGCAGAGCTTCATACATGCTAGACACTTCTCACACCACCACCATCACACTTCATTTTATGTGGGGGTGGGAATTGAACCCGGTGCTTCATTTATGCTAGACACTTGGCAGCAAGCGTCTTTTCCTACTGAGCTATCCTGCCTGCCTCAATTAAACTGTTATTAAGCACCTACTCTCTGTCAGGGATTGTGCAAAGGTTGAGCTTCATCTAATTAGCCCAGTGACTATTGCCTTTAGAAGAGGGGAAAACGGGTCAGAGTGTAGCTCAGTGATGAACACTCACCCATGCATAGCACGACGCCTTGAGTTTGAGCATTGCCAGGAGGAAGAGGAGGAAGAGGGGAGTAGAGGTAGCAGGAGGAGGTGAGAGACTCACAGAGACACATATAGGAAGACCATAACTGGTGTGAGTAGACACTGGAATGATGCATCTGGAAGGCAAGAGATGAGATGGCAAGGACATCCAGCATTGTCCAGAAGTTGGGGGAAATGTGCGGAAAAGACGCCTCCTCGAAGATCTCTGTAAGATCCAGCCCTTCTGACACTCCCATCTCTGAGTGAGAGGAGAGTCTAGACAGCAAACGATTTAGGCCCTTTACTGCAGCACCTCTAGGACACTACCTACCCAGTATTTCACAGGGAGAACCTGCACAATCCTGTGCTGCTGTCCCAACCCCAACCTAGGTAGCAGTAGCAGCAGCTTAGCCCCAGCCCCTCCTTCATAGAGCCACAGGCTTTGCCCCTGGAGCTGCTCTGCTGGGCTGCTTCCTTCCCTTCCTTTCTGTCTCCATTGTGAATGCTTTGTGGGTAGAGGACGGACTTAATTCACTGCCACAGTCTCAGATCCTGGAAAACACTTAGCACTCAACAGACTTGGAAACGTAAACAAATGAAACAGATTCTTGGCTAAGGCAGGCTTTCTAAGGCCCTAGAAACCATGAACAACCCACATGTTTATGTATTAATTCTACTGATATTATTCTTTTAAGATTAATTTTAGTTTGAGTTATGTGTATGCGCATGTCAGTGTGTGAGCATGTGCCGGCGAGTACACGTGTATATATAGTGGAGGTCAGAAGTATGGCACCCCCTGGAGCTAGAGTTAGAAGTATATGTGGGGCACCCGATGTGGGTGCTGGGAACTGAACTGGGGTCCCCTGCAAGAAGAGTTCACACTTAACCATTGAGACATCCCTCTAGTCTCCTGCTGATATTATTTTTAGTTTTTTTTTTTGCATTTTAATATTGTGTGTGTGTGTGTGTGTGTGTGTGTGTGTGTGTGTGTATGCACACGTGTACAATAGTGCACTCACCAAAGTCAGGTCTTTCTTTTTATTTATTTATTTTTCTTTTCTTAAAAAAAGATTTATTTATTATGCATACAATGTTCTGCTTGTGTGTATGCCTGCATGCCAGAAGAGGGCACCAGATCTCATTATTGATGGTTGTGAGCCACCATGTGGTTGCTGGGAATTGAAATCAGGACCTTTGGAAGAACAGCCAGTGCTCTTAACCTGTGAGCCATCTCTCCAGCACCCCAGTTCTTTCTTTTTAACATGTGGGTCCAGGGGCAAACATCTCTATCCACTAAATCATCGGGTCAGTCTACCAATATTATTTGAGTCTGCCAGAAATTGTTCAAGGAGTTGAGAATATAGTGGAAAAAACCAATGAGACCAGAGAACTTCTGCTTTCTGGGAGTCTATGGTCTAGAGCAGAGGCTGGGCCAGGGGTCAGGTTAAAGCAGCCAACATACACAAGAGTACATTAATGGTGCAGATCTCTCTGAACAGTCCTAAGCTCCTTTCAGGATGAGGGGACAGTGACTACAGCCACCTCAGTTAGATGGTGCTGAGAAAGGCTTCTTCTCAGAGATGACATGTCATCTGGAACTTAATTATTAAAGAGGACACATCTTCAAGATGTGAAGAACAAGCAAAGGACCCCCCAAAAGAAAAAGTTACCATGTGGTATTTGGAAAACAGAAAACATCCCTCTCTAGCTAGGGATGCAGGGGCTGAGGGGTATGGACTGGTGTCAGTGAGGCAGACTGGTCCTGTTCTTCATCTTCCAAAACAAATAAGTTCCAAGTCACAGGCAAGTGACTTATGTGCTTCCACTCTGAGGAATGTTGCTCATTGAAAATTACACGAGATGTTTCTGGCTGGCAGGGGGAGGGGCACAGTCTTGATCAAATCCAGCCTTAGGAATGGGGCCACATTCTCTCTCGCCAAGGCCAGAGAGAGCAAAGCCAGACCTTGCATTTTCTTCTCATTAAATCATAGAGGTCTAGAGGGGCCACCCATGGAGCCTGTCCTCACTTGGCAGCTTATGCCTGGCCTTTACTTTATTTGAAGCTTTATGTTCTTTGTGTTCTAGCAAAAAGGAGAGGCAGAGCTGACTTCTGGGGCTCCTGTCTCGCCTGATCTTAGCCATGCACCATCGGATAAGCCCTTCAGCTATTCCGTGTCCTGCGGTTTGGTGCCAGGGATATGAGAAGTGGCCTCTTGTTACAAAGTCATCATGTTTGTCCTTGGTTTTTGTGTTTTCTTGAAATCATAGATGCCTCTAATTGCTTCTATGGGCCAAAATGTTCCTCGACTGAAATTCTATAGGAAATTGAGTTTGCTTTATTAAATAGCATTTCTAAGGGGTTTGAGGGGTCTTGGGTTGTGTTTGTTTTTCTCTTTGCTTTTTTTTTTTTTTTTGAGTTTTTTAATTTGTCGCAATGTATAATCACTTGCTCCTGTGCTGGAATTACTCTCCAAGCTTCTAAAATCATGTAGTATAATTCCCTTTATGACTTGGGAATCATTTTTAGCTTTCTGTTATGATGGCTGGACAAGGAACAGATGAGGCTGACATAGCATCTCCTTTGAAAGGGGCCTCCTTCCACCATGTGGCTGGCTCCCAGGGATCCAACTCAGGTCATCTGGTTGGAAGTCCGGCTCTCTTTGCTTTCTGTCCTGTGGTTTGGGAAAGAGGCATTGCAAGCAACACATCTCTTTTCCTACATGAGTCTCACCCACCCTGGACCAGTAAGGTTTATGCAGTTGGCATTTTGCACTGAGGGGAATGGCCTCCCCTCCTAGAGAGGTGAGATCATGTATCCAAGATCATCAGTACAGTCAGGGTCAAAGCTACAGAGCCAGCCAGGCTTCTGCAACTCCCAAGTCACCCCTCTTCCTGTCTCCATCCTGTAGTATGATTTTTCTAAGGTGTAAACAAATAGGGAAAAAACGCTGCTTCTGGGATGTTGGAACAAAACAAATAACATGTAGTGAAATGTGTTAGTGAGTCCCTTGCCACACACTATTGATAATTAATGCTGCTTCTTTACCTGGAGGAAAATAGTTCTATTTTTACTTAATATAGAAAATGGTAGCATGCCAGGGCTTGGGTATATACTACAGTGTTAGGGCTCTCCAAGGAAACAGAACTCAGATAAGGGATTGACTCATACTGTTACGGAAGCTGATAAATCCCCAGATCTGCAGGTAGCTCAAGAGAGCTAGATGTCCAAGAGACACAAAGTCCAATAATGTTACGTTAGAGTACATGACCAGGGCAAGAGTGAAGTTCAAGCCCAAGCAGTCAGACAAGTAGAGATCTTTGCTTTTGTGCATGTGTATGTATATGTTCATGCATGTTGGTGTGGTATGTGTGTACATGTGTTTACTTGTGATATATATATATGCTGTTCCTTAGGTGCTGTATACCTTTTTTAAAAAATCCTTTTCTCTTTCTTGTTCTTTTCTTTCTTTCTTTTTTTTGACATGGAGTCTTTTACAGGCCTGGAGCCTGCCAAGTAGACCAGAGTGGCTAGACAGTGAGACTCCGATCCATGTTTCTGCTTCCCCAGCATCACCATACTTGGATTTAATTTTTATTTTATATTTATGAGTGTTTTGTTTGCATGTGTACCTGTGTACCATGTGCATAATTGGCACCTGTTGAGGAGACAGAGGGAGTCAGGTCACCAATAACTGGAGTTACAGATGGTTGTTAGCCACCACATGCATGCTGGGAATTGAACCTGGGTCATTTAGAAGAACAGTTAGTGCTCTTAACTGCTGAGCCATTTTCTCCATCCCCCACACCAAACATTTAAATGTGTTTGAACTCAGGACTCTGCTTAGAAAGATATGTGCTTTACCAACTAAGCTGTCTCATCCCTGATGTTACTTCTTGGACAACATTTTAGTTCTATCCAATCTTCAATTGCTTGAGTGATAACCCACTCATAGAGAGAAGGTCTACTTTGTACAGGCTACCAACTCAAGTGTTAACAACATTGAAAATGCTTTCACAGACATACTCAAAATAGCATGTACTCAAGTATCTGAGTGCCTGTGGCTCAGATGAATGGACATACAAAACTGATCATCCCAATATTGTAAACTTGAATTTTACTTTCATTCAAAGAGGCCTTAATCAAACTTCTTACCCCTTCCTGAACTTTATTTCATTTGTAAATTCTAGTGCATCTAGAAGTATTAGAAAAGCAGTGTACACTTCCCACTCCATAGAAATGATGTAGTAATTCTTACTATTGTTTTTATTTCACACCAATATGAAAACATGAAGTCCAGAGTTATGTAGGCAAAGTTTACATGTTTGTTATATGTTATTTATCATACATATTTACCATTCATAAACGTTTTTATTTTGTTAAATACAGTTTTATTCAAAATAGAAAGTACACTCATTGTAAGTTAGAAAGTTCTTATGTATTTATGATTTTAGTACTTGCTTATTGGATAATTTTGAGTGAATTATCTAACTTCCCCGAGTGTTGGATCTTTCTCACATATACAACTATTTGGTTAAATCACAAATAAAATAAAGAAGACACTGTATGAGATACTGCATCTCCAGCATTGATGCCTTTCAACAAAAACTGTTTAGGTAAAGATTGGATATTTTCTGGATACCAGCTGCTCTACCAGGGGCTGGCATCAGTGATTCAGGACCATCATATGTGGGTAAATGGGATCAGTGATAATCCAGGCATGGGGTGAGGACAGGGCAATGAAGGGTAGACCAGCCTTGTCAGTGTGGATAGTATCAGTGAACAATAACCAGGCTGTGAATAACCAACAGAGGTTTTACAGGAAGAGGAATTGTGTAGGTGTTATATAGTTTAAGATGAAACAGCACATTTGTGTTCTCTCTCTCTCTCTCTCTCTCTCTCTCTCTCTCTCTCTCTCTCTCTCTCTCACTCGTGGTGTGTGTGTGTGTGTGTGTGTGTGTGTGTGTGTGTGTGTGTGTGTGTGTGAGACATTGCTTGATGACTCTCAAAGTTAACAGTGAGTTGTTCTGGGAAAGAGTTCCAATAATAGACCTGAGAGTTCACACACAACTACTGGGCACTGAGGTACTGATCCATGTAGAAGGCAGTCAAAGATTTGCCCCTACTAAGGACGACTGACAGTGTTTTCTTACTCTCTTCTTTGGAGTCTATTAGTTACTTTGCTCATCAGGTTTTGGCTATTACAAACAATGCTGATATGAACATAGCTGAGCAAGTGCTCTTGTGGTATGATTGAGCATTCCTTGGGTATATGCCCAAGAGTGATATAGGTCGGTCTTGGGGGAGATTGATTCCCAATTTTCTAAGAAAGCACCATATTGATTTCCAAAGTGGTTGTACAAGCTTGCATTCCCACCAGCAGTGGAGCAAAGTGCTAGAGAGGCCCACAGAAATCCACAAAGATACCCCCACAATAGACTGCTGGCAATGGTCGAGAGACAGCGCGAACTGACCTACTCTGGTGATGGGATGGCCAAACACCCTAATTGTTGTGCTAGAAACCCCATCCAATGACTGAGGGATCTGGATGCAGAGATCCATGGCTCGGCCCTGGGTGGAGCTCCGGGAGTCTAATTAGCAAGAAAGAGGAGGGTTTATATGAGCGAGAATTGTTGAAACCAAGGTTGGATAAAGCACAGGGACAAATAGCCAAACGAATGGAAACATATGAACTATGAACCAAAGACTGAGGGGCCACCAACTGGATCAGGCCCTCTGAATGGGTGAGACAGTTGATTGGCTTGATCTGTTTGGGAGGCATCCAGGCAGTGGGACTGGGGTCCTGTGCTCATTGCATGAGTTGACTGTTTGAAACCTGGAGCTTATGCAGGGTCGCTTGGCTCGGCCTGGGAGGAGGGGACTGGACCTGCCTTGACTGAATCTACCAGGTTGATCTCAGTCCTGGTTTGCCCTGGAGGAGGTGGGAATGGAGGGTGGGCTGGGGGGAAGGGGAGAGGGCCGAGAGGGGAGAGAACAAGGGAATCCATGGCTGATATGTAGAACTGAATTGTATTGTAAAATAAAATAAAATAAAATAAAATAATTAAAAAAAAGATTAATTTTTCCAAGTCCTGTAGCCAAAATGAATGTTCTCTTCAGCAATGGGGTCTCACCAGGTCTCAATGCCCTTTCTGTTTTTCATCCATTTCTCATGTGTGCTTCTGCTTCTGCTGTTTTTTTTTTTTTTTTTCCCCCACCTGTCCTGGATCTAGCTCTGTAGACCAGGCTGGCCTCGAACTCATAGAGATCCGCCTGCCTCTGGCTCCCAAGTGCTGGCATTAAAGGTGTACACCACCATTGCCCAGCCCTGCTTCTTCTGTTTTGTTCTCTATTATGTCCCATCATTCTGCCTCTCCAGCCAGTCTTCTTCATTTTATATTATAATGTGCAAATACTGTAGTGGTGCTATAAGCTGCATGTAAATAATATTTTAAAGATTTCAATTTTCTTTCTAGTATCCATATAGTTTCTTGAATCATTCCTCCATGGTAGGATAAGCACGTTGTTCCTTTTTCCCCCCTATTATGAGTACTCCAGTGGTGAATAATTTTGCATATAAAGCATTTACATATTCTTGGATTATGTCCTCTGGATGGATTCCCAGGAATAAAATTACTAAGTCAAAGGGCATGAACATTTTTAATTCTTTTAATTCATGGCGTGTATTTATTTAGAAATTTCAACTGAATAAAGTTTCTGTTAAGTCCCTGGTACTCTATTATATATTTGCCTCGATCTGAACCTTGCCAAGCCTCTGTCTGTCTTGAACAGTGGGGTCTCGCCACCTTAGCCTCCTGCCTAACACTGCTCCGTTAGAACCCCTTCCCATGTGCACTCCTGCTGTTTTGTTCCCCATTCCCATTCAATCCTACCTTTCTGCCTCTTCAGCCAGTCTTCTTCACCTTACATTACAATGTACAAATGAGTTTGCAATGTTATAAGCCGTATGTAAACAGTACTTTAAATAACGCCCTGTGGAAGTTTAAAGAGAGATTAGAGCGTTCTCTTCAGTGAATTTATCCTTTTTTATTGTTCATTTTTTATTACATTTCTTGTATATTCACTTATTCAGGCAGTCATTTAGTAGGCACCCATCCTATGCTTCATAGCAAAATAAAAACAGGGTCTTATGAACCGTTTCCTCATAGACAAGACAGTAAACAATGAACCTATCAGTGAAGTGCTTCCCTGGAGGAAAACAAGCCGGTACTGTAGGGAGCTGGTTTCTACACTTTGGATGATCTGAAGAGACAAGGAACCTAGGATTAGATTGACAAGGAGCTGAGAGCTACACCAAGTTCGGGAAAGCATACACTGCATGGCTGAGTGGAAACAGGTCCAAAGTACCTGGTAGAAGGTAGAACGTGGCCTAGGACAGGAGGAAGGAGCCTGTGGCAAAACCTGAACTCTCTCAGCTGTGAAGGGAAAGCAAATGAGAACAGGCACAAGACAAAGTCCCAGGCCTGTGTCCCATGTGCTCACAAAGCAGCAGTGAGGACCACGGGGAGGCTAAGAAATGAGGGAGGGATCCAGGTCAGTGACTGTCAGATCTTTCAGGCTTCTCTAAAGAGGTTACAAGAGTGCTCAGGGGTGCAAGTGAAGATATGAAATAGAAAACCACCACACTGTCCAGGCTGGAGATATTGAGGCACAGAGAAAGAGTGGTAAAGGGTTGAAATAAACAGAGTGGGATTTCCAGGGATCCATTGGAAAGAGATCCATGGGATTGGAAGATGAATTGGAGGCATTAGGCTCAGGAAAAGAAAGGAATCAACAAATCTCAAAATGCCCACTCAAGCATCTCCAGGGTTGGGAGTGCATCAAAAGTGGGAGGAGAGAGGGCAAGATTAGAGTGGAGTTGCAGTTGGGAGGGTCTGGCTGTGGTCTTGGCTAGTCAGGGTCCACATGCAGTTAAGATGAAGGTCAGCAGGCAGCTGAAACCGCAGTCCTCTAGTCCTGGAGAAGAGCTGGGGACTGAAATACTTGGTGTCAAGTGTGTAAGACAGGTCATTCAGGCCGCCCAGTGGTAGGGCTTGCAAAGAGGATGGAAAGGAGACATTGGAATGTCACCAAGATGTGCTGAGTCTCCTCTATTTTAGTTTCCTTGTGCATAAAAATGTCTCATTTTTTCCTCCAACCCCAAAGAAAAATATCTGGGCTTTATAATGACATTCTAAGGCCTCAGTCCTGGCACAGTTCTCTAACATTTAGTGCAGATCCGAGACATGATTTTCTGTCATTTGGTCAACTATGCTGATGCATTTGGGTGGGCTAGATAAAAAAGCTGTTGCATCTTGCAAGTTTTCCCAAAAATGTTCTCATGTTCTTTGTATTTATGTTGGAGAAGAAAATGCTGCACGTGATTCTGTGGCGAGTTTTTCTCCAGATACACAAGTGACTGCCTCACCATAGGATTCTGCCATTTAGAACCTCTTATACATCAGGGTGTGATTCCATCTGAGCTATGGTGCTCCACACTCTAGAATTGTCACCCAGGAGACCTATGCACCTGATATCACACCTCACTGGATCATTTGCAAGAGAGCTTCACATAGGGTCTCCTGTATATTATTTTTTGATATGTTAAATTGCATTTTTCCATGCTTGAGTATAAAATAAGAAAATGAATTTACACAGAAAGTCCTTGAACTGGCTAGTTTTATGTGACAACTTGACACAAGCTGGAGTCATCAGAGAGGAAGAAGCCTCAGTTGAGGAAATGCCTCCATGAGATCCAGTTGTAAGGCATTTTCACAATTAGTGATCAATGGTGGTGGGCCCAGCCCATGGTGGGTGGTACCATCCCTGGGCTGGTGGCTTGGGTTCTATAAGAAGGTGGATTAAGCAAGGCATGGGAAGCAAGGCAGTAAGCAGCACCCCTTCATAGCTCTGTATCAGTTCCTGCCTCCAGGGTCCTGCCCTGTTTGAGTTCCTGTCCTGATTTCATTCAGTGATGAACAAAGTGGAAGTGTAAGCCAAGTAAACCCTTCCCTCCCTGACTTGATTGATGTTCAGGATGTTTTGTGGCAGCAACAGAAACCCTAAGACAGTCCCCCATGTTGCCACTTACTTGGCCAGAGACCTTGAGTCTTTTTCTTTTTTTATTTTTTTCCTGATTATAATATAATTTCATATTTTCTTCTCTCTCCCTTTCTCTTTCCAACCCCTCCCATTTATTACCCCTTTGTTCCCTCTCAAAACCCTCATTTATTTTTCTGTTATTGTTACATGCAGAGACACACAGACACAAATATAGACACAAAGACAGACAGACAGACAGACACACACACACTTTGCACGCCCAGTCCATTTAGTGTTACTTGCATTCATATTTTAGGACTGACCTGTTGGTATTATATAGCCAATTAGGGGGCTTATTCTTGGGAAAGTCTGTTTCCCTAGCTCTTAGCATTTCTCAGTTGGCAGCATTGCCTTGTCTATTGATGAGGCCCCATGTGATTTCTCTCTCCCGTGTTAGCAAGTCTATTGGCATTGCCCTTGTGCTGGTGTTGTGTAGGCAGCCCTGTTGTTGAGGTATCTCCAGGAGAAGCTTCTGGTCCTTTCTAGGAGACACAATCCCACAGCATATTTCCTGGTCCTCTGGCTCTTGCAATTTTTTTTTTTTTTTTTTTTTTGGCTCATCTTCCTTGATGTTCCCTGAGTCTTAGGTGCTGGAGTTGTGTTGTAGACATAGCCACTGGGGCTGGGCACTCCATACTCACTTGTTCTCTGCACTTGACCAATTGTGGTTTCTTGTAATGGTTTCTACCTGTTGCAACCAGAAGATTCTTTGAGGAGTGAGAGCCATGCTTACCTGTGGGTGGAGTGATAAATATTTTAGATGCAGTTAGCTATTGTGCTGGTTTAGTAGATTGACAGTAATAGGTTCTCCTCTCAGGTCTCTGCCCTCCCTGGCCTCCAGTAATTGGCCAAGTTTCCAGTACAAGGTGTGATGTCCTTCCTTTTGCGTGTGCCTAGGTCCAATTAGAGACTTGTTGGTGATTGACAAGATATGAGTCCCACTATTGCTCCTTAGAGTTATTGTGCCCTTCCAGGCTGAGTGTCCTTATGGTTCATAGGCATCACAGCTGGGTAGGACTATTGGTTGCTGCCCTCCTTTGGAAGCTTGCATGGCATCTTTCAGTACTATGAGGAGGCTTTCAGGTCAGATTCAGCTTGGTTCCTCTGGAGCTTGTGTATAACATGCATAGTGTCTTCAGCAATGGGGACTTACCTTGAGCCTCTGAGAAGCCGCCAAGAGCACCAGCAATAGCCTCTACTGCTTTGGGAATCTCTGGGACTCCCCTTACTAACCACTCAAAAGGGGTGTAGACGAATTTCTAAATGGTCTTATTAAATAAAAAACACGGAGCCAAATATAGGGGTGAAAGTCTTAGAGATCAGGGAAATAGGAAAAGCCTCCAGCCAACCTTATCTCACCAACTCCGTAGCTTCCAAATGCCCGTCTGTGTTTATTTGGGTCCACGTAGCTGCGGGACTGGTGGGTGAGAGAGATTGTCCTGACTGCTGGCCAGGCGAGACACAGGAAAACTTTTAGCTACAGAGGGGTTTCTCATGCCTGGTATTGGGGTGTTTGTTAGTCTATAAGCTTCTTCGGGTTTGGGTCCATTTCTAAATATCCTGGAGATGAAAATTTCTCCATGAAATTGTGATAATAAAGATACTAACCCAAGAGGGACACTGTGTGGACTAGAATGCCAAGAAGTAATTATGTTATTGTGGGTTACAGACCTGCCCTGTGTCTTGTCTGTCTGTAAAACACATAAGACTCAAGATGATAAGAAATTGACAGGAATCTAAATGTAGAAAGGAAAAAGTATCATTTGCTTCCAACTGTGATAAGTATGATGGCAAAGGGCTCATTTTGGGAGAGTAAACACACACACACACACACACACACACACACACACCACTGTTTTTGATGATCCAATGCAATATTTGTTTTTGGAATATTCATAATTAATTGTGATTTAGTGTCGGAGAAGGAAATACATGAATTCCTCGGGTATTTTCAGGGAAAAAGACACAGATCTGTGTTTCGTTGCAGAAGTGTATGATTTAGAGCCAGGGCTCTCTGTGGTTTTACCCGCCTCTTTCCCACAGCAGCATCTACTTGCACTGAATAGAATACAGCAACCCCTTTCTCCCAGCAAAGCCTTGAATTGTGAGCAAATTTCCAAGAGTCTCTAGTGACAGGGACAGTTCACTGTCATGGCAACATGCAGTTTTAAGATGTCTATTAAGCTGATA
This sequence comes from Peromyscus leucopus, assembly GCF_004664715.2. NCBI lineage: Eukaryota > Metazoa > Chordata > Mammalia > Rodentia > Cricetidae > Peromyscus > Peromyscus leucopus. The sequence goes on along the minus strand of NC_051071.1, from coordinate 33,278,142 downwards.
GCAAACATTTACCAGCAAATAAAATACAGTTTAGCTGAGAATAAATGAAATCAGAGTTGATAATTTGAGAAGAAAAAAAAACATGGAAGATTTTGTTTCCCTTAAAATATTACAGAGATAAATACAAAACAAAGAAAGAAAAGAAGGAAGGAAGAGGAGGGGGAAGAGGAAAAGGGTTTAAAAATTCCTGCCTGTATCTATTACATGCTTCTGCAGTTAGGAAGTAGCAAAGGAAATTGGCGCAACCTCTTTACTTTTCTTTCTGTGCCCCCACAAACTGTGGGAGCAATGAAAAGCCGTGCTCTGGGTTGTGTGTTCCAGATGGGGAAGTTACCCACATTCAGCACATTAATATTAACTGCATGTTTAAGCAAATGAGGTTATTTGGCGGGGTGGGGGAATATTTAGATACAAGTATGTAGCAATGTAGTGGTTATGAGTTCAAATGTAGGCACAGGACTCCCCCCACCTTTGCTGTGTAACTGCCCACACCAGTGTTGAGCTTCCGAGTCTTGGTTTCCTAACATCTGTGAAATGGGCTCAGTAAGGAGACTTAGTGTAAAAGTTCTGCTCTGAGGTTTTAAGAAGCCGTGCTAAGGGCAGAGTTCAGAACAGCGGCCAATACAGTGTTAAGTGATGACCCTGTTCTGAATAAACATGGCTTATTTTAAAATTCCCAAACTGGGAGAAAAGCGGGATAGAGATTACAATAGTAGAACAGTTTAGCCAGTATGGTGGCTCCTAACCTATAATCCCAATAGTTTGGGATGCTGAGGCAAGAGGATTGCTATGAGCTTGAAGCTAGCTTGAGCTACATAGAAGCCTCAGACACATAGTGAGACACTGTCCTAAAAAAATAAACCCCAAACCAAAAGGAGAATATAAAGACTTCCAGTCCAGAAAAACAGATTGCAAGTACCTCCTGAAGGTCATGGAAAGACAAGAGGCAGTATCGGGGGACTTTTCTGTCTCGTATCTCAGTATAAGGCGAAGACCAACAAAGTCGTTTAGAAATGCAAGCGTGACCCCGTTCGCTCTGTCTTCGGTTTATTCTAGGAGTTTAGCTGACTTGTGTAAATGGGAGTGACTGAAATGAAGGTAAGATACAAATTAGCATAGTGCTGCCAGTGTAGATGCACAGGACAGGGTGTCATGAGCTATTCTTACAGTCTAGACCACGAGATACTGAAGCCAGTCAACACCCTGCCCACCACCTCCCTGCTTTCAGACCCCTCCACAACACTCCCTGCTTTGACCTGTTTTAGTTTAATTAAACCACGCACACATTTTTAAGGAGTAGACGCTTTAAGTGTAGCTCATTCTTTGGAGGGGGTATATGTGCACCACGTGACGAGTGGTTGCCATGGTAATTTCTCATTATTGTTGAATTGAAAAATAATTACTCTGGCAAAAATCCCCCGTAACCTGTCAGTGCTTAAGTTAAAGATGCCGGGGGGCATCCCCAGTACCAGGATCATGTTTTTTGGTGGAGAGGGACAGAGTAGGGGTGGGAGAGAATCCGGATGGGAGGAAATGCCTCTGTGGATTTTTTTAATATAATTAAGGATCTTTTCTGCTGTTTGGCATGAGTGTGTCTCCCATCCCGATGTATGACTTGGCTGTCAGTGGGACTTGGGCTCACCTGTGAGTGAGACAAAAGGAATAAGAATTTTAATCGCTGAAATGCATATGGGGGATTATATAGGATAGAGGCACTTCGATGATATTTTTTACCTAATTAAAATATATGAGAATTGTCAACAATAGAGCCCTTGCCAGTGTTCAGGCCTAGTTAATTTTGTGTTTATTTACCTGGAAGTTACTGTATGCTGTTGTAGTTTTTAGAGTTGGGAAAGGGATCCAGTTTGTTTTCCTGTTAATATCCACTGAACGCTAAGCAGGGAGTTCAGATACAAAACAACAGCATGGACAGGAAATGCATGTTTGCTGGGAAAGGGCAGGTCCCCCAAATGGAAGCCATGTGACAGGTTCATGGATAGGAAATGCATGTGAGTTGGGGTGCTGGAACATCGGGGCTCCTTTTCTCTGGGTCACTGCAAAGGACCACAAAGAACCTGTGCCTTCTTTCTTACTACAGTGTCAAGGAGTGTCCCCCCTTTTGGGTAACAGAGCTCCTGACACACCCTTCTCCTTTAAGACAAGAATGGACAAACTTTACTTACGTAACCACTCATTGTCCTGTTCCATTGTTACTTCTTGGATGCTCAGAAGTAACTGCTCCTCCTCCTGGCAGAGCTGGTCTTGGCTTTGTAATTATGTTGCTCTCACTATTGATCCCACTTGAAAACACATCACTCAGAGGTTCTCTTTGTTTCGTCTCTACCTGTGCATCCATCCATCAAACAAGAAATCTTTAATAAAGAAGTCCAAGGTCTTCCGAATCAAAGACCCGAAGAATAGCCCAGCATGTTCCCTAAGTTCAGGCCACTTCAGGTATCTGTCCCTGAGAAATTCCTACACACTCACAGAAAGGGATGTGGCAAAGGTTCTCACTACAGCACTGCCAGTCGTGATGGCAAGGCATTAGTGGGAAAATGTTTTAATAAAGTTTAATATATTCATTTCATGTGTTAGTGCGTGGCTTATACAAGACAAGAAGAGCCCCCAGGCTATAAAGTGGATGGGTCTCTAAACAGATGGTTGACAACTGGGCATGTCGCTCAGTGAGAGAACACTTGACCCAGCACACACAAAATCCCAGGCATGATCCCCAGCAGAGCAGAACAAACTAAACAAACAAATAAAACAATTAAGGTTATGAGGCCAGCTCGATGGCTCAGCAGATAAAGGTCCTGCTGCCAAGCCTGATGACCCGAGTTCAATCCCTGATACCCACGGAGTGGAAGCAGAGAACTGACTCCCACAGGTTGTACTCTGACATTCACACATGTGGTATGGCAGGTGTGAGCCCTTTCTCTCACACAATGCACACAATAAATAAATAAATTAATGTAATGAAAAAAGAAAACAAAAATTCATGTTTAAGGAAGAATAATGTACTTTAGCATTTAAATAAAACATTAGAAACACTAGGGTTGCATATGGCTATGGTCAAATATGCATTTAAATTAGAGTTGGGCTTGCAAGATTCATATGATTTTTAAGAAACAATTGCTTCGAGGGAAAAGGAGAGAAATATACGGTATGATATGGAGACCCTGGGCACTTATTTTTATTTATCATTTAAATTCATTAGAAAGGAATCCAGCTTATCATTTGAATAGTTGTCAGTGCTGTATAATGAGCCTCAGATCTTCATCATCCTGTTCTCTGCTCTCTAGTCTTTAAAGTAAATAAAGCCTGCCTCATTTCAATATGGTCAGCAATGTGTTCTTGTACTATGAGAAATCCTACCTGAAAGGTGACTCCAGAATGGCAGTGTTGGTGAGAGGCAGGTTTTGCAAACTTCTAAGCTGTATGTCTGTGGCCCTGGCTGGTAGAAGAGAGGGAGGTTGCAATGTGGTACAAAGCCCTGGCACAAACGCTGCCTCCATCCCTGTGCTTCTGCACTCAGACTCCTCAGAGTCCTCCAGCACTCCAGGAAGAAGCTCATTAGCTGGGGTCAGGACTTCTCCTGTCCATTCCTGTTTCTTGATCCCCTCTTGGTGGCTCATTTCTAGGAAGGAATCTGGCCAGAGATGGAAAAGATAACAACGGCCAGTGCCCTTCCTTAAGGCAGCACACTGCAACAGTCAGGCATGTGCATAAGCATGCTGCAAGGCCCTGAGTCAACAGTAGTTTCCGGTGCACATCAATGGGGGCTAAATTGGCAAGCTTCCCTAGCCCAGGGGGCAGCAGAAGAGGAGAACAAGATTTGGTGCTTGCCAGATTTGCCAGGCTACAAGAATGACACCGTAACACATGACTGCTGATGTAACCAGATGGCTAAGAGCCAAGTTCCTACCAGGTTGGATTCTTAGACATTCTGCAGAAGGTTCTAATGTGGTTCAGCAGGGGCACTCTCGCTGTAATTGGTCATTTTGAGAAAGGCCTAGCTTCTTCCTTACATAGATTTATTCTACAAGATTGCTACCCCATCCCAGGAGCCATAGCAGGCAGCAAGAGAAGATGTTGGCAACAGGAAAACGTGTGTGTGGCCGAGTCAGGGGAGACCCTAATCTGTAAACGGCTGGAGGAAGAAACTTCTTGAGAAGCATCCTTGAATGCATGCCAGTTGAGTGCTAGTTCCAACTCCTGTGATCTGTTCCAAGGTGGAAAAAAAAAATCACCATTTCAGCAGAAACTGGAGGGAAGGGAGCATGTGGATTGGAATTAGATAGACCATATATAAACTTTTGCACCATTGTTTTGTCGTTTAGTTTTATTGAGTAGCTTAATGTTTTTGGATTCAGATTCCTTTTCTACAAGTGATGTAAGTGTCAAATGAGATCATAATGAATATTCAGAACAGAATTTATCAAAGAGTCATGACACGTAGCTTTCTTCTCAGTCCTCACAGACTACCAGAGTTATTAGTCCCTTACCAAAGCAAGAAACATGTAAAGGAGTTAGGTGGATTGGCGAAGGTCATTAAGCCATTAAGAGACAGGGTTTATATATTCAAGTTAGGGTAACACAGAGGTTAAGGACATAAATTCCCAAAAGGTTGCCAGCTCCACTTGTTGGAGGCAATTAGAGCAGTTATGAATACAAGGTGGTTTATTGCATGTAAAACACTTGGAAATACTGGATTATGGGTCCCGATCTTAACCTAGGGGTCTCAGTGTGTGGGCTTTCCACAGACAGCTCCCTTTATGCACAGCTGAGACAGGACTGTCCAACACTCAATAGTTAGTATTTTTTTTTTTTTGCTTTTTCTTCAAGATCCTTTCCTTCCCTACATTAATATTTATACCCTTATAACTAAAGATTAATATAAAAGTACAAGCCGGGAGGTGGTGGAGCATGCCTTTAATGCCAGCACTCGGGAGGCAGAGCCAGGCGGATCTCTGTGAGTTCGAGGCCAGCCTGGTCTCCAAAGCGAATTCCAGGAAAGGCGCAAAGCTACACAGAGAAACCCTGTCTCGAAGAAAAAAAAAGTACAAATCTTTGTGTGTGTGTGTGTGTGTGTGTGTATATATATAATATATATATGTATATATATAATATATATATATATATGCTTTTCTAACTTAAAATAGAGCTCAGAAATTTTTGATTTAAAAATTATTGTTGTTAATATTATTAGTGCATGAGTGAGTGCATGAGTGAGCGAGTACTGTGTGTGTGTGTGTGTGTGTGTGTGTGTGTGTGTGTGTGTGTGATGTGCCTATGTGAAAACAGGATTGGTCATAAGCTGGCATGCATGCAGAAGCCAAAGAACTACTCTCAGGGGTCAGGAGCCAGTCCCCTCCTTCCACTGTGAGTTCCAGGATTGAATGTAGGTTGTCAGATTTGTGTGGCAAGCACCTTCACTCACTAGGCCATCTTGCTGGCTGTAAACGTAGCAAAGAGCTATGATTGTTGAAAATCAGCCAAGAAACAAAGAATCAACAAACAGTGAAGCTCTGTGGACAGCTTTGTCCAGGGGTTTTCCCAAGTTGGGTTAAGATAAAATATGGGTTCAATAAGAAGTTTTATTAACTCAGTCAGCTAAAAACGCCAGCACTGCATGTGCTTGGCAATCTGAACTCAAACATTCCATCTTTATTTGTGGGGTGTTCTTTGAAGCTGTGTAATAACACCAATTGTTCCAGGGTGCTGCCATTGATGTGCCTTACTCCTTGCAAACCAACATGTTCTTCTGTGGTTAGTTTGGATCAAGTTACATCTCTCCTTGGGTCATATGCCTGTTGCAACTTGTGCTCACTCCCGTGGAAGCTTTTCTGAGAATACACAAGGCTATCCACAGACAGTTCTCAAACTAGTTTTAGCTCGGGCCTCTTCTTTTTCTCCCAACTATCTCATGTCAGCCTGGGCTGTTTCTTAGTTTTTGTCTTGTACTTGGTCGTTCTGCAGCTGACATCTCAAGAGACCAAGAGTCACATTGTAGGAAAATGGATGTGGTGACCTAATCCAGTCTGTGGACATCCAACTAATGGGCAAGGCAGAAAGGTGGTTTTCTAGATTCCACTCAGGTCTTTAACTAGATGCTGGGGTAAGTTTTGTGTGGGCTACAATCTGACGAAACCTGAAAAGCAGCTCGATTCATTTGCAGATTGGTTTGTAGAATTTATTTTTCGATGCAGTTCTTTTGAGCATGGACCATCTCCTGCTCCAGAAATGATGTAGAGGTGGTGGACAGCAGCAGGGAGAAGGCTTTTTCTTGATCTCACCAAACTCCACGTCTGTGGGTGCTTCACAGCCTCTAACCTAGTTCACTCGCACATCTACCCTGCCAGGTGGATATTATTTTGACTTCTTTTGTGGTTGTGGTTATTTTCAATTTTCAAAGAAGTCGGTCAGTTAAACTACCTGGGTTTTAATAGATAGGAAGCCTAGGACATAGGCTTGTCCTAGGAGAGCCTTGTCCACAGGAGCAAATTCCACCAGTGACAGAGTACCTAGCAAACCTGGGCATGAGTTCTGGCAGTAAATCTGTACTACAACAGCAGGGGTCTGGGGTGGAATGTTCTTGCTGTTTCTCCCTCCCTCTTTCTAAAACCTCATCTCCCCCCCATCCCTAACTAATACAGCTCAGGAGCTGTGGCTGATGGCCGCAGCAGAGCAGAGGTACAGAAAAAGCAGACATCCTGGGTTCTGATTCTAAGTTCCATTCCCACCTTTCGATGGCTGAGCATACCCAGTAAGTCCCATTTCCCCCTGAAGGTTTAGTTTCTGCAGTTGCAAAGTTCAGAAAACAGTACAAGCAGCTGCATTCATTCATGGGATCACTTCTATTGAGAATACCATGGGCCTGATGCCATTCTATGGGCTGGACAAGGCGGGACAGAAACGAAGCTCCTGATGTTAAGAAGCTAATCCTTGTGCTCAAGAAGAAAGAATAAAATGAAAATAAAAATAAGAGATTTGTGGATTACATTGGAAAACACAGAAAAATCAGTTAGTATAGCATTTGGCAGGCACTGAATACCATTAAGGGCTGATAGTTATCATTTATTTATTTATTTTTCTATCTATCTATCATCTATCTATCTATCTGTTATCTATCATCTATCTATCATCTATCTATCTATCTATCTATCTATCTATCTATCTATCTATCTATCCATAGCAACTTAAATTCAGATAAACTAGTGAGTTCAGCATTCCAAAATGGGATTTATTTCCCAAACTGGTTTTCTACTTCCAAACTCATAGGCTTTTCTAAATGCTCCAGAAACTTCCACAGTATCTATCTTGAATGATGGGGGTCTCAGAAATGGTCAAGGCTGTCTTTACATTGCTCATCTGATTTCCCCTAGTGGGCTTGTAAGATGGAACCCATTTTTTACTCAGATGTGTATTCTGTGGTACCAAACATAGTAAACGATCAATAAAATATTTTACAAGGGAGACCAGGGTGGGAGTTTGAATGAGAGTCTGCGCACTGTTTTGGGGGTGATTTTGTGTTTACTGTTGTGTTTTCTTAAGAAATGTACTGGCCTTGATGTGACTATTGGGTGGAATCCAGAGGAAAAAGACGGAAAAGTTCATTTGTCTGAGCTTCTTCCGTTCTGCGGGAGAGGGCGACATCAATCTCCCCAGGCTTCTTAATTGTTCTTGTAAGGAATGAAGGCTCCTTCCTGAGGTCTTCCAGTGATGACAACTTAAGGTTGTCATAAGCAGAACAGCTTACTGGTCAGCAGGGAGGCTGCAGCGTCTCCCTCCACCAGGGCCCCAGCCTTGGGGGACATAGTGAGCAGTGATTCCCCTCTGCACCCTACTCATCTGACAGGCAGCTGGGGGCCATCTTCTCTCCAGTCTGGCACCAGAGTAGACAGACAATCTCTGGAGAAAGATTTTGCTTAAGAATTTGAAGGGTAAATAACACTAAACTGGATATTGCCTCAGCCTCTGCTGTGGGCCCCTTCATCTCTTGGGGATCAGCAATTTCAAAGTCCTTCAGCTACATCCTTCCTAAAGTGTTTTCTAGATAAACAAGGGAAACACTCAAGGAAAGTCAAACAGACTGACATGGAGGCCTGCATTCTCCTGAACTTTTCTGTTTTTTCATAATTGTTTTAAAAACAAGTGAGCTGTTACTGCCTTAAAAAAATCTTCAAGAAAATCCATAAGCAGACTGTTGCTCTGCATAGGTGTGTGTGTGTGTGTGTGTGTGTGTGTGTGTGTGTGAATGATGCAATGGCTGTCTAGTTACAATGATATCATTGTATAAAAAGTGAAACTATGAATGTCCCTATTTGATCAAATCATTAAAAAATGACAATTGTTGATCTGGTTGTAATAGTGTGTTTTCCATCAATAAAAATGGACTCAAGACAGCTGACAGAAAAACAAACAAAGAAACCTACAAAAACTAAAGCCACAATCTTGAATTTATTCATATCAAATAACCACCCTTTTATGAAGATACAGCCATTGCATTTCAAAGTACATTTTAGAAATCTCTCCAAATGTGTCCTCCAGAAATAGTTTTTAGTTGGTTGAGTTGGTTTTAGCTTGCCTAGTGAACTGTAATTTGATCCTTTGATCCACATTTGAAGCAATTAATTTGAAAAGTGACCACACACTGCCCATCCCCTCTCAGAACCCCCCCCCACACACACACACACATGCTAAGGAGGGAGCCCCGGTTTTTTGTACCGTTGTTGGTGGTTTGTCTTAATGGTTATCCCAACCCCCTTTTTCTCGCCCTCTTTGACATATTTGCTGCTTTTGCATTTGCTTGTTAAATAAATGACCTACCTGTCTCTTTGCAGGACAGTGACAACCTCTGGTGGGATGCGTTTGCCACTGAATTTTTCGAAGATGATGCCACATTAACTCTTTCATTTTGTTTGGAAGACGGACCAAAGCGATACAGTAAGGAAGAAGTTTATTTTCCTAATACTCCCTTATTTTTGTGACTGTAAGACCCCACAGGGGTTTGAGCATAACACCCTGAACTGACAGCTTGATGGTAATGCCTCTCTGCCCCTGACAATGCGCTTGCTTCCCACCAAGGCACTGTCGCTAAGTGGGAGCCCAAGTCACCACTGTGAGATTTTCTTTTGAGGCTTAGACTGTTTGGACATCTGATGATTTCCAGGGTGGAACACATATGCACCAAATTGCCCAGTAAGTGGGCAGCAGAAGGATGAGGGTTTGGTATGTGTCTTGTCTGCGACCCCCTTTCATCCCTGAGGGTTCATGCTTCTGCTTGTGAAAGTTTGCTTAAAAAAAAAAAAAGTCCCTCACCATCAGAGGATCAGCCCCATCCTCAAATTCACGCTTATCTGTGATCTCAGGTATTTATTTGACAAGTGCTATCTTTTCTTGCGCACAGGGGAAGCCACAGCTGCTTTGAACATACAGTTTGGGATTAGTGTTGACAGAATTATAGTTCCTTGTCTTTCTGGCGAGTGATAGCTCTGTAAAGATCCCAAAATTACAGCCGGTGGCACCTTGGGTAACAGCTGATCTGTCCTGATTAGGTTCAGCCAACTTGTCAGGCATCAGATTTGCTGGTTGTACTATCAGACCAAGAGCCATAGATACATCAACACAAAAGCAATTAATGTCCACTTAGATCAGAGAGAGACGTGCTTTCAGAGGCAGGAGTACTCATATGGAAGCACCTGTCAGAGGGGAAAACAGCCCCATGTCACAGACCCAGAGGTGATGATGAGACGTACACATCATGAAGCAGTCTGTTCAGAGCACTTGACAACTGATAGGCAATAGGCTCCTGATAAACATGGTTCAAAACACTGATATCGGCTGATTATGTTCAAAAGTCACTAGGGACTAATGTGCCTTTGTTTTTAATATAAGGATGTTTTTAGATAAGCTAAGACTATCTGGATCTATTGCGTGGTATATTAATGTATCGTGTTAACATAGGCATGTAGTGACTTTGTGGGTTAGCAAAGGAAAGAGTCTACCATCAAGGATTTGTTCTCTGGTGGCAACTTGTTCTAGGGGCATCTATTTAGGATTTGGGTGTTATGGGCTATTTTGAAGGAGAGGCTTGGTATGCCAGCCAATGGTCTGAAGGATCTGGTGCCAGTACTGGTATTCCCACTTCACGGCGGGTCTGCCTTTCCCTTGTGAGTTCCTCAAGGCACTGCAGGCCCTAGAGCAGCATTGTAGGGAATGGAATGAGCTCAGCAGTGCACCAACTCTTCCTTCCCTGCTGCCTAGTCAATGGTGACTGATTTCTACCCCCGCAGCCACCACCCTCTGAGCTGACTTGTTTATGCATTCAGTCATTTGTTTATTTTCTGAGGCGGAGCTCAGATAACTTCAAGTTATCATGATTTTATGTTCCTGGGCTTTGCCGGTTGGAGGACCCATAAGGGCCTGCTCAGAGAATTAACTAGAATTACAGTTTTAAAGCCTGCACGGACAAAACAGATGCTTGCTCTTCTCTCTGTCTGCCCTGTACCCAGACACTCCCCGCCCCCGGGTGAGACAGACTCCTTGCTAGTGAGCAGTCATATGTCCATGCACAGGAGGAAATGCTTGACTGCGAACCATCATGGCCCAGGTCTCTTTGTTTCTCTGAGCCAAAATATTTCCCGAGTGGAGAAGAGAAACAAAGATGATTGACAGGCTGGAGCCGAGTCTCATCAGCAGCCTCGCTGACAGCCCGGTGATGTACGCACCCGGCTGATGTGGGGACCAGTGACAGCTGATTGACAGCCCAGGACTGGGATACAGAGAAGATGAAACTTGCCTAGAACATCTGACACGCTGTTTATATGGTACTCCCGAGCACTGCCACCTTAACCCATTCGGGATGCAGGCGCAGTGTGCCAGGCTGGGAAGATGCCTGCCTGTCCCTGGGCTCAAAGCTGAGGTTTTTTTCCTTGGTGACTGCCAGGGAACAGATTTCTTTGCATTTCTAATAGGAAAATAAGACTTACCTAATAGATTTTTTTTATTATTTGTAGGAAAATTTCCCCAATTATCCATGCTAAACAGTAAAAATATCCCTTGGTGATATTTTTTTTACACCTTTTTGCAGCCTTTCCTAGAAGAGCTTATTCTCATCCTCATCTATGTCCTTAGAGGGCCCTTGCAGTTATAAATGTCCTATCTGTGAGCTACCACAATGCTGGAATATGTGTTTGGTTACTTACATTTTTGTCTGCTACCTCTATTCTAATGCTAACTCCAGTGGGGTGGAGGTTTTGCAGAGTGCTGAGTTCTTAGGCTGATGCAAGAACACACATGCTATAATCAGTGTTTAGTAATAGTTTGAGTGAGTAAACAGGTGAATAGACATTTAGGGAAATGTTTAGTTCATCAAATGGAATGGGTGGCAAAACAAGCCTTAACCCAGCTCTTTAGACTTTCCAATACTGGATGAACCTGATCCACAGTCAGTGCTCTGTTGTCATTTTCAAATACTCTGGGATGTATTGAGATCCACTGTAATAGAAAAGAAAAAAAAAAAAACCAGTAGTGCAATAATTTTGACAAGTGATTGTACTTTCTGGAAGCCTCCTTCCAGAAAGCTCCTCTGTCCTGACCTTGCTGCTCAGCATACCCAATTCCCCAACCTTACTCTATCCTGGTGGGCGGGGCCACAGATGGCATGTGACTGGGCATAAGTGGTTCATGTGGAAATTGCCTGCACCTTCCTAGGAGAGTGCAGCACTTAGTGTGCAGAGACGTACGTAGAGTGGACAAATGTAGAAACTGAGCTGTATGACCCTGCATCCCAGGCTCCTGGCCTGCTGCTACACTCCTTCCGGTGCAGGTAAGAGGGTGCAGTTTCAGGGGTGTGGATCGCCCTTAGATTAAGGAGATTCTCCAGAGGGAAGCAGATTAGAGGTAGGTATTTCCTTCTTCAAGCTGAAAAGGAGGTGGGTCTTCTTTATTTTGTTTTTCAACATCATCACACAGAGCCCAGGCTGGCTTTGTACTCCCTGGGAAGTTGTGGGTTAGTGTACCTGGGTGCTGGGATTACAGGTCTGTGTTACCAAATCTATTTTTATGTGGTGCTGAGGATCAAACCTGAGGCCCCAGACACTTTACCAACTAAGCTCCATTCTCCATCCTAGCCCTAAGAATCCTTTTGATTTTGTAAGGAGAGATTATGTGGAAGTACAGCTTGGAGGGGGTGGGGTGTGGGTAGGATGAAGGGTGAAGGGGTGGGGGGTAGGTAACAGTGTCACTGGGACTCAAGTCTGTTAATTACAAACTCAATTGGTCAGTCTACTGTTTTGTCTCCTCTCTGTCTCTGTCTCTCTCTCACATACACACCCACACCCTGTCCCTACATTGCCCCATAATTAAAGGAAAAGAAATGACTTCACCAATATGCCAATTTTTAGTAACAGGTGGAAGGGTCACAAATAATTACAATGCTTTTATTAAAGATAGAGGGCCCAGGAAGTCAGTGATCCATATCCTTAAAGCCCTCTTCAAGCCTGCTTTGTGACTCTAACCCTGTGTGGTGTGCTGTTAGTCCCTTCCCTGCATAGTACATGGAGAATATCATAAGTTAGCTTGATCACCCACTGCTCAAAGTAGCTTGCTTTTCTTTGCTCCTCTTAGGTACAGAGCAGAACTGTGGTGTCTGCTCTGTTTTCTCATGACTGTCAGAATCATCTAAGTGGCATGCTGCTGGGAGCCTTCTCAGCAAACCCAGCCAGTATCAGCTACATTCTTAGGAAATATGTATATGGCTCACAATTCATTCAGGAAACATTTTCTGGGGAGTGATTCTGGAGGGAGATCCAGAGGACCATGTGGAGTACATGATAGAACCTCTGTTTCCCATGGAAAAGAACAAGCGTAATAATACCATCCTGGGTTGTGCAAAATGGGGTGGTATAACCAAAGATCCTAGGACTAGTTAGTTGTAGCACACTCACCAGCATCTATTATTATTGACAACTATGAACAGCCTTGGTTTCACCAAGCCTTTTGAGCATTCCAGAAACCTGCCTTCTGGTAGGAACTCACCAAGTGCAGTGTGTAGAGCTTGGTGCTGAGGCTCCCTGGGCAGGTAGATGCCCACAAGACCTCTCTGCTGTGCACTTCCAGGCAAAATACAGCCACAGTGAGTTTCTGCTTCTCCCTGCATCCAGCTGCCCAGTGGAGCCACTCCCACTTCTGCTGTTCCCGTAAGCCGGAAGAGGAAAGCAGAAGGAAGACTGGTTAAACATTCCGTCCTTTGGAAGTAGAGTGTTTAATTAACTTGGTTAGCTTGGTTAAAGTTGGAGAGGGGTGAAATGAATGAGAAATGTCATCTTGTTGGCCCTCTCCATAGGAAAGAGGACTTTTAGGTTGGTCCCTGAACTCAACCCAGCTGCAGGGTTTGGAATAAGCCATTTGAGAAACAGCGGTAACTTCCATGGACAAGTGAAAGTTCAGTGATATGATACATCAAAGATTCTTAGCAGCACTTCAAGCCAGTGAAAATATTTCATGAGACTTAGCCATTTCTGTTTGACTGAAAACAAATGAGTCTATTGCTCCCTCTAGATCAAAACCCTGGGCAATTTGGGTAAACTTTTGGTTGTTCCTTTAACTACTCTGTATAATTTTAATTCTAAGCTGAGGTTTCCAGTAGTTGTCCGTTGTACAAGAAGTTATCCCATCTTGATTTCACATCTGGTCTAAAATGAAGATTTGTGGAAGGCCATCTACCTTCAAGGTCATGACCAAACACTACTCTAGCTGTTAGGAGGACATTTTACTTTCCAAATAAAATAAAATAAAATAAACAAATTAAAACAATTTAGGAATGCCACCTCCACAACTACCTTCATTTTCCATACTCACCAGGTCTCATTAGGCAGCCAGAAGAATTGTGAATTGGTCCTGCTGTGAAGCAATCACCACACACCTTTTTAGATTTTCTCCCCCATCTCTGTTTTTCTTCTGAAAGCTCTGATGGCTTTGCAATATTGACTAAGTTCTTCAGGCTTGCCTTGCAATGTGTGTTTTTATGTGTTATATATTCAGACATGTTCCCCTAAGGTATCAAAATTCTCTGCAGTCCAAATAGCCTTGATCTCTCTCCTCACTGTTATTGGCTCACCTCACCCACCCTTACTTGTACTGTGGTTGTAGCACAGGAATTCTGAAATCATTTCCTTCATATTTCTCTCTCTCTCTCTCTCTCTCTCTCTCTCTCTCTCTCTCTCTCTCTCTCTCTCTCTCTCTCCTTTCTCTTTTATAGACTATTATATGATTAAAAGTATATTTCCGAGAAAATCCCTCCTTGATATCATGCACAAGGTATTTGGCCACCTACCTTAATAATTACTGTGGCAGGGATGTGGCCATGCTTTAAAGTTTCCTGGAGCAATAGCCACTGCAGCGTACTGGGTGAGGGCAATTCATGGCCACAATCTGTGCATGTGTCTTTCTATGAATAGTATTTTCACAGTGTTCTCCTGAAACCTAGAAGAGTTCATGTGGTCAGCAATTGTAGGTCCTGAGCCACCGCAAGAGGGACATAACAGCTGGTCTTGAAGATTTGGTCCTTAATGAAGTAATTTCATTTCCTGTATATTTGTCTTTCTCCCCCAAAGCGTCAGTGTCATGGTCCCAATTTACATAGAATTATTTTGTGTCTGATTGAATGCATTTAACTTCAGTTTTTTTTTTTTTTCGTCTACAAAACCAAGTTAGTAATCATGGCCACATCATGTAGTGTTATGAAATGTATATGTAGTTACTTCAATGCCGGCCTTGGTTCAAAAAGGGAGCATGACTTCATGAGTTAATGAATGGCTACATAAGTGAATGCATTCATCCTACAGCATGATAGGCATTTGGAATTAAGATAAAGGTAGGTTTTCACTATTCATTCCACCACTTGGCACAGAGCAGAAAGATGTCTGGCTTTAGTTAGTTTAAGGCATTTGGTAGCCAATTGAGAGGGAAAAAAAGTATTAATGGAAGATTAAGATCTAAACAAGCAACCCCCAAACTACTACAGTTATGACACCTGCCCATCAGGAGTGGTGGTATCCAGGTCCCATTTTGAGAAAATAAAATGCTGGTTAAAAACAACAACAAAAACAAAACAAAACAAACAAACAAACAACAACAAAACAAAAGCTATTGCCAGTAACCTGGTTGGGAACTTGCGGTTCTGCATCTCCTTTCCCAGGGAGCCAATGAAAGGAAATTGCCTTTGATTTCATTTAAAACTTCCTCTTTGAAGAAAGAACTCACTTCCTCAGAGCTGCCCATGATGGTTAATGGCAGGAATGCATCCCTGTCTGTATCTGCAGCATCTCCATTGCAGAATGACACAGATGTCATTGTCTCAGTGGCACTGGACAGTTTGAGTTACATTAAGTGGTTTTGGGTTCTCTGGTCTCTAATGTGATTTTACTGAGTTATCCTTTTCAACTGCAGAGTTCATTAAGTGTTGATAGATTTGAAGCAAATTAAGTTAGGATCAAAGAAGGTTTCCATTCAATGTTCATTTGTTACTTTACTAGTTCATTAGTTTATTCGTTCATTCATTCACTCATTAATTCATTCATTCATAACCCTGAGTTTCTGCTGTTGGAGAATGGTGGATGTCTTTTGGAAGGAATTAAGTTTTTCATAAAAATTTCTGGGTGTTTTTTGTATCATTTTATTTAAAACTTTTACCTTAAATTAGTACAATCAATGAAGATCCTCAGGCAATGTATTCTTGTGGCATTAATGGAAAGTTTCAGACTAGTCATTAAAAAATGACTTCAGAGAAAACCTGCAGTAACAGATGAACTGACAGCCTGTTGAAGGAGAAAAAATGGGCGTGTGCATCTTCCCATTCGTGGTTTCATATTGAGGTCATCACAAGTTACAGAGTGCCCATAACAATAGATGGAGGGACACATCTCTAATAAATACCACACTTATGAGCATATGAGGTAATGGACAAAAGAGTGCTTTGAATAAATTTAAAGTGCTTTCCAAATTGGAGATACAGTTGTCCCCATACTTATGACTGATCTTTTGGGTTTGGTGAGTTTTTATTTGCCCTATATATGCTATAAATCAAGCTTTCATGGAATCTTAGGTGGTGGCTGCATCTTTTCTTCATAGTGTGAAAATTGTGGAATACATAGATTTAAACAATCAGATCTCTGACTGTCTTCAACTTCTCTATTGGAAGGTCTAAATGAGGCAAAACAAGAAAACGTATGCTCTGTGTTTTCTGGAGACCGTGACCGTTGAATGCTGCTGCAAAGCATTCCTGGCCTTGGTTTTATGGAGTATTATTCTACTTTTGTATCCTCCATAAGAGCATCAATCCAAAATGACTCTACCCCATAATGATTTATAGGAAAGGCAAGGTGAACTTCCCAATTGTTACAATGACAGACGGTCCTATTGGCACTTGGTTTCTAGACAATAGGGGCTCACACCATAAACAATGTGGGAAAGAAGACACTAACCTGACCCTCTTAACCATGAACTTTTTATCCTGAAGGTAAGGGTGCCAGGTAAAATGTTAGTCTAGTAATGTCATACTTGGGTTATTATCATAAAGATGCTCCTTGGTTCACAGTGGGATTATGACCTGATAACCCCAAGTATATGCTGAAAACATCATAACTAAAAAAAAAAAAATCAAGCAAACAAAAAAAAAATGTATTGCTTAAGAGAGCCATATGTGTACCAGACTTTTTCTTTTGGGCCACTAACCAGCTCCCAAATCACGACACAGAGACTTATTATTAGTTTTGAATGCTTGGTCTTAGCTTAGCTCTTTTCTTGCTAGCTCTTATAACTTAACCTGTTTTGTACCTTTCATTCTTTCTGTATGTCTTACTTTCCTGCTGTCTCCATGGCTGGCTGGCTGGCTCCTGCCCAGCTTCTGGCTCCAAGTGTGTCTCCCTCTTTCTCCCAGCTCTCTTCTTCTCTTTTCTTTCTGCTCTTGAGCCTAGATTCCTCCTATTTATTCTCCCTGACTGCCAGTCCCACCTATTCTTCTCCTGCCTAGCTATTGGCCACTTAGCTTTTTATTAGCCCAATCAGGTGCCTTACACAGACAAAGTGAAACAAAGGCAACTCATCGTTACATAATTAAATACACATCCTTACACTTTTAAACAAATGCAGCATAAATAAATGTAACACACCTTTACACAGTTAATGTAATATTCCACAGCATGAACAAATGTAACACATCTTTACACCGTTAAAGTCATTTCCACACCACATACACCCAGGAAATTGGTTGTTCTCTCTCACGATCATATGCCTGACTGCCTACTGCAAGAGGGTACCATACCCATTTTGCTAGCCCAGGAAGCAATTAGAGTCTAGAGTTCCAATATGCTTTCTACTGGTCATCTGTCTCCATGCTTCTAAGTAAGCCAACTTAAGCCAAAGCTGAAGAGGAACTATCCTACAAAATCACCCTCTGCCCATGCAAAGATCACATTGAAGTTTGTGTCCTGCTGTGTTTCTTTGTTAAATATTGAGCCTTGAGAGAATGACCCCAGTTCATGTTTGAATAGGAAACTGTGAAGATTTAAGAGCAGCTGAATGGGACTGGAACATGAAACCTCATGTCGTATGTAATCTATTTTGACTCACTAAAGTCCTGCTTCTGTCGTGCTTAGCTAACTATGTGAGTTCCCCTTCAACAAAGGGAGCGCAAGACAGAGAGAAATCACAGTCTGCCTGAGTTGAAGCTTCAAGTCTGTATTGTGAGCTATCCACAGGTTGCTATGTTACAGCGTGGGGTATGCACTGAGCATACAAACAGGTGTGATCTCTGGCCTGCCTTAAAGGAGCCTGCAAGTTAGTAAGAGTGGTAAAGATACATGCATACTGTTAATCCCAATGTAATAGCAACAGCACTGAGAATGGGACAAGCAAGGTACTACACTACAAGGAATGAATTAAAAATAAGATTATTCAAAGGTAGGAATAAATAGGAGATAGGCATGTCTTATTTGATGCAAAACATGATGATTGCTGTTAGCTTTACACTGTTTTGTCTCAAAATTTTCCTGAGAGCAACCATTTCAGGTACATTCACAACTACAACAACAAAGGTCAATATTTAGGGAAATTGCGTTATTAATTTTCTTAACGTTTGTTTTCAGTGATATTTTTATAGCAAAACATTCTGTGTACCTTAATTATTAAACACTTTAATCATAGTATCATGCTTTAAAGGTTTCTTTTCTTTCTTATGTGTATCTTCTCCCCTTCCATCCCGCCCCCCAGATTCAATATGACATTGATGTGTATGTTGTGTTCAAAAAAATTGACTATGAGACTGGCACTCAAAAATAAAGCTTTATTCAAAAACAAACAAAAGTGTGATACTTCTTAACTCGGTCTTTGCTCGCTTCGCGCGGCGCCCCGGCCGCGCTTTGGTCTAGCACAGAGTCCCCTCGCATGGCGGGGCCCTGCTTCGGGCGGAATAAGGACACAGGTCTCTCAATAGTTAATTTTGTGGCTCCACATCACTCGAGGAGGGGGAGACTCGAACACTTTGCCAAGAGGATTCTTCCTCTTTTCTTCTTCTTCTTCTTCTTCTTCTTCTTCTTCTTCTTCTTCTTCTTCTTCTTCTTCTTCTTCTTCTTCTTCTTCTTCTCTTCCTCCTCCTCCTCCTCCTGCTCCTCCTCCTCTTCTTCTTCTTCATGTTGTTGGGGGATCATACCCAGGTCCTTGTACAAATGAGGCAAGCACTCTACCCCTAAGCTACACATCTAGCCAGCAAATATGAAGCTTTCTGTATATGCTTAAGGACTTGAATCCTCTAGCACTGTTATACAAATGCAAGTCAACATGTGGGGTAATCTAGCTGTAGGCATAGTGGCTGTAGGTACAGTGTGGCACCTATGATTTCCTCCGTGCTTTAAAATATTTGCACTAACACGATCTCAAGTTGCTGCAACTTGTCTTGTATTGGAATATAAAAAAAAAACATACAATAACTTGCAAATTTGTAGAGAGAATCAGGGCTTGAGGTTCAGATTTTAGACTTGAAACTAAAGTGGCACCCGAGGCACTAGGGCTGAGAAATTCTTTAAATGTTTTGGACCATGCACGACTGGAGTGTTTGCCTATAAAAAATGTGATTAAATCATGAAGTTGTATAAAATAAGTAGTTCTGAGCAATGAGTAAGTAAATGCTGACATCTTCTTATTGAATGGATCTCATTAGACATAATTTCAGGACAGACCTATTTATTTACTTAACCTTATTCAAGGATGGTCTATGTGTCATTTTCTGTGCCCTGGATACATAAAAATGAATGGATAAAACCTTGTTCTCAGGAGATGCTAAAGATCTAATCAAGCCATTACTTCTAAGAATTACATCTTAGCAAGTCTTAGCCATAACTTTTCTTATTTTGTGTTGTTTTGTTTTGCTTTACTTTGAGCCAGGGTCTCCCTGTATGGTTGCTCAAACTCACCAACCCTCCAGCCTCTGTCTCCTAAATGTTGGGATTGCACATATTCCCCCCCAACCCCCCCTCTGTGTCCACCAGTCACACCTTGCCCTGGAGATACATACCCCTTGTCTCTTACTATGAACCTTCCCCTTAATGCTCAGCACTATAGTGAGCATGTCAATTTGAAACATACTTTACCACACACTTGGAGTGGAATCATCATGTCCATGTCATGTTTTCAAGAATACATCTTGCATATACAGGTGCAGTGAAAGAAAGCATTCATTGAAATCAGGTTAAATTACCACAACTCCATGTGTCATATTTTGTTGATATCCATGGGAGACCTGCCCTTTTCTGAACAGAAAAGGAGGAATGGATGGGGGTGGTGAAGGGAGGTTGAGGGAGGGAATAGGAGGAGGGGGTGGAAACTATAGTTGGGATGTAAAATAAATAAATTTAATATAAAATAAAACATTGCTTTAAATAAAAATTACTATTCTTCTACAAGTGCAGTGATATTAAGATGCATTGCATTAAGGCTGTAGAAGTCCCATGAAAAAAATTACCTATCAAGATATGTTTCCTGAGTCACTGTTCAATCACAGAAGTCCTGTTAGAGTGTTTGCATTTAGGAGTTTACCGTGTTGTGCCTCCATTCCAAGAGCATCTACTTCATACAACTGTTATGCTCCACATGTTTGTCTTTATGATGGTCTATCTTCTTTCAGTGCCCACTTTAACCCAGTTTTACATGGGGACTTTTCTGTTGCAATATATATCTTTGTTTTCTTCACAAGTCAGGGAGATGTGAATTTGACAATTGACATTTATGCAAACACTTCAAAAATCTAAAGGAATAAATGAAGCCATCACAGCATGGTGTTAGAACCACTCCATTTTATGAACTAGAACACACTTATACCTAGAATCTATTCTATATGTTATCTGGAGTCCCCAGAGCATTATGTTTTCTTTCCTCTTTCTTATTCATGTTGACCTTTGAGTAATCTTGCTTTTAATGTGATCCTTGGTTTCATTTTGAAAACTATTTCATTTGGTATGTCAGGATGGGCTTGCATTGATGCTGGGAACATATACTTGCTTTCAGCATCTAAAGTTATGGTCAGCCTAGTGTGTGGTGCCTTTCCTCACTCACAGACCCACATAGCATCATCTCCATGTCACTGTCCTGTCCCTTACACAAATCACCCTTCTGAAATACTTTCCGCACAAAGACCAATTGCCCATGTATGTGCTTTCAGAATAAGTAGATGCTTGGACATATTCCACAAACTGAAGTCAGCTACCTATCCAAGAGATGCAATTGTACATCACAAATTTCCTATGAAAATATTTGTTGTGTCACATGTGTGAAGTAGTTCCAGCATTTGGTACATCCGACTACACTCAGTTCTTCTCATTTAAGGCATTTAGGACAGTTCCACTCTCAAGCTTTGAAAAAATTAAGTAATCCACTTTTTCGAGGTTGCGTGCATTAAAATATGTGAACATCCCATAGTTATCTACTGCCTTTCAATAGGTCTATAAGAGAAACGATAAACAGTATTTGACTGATTATGCAAATAAACCGCTAATTATACCCTTCATCAATCTCCACACTTAGACCCTGTACCAGATTGTAGTCACTGCAAAGGCCGAAGTACTTAGAATTCTATTTTATTTTATTTTTAAAGACAGGTCCAAAATCAGTAATTATGAGAGTTATTATTCAGGTTCCCAGCAGTGCGGCAGCTAATTTTCACATGATAATTATCCTGTTAAGCTACTATCAGGCCAGCCCTGTGCCTTATTTAAGAAAATGGCCCGTGGAGCAGGCTCAGTGGTAGAACTGTTCGGAGATGTATAAACCCAGGCTGATCTGCAGCGTTGTCTCATTGGCATTAGTTGCCGAAGTTCCAGGAAGTCTCATGTTTTTCATCAGTTGTGTGCAGCACCTTTCCCAAGGCCCCATCGCATCTCTGGACTGTTCATGGTTCCATGGTGTTCCTCTCATTCTTAGCGCTGGGCTTTGTTACCAGCCAGGGCAATGTTCAATTGGCTCACACTCTCTGTTCAGTGCCTTCAGGAGTGGGGAAGATGGTCCATTCCCAGGGAAGTAAGGAATACACGGGCTACTTTATGTTACCAGTGCTTTTTGTCTTAAAAGAGACGCAGGTATTGATGGCACCTTCAGTTCAAACTAAGGAATTCTAGCTATGATCTTATATTTTTCATAAAAATAATTAGATAATGAATTTTTTTTTTTTTTTTAGTATGAGGCAGAGTTGAGGTCTACATTAAGAAAAGGTTTCAGCATAGATTTAGACTTGAGAGAAGAGAAAAGCCTTTAAGAAAACATTGCGTACCTTTGACAGGAGTGCTGCCTTCTCAAGAGGGAGGGGGTCACTCACTGGATTCTTATCTTTGGCTGTTTGCACACAACAGCAAACTTTGTTAAGGAGTTAAGATGACAAGTGTTCTAATGATGGCTTCAAGTTTGGAAAAGCCCTGGATCAATCAGGACTGTCTGATTAGGGTGCACATGCGAGGAACTGTGTTCTGCTCCCCTCTGGAGCCTGTGTGACTGATAGTAAGTGGCGGCGGGGTGGGGGGAGACCCATTGTTAATATTTGCTGCACAGGGCTGAATGACAGTATCTCACGCCATCCTTACCACCTGTTTCAAGTAGGTGTTGCACTCAACACTTGGTGTGATGAAGACAGTGAGATTCTAGTGAATATAGGTTCTAATTCTTCTCCCCTGGAAGCCTGCTTCATGGCCCTTTCCCACTGCACTCACTGCTGGACATGGATAAACAGAGAAGCTCTTGAACTGTTGCCTGATTGGATGAGAGGGATTCCTGTTCCCATCCTAAAAAATTGTGCCCCCCCCTTCTTCCCTCACTCCTCCCAGGAACAGCACAGGTTAAGAATACTTAGTTTTCCACGGCCCATGGGTCCTCCAGCTCCCCTTTCTTTTCACAGTTCAGCGTGGACTGCTGACATCCTCCTGACATTGCTGCGGCAACGCTGACATTTGTAAGCTTTCTTCTTCCATGCAGTATGGGATCCTCCATATGTCTTCCACAATAACTCCCTATGTTTTCAGGGGATCTGAAGATTTATTTCCTTCCAAGTCCCTGTTGCTGGCACTTCCTCCAAAGCTCCCAGACTGCCAAGCGATGAACTTCAATTTGGAGGAACTGTTACATTTGTCATTGTGAATTTGCTCAACTTTAGATAAATTTGAAGATTTATGCTCACCCCCAATGGGCCCTGAGAATATCTTTGAAGCTCAGAGAGTTTGCGCCTGACTCCCTTTTCACGGTTGTGAGTGAGGGGGGTTTTCAGATGACTGCAGCTGCCCGGCCAGGGCTTGGGGTCCCTGCCATTGTCTCTTCCTGGAGAAGCTCTCCAATGTGACTCACCTCTGTGAGGGTCTCTCTGTGCCATGTGCTGTGGAAGCCCTTTACAGTTCTCACAATGAAAGCACACACTAAACTCTTACTTTCAAGGCAAATAACCCAGGGTTGTGAATCTGACAAACCTGACTTGTGATCACAGAAGCTTCAACAGTGATGATCCTGTATATTATGCCTCTTCTCTCTGAGCCTTACTATTTTCAATGAAAACTATATTTATCTATCACTAGCACTTCCTGGTATGTAAAGACAGTGAACAAATCATAGCTATAATGATTATTTGTATATAACATCCAGAAGCTGACTCGGCTCTGCCTCGTTCACAGCAACCCACCTAGTTAATTCCAAAAGCAGAACTCACATCTCCATATCTTCATTTTGTTATTGTTTTAAGACACAAGATTCTAGTTGTTACTGACTTGCAAAAACATGTCCTCTGCTCTCTTTTTCATTAGGAATAATCTAGAAGGAAGATGGGTGGTGTGGGTTATATTTTATTCCGTTTTGTTCTTCGATTCATCTTTAAAATAGTTCATAGTCCTGTGCAGTTGGAGTCATTAACAGCTTTGGATTCAGTGATGTACAGAACACTGAGATGCAACCTCTCTGGTGGCTCTTTAGTTGATGGCAGCCTACCATATTGCTGCATACTCCTGACTCATATACATTTTTTTTCCTGGGTCAGGAGCTCGGAGTAGGCAAATTGGATGCCCTGGAGGTTTAGGTTACCACAAAGCTGAAACGGTGTTAATAGAAGCTGAGGTCTAGCTGAGGCTAACAATATCTGACAGAATTCAGCTCTTTGTAATGGTTAAGGAGGAAAGCTCTTGTTTTAAAAAATTATTTTAAAGATTCTTTGAAAATTTCATACATGGATACAAAGTATTTTGACCATACCTATCCCTATTCTCCTTGCAATACCCCTGAAATCCCCCTAACACATTGTTAACCCAACTTCATGTCCTCTTTAAAATAAAGAAAAAAAAAAAAAACTTCACGGAGTCCAATTAATGCTGTCCATATGTGCACGGGTGTGGGGTCATCCCATGGGGCATGGGTGAACTACTGGTTCTTATCCTCTGTCCAAAGAAAAATGACTCTCCCTGAAGCCACCAACTGCCATTAATTAACTCCTCCTATAGGGGTGGGACTTCGTGATCCCTTCCCCGTTCCGTGGTGAAATGGAATGACTGGCTCAGTCTTGTGCAGGCAACCATGGCTGCCCTGAATCCAGGAGTGCCACAGCCATGCCATTCATGTGGCACAGAATTTCTTGCTTGAGGTTATGCCCGGGGGACTGCTGAACGCCTACTGTGTGTCCTCTACACAACACGGAAATTTGCTCCTTCAAGGCCAGCAAGGGAATTACCTCATTTCAATTCTATGACTTTAAGTGTCAAGTGCTTACACCAGGCCAACTCAAGGGGCTATCTATCTATCTATCTATCTATCTATCTATCTATCTATCATCTATCTATCTATCTATCTATCTATCTAAGCTATCTATCTCTCTATCTATCATCTCTCTCTTTCCTTTCTTTCTTCCTTCCTTCCTTCCTTCCTTCCTTCCTTCCTTCCTTCCTTCCTTTCTTTCTTTCTTTCTTTCTTTCTTTCTTTCTTTCTTTCTTCCTTTTTAAATAAGCCCCAGACATTTGATTAGGAACTTCTATTATATCAGCAAAGTTTATCCTCCACGGGAGGTAGCAGCCGTAGTGTGGTCTGCTATTGTCATAGTCACAAGTGCCTCTGTTGTCAAGGAGAAGCACATTGTGTGAGTGCATGCTTTGGCTCCCGCAGTATGAACATAGCATATGTATAACTGTATTATAACAAATGACATCCTAAGAAGCCTCACAAGACCAAGTGTCCTGTGAATCACAAGAAGATAAGCTGCCCAAGAGGTTAAAGACATGGCAGAGAGGTAGAATTCAGGTAAACAGAAGAGGTGAGCAGGGCCATGAAGAAGGCTAGAACAGGGCATCCCAAGGGAGGCATAGAGGATACTTACAGGAAATGGTTAATACTTTTGCTTGGTTGGAACTTACCTGGAAGAAGCTGCCCTGGGTTTTAATTGTTTTGGGGTTTATTTATTTTTGATTGTGTGTGTATGGCTGATTTCCCAGCTTGTGTCTGTGTTCCATGTGCATGCAGTACCTACAGAGGCCAGAAGAGGACAATAGATACTTCAGAACTGGAGTTACAGATGGTTTCGAATCACTGTGCGGATGCTGGGAACTGAACTTGCTTTCTCTAACTCATCTCTCCAGCCCTGCTCCAAGGTCTCAAACAGACTGGTATGCTTGAGCCTATGGAATCCTTAGCACGAGTGCTGGAGGCCCCAGAGCCCTGAGAGTCCTTTCATGCTTTCTCCCAGGCTGAGAAACTGGGAGATGAGGCTGGCCTGGCCACAAGCCTTTGATGTGAAACTCTGAATCTACCCTTGTGCTCACGCTTCAGACTTTTCAAAGGTCTTTTTTCCCCCTACACTTTGTGTCAGAGAATTTCAAATCTGGATGCTTGAGGGCCTTGTAAACTGCCCTTTTCTGGGAGGCTTGCCACTGAGTAGGTAGTAGAGCCGAGAAATCTGGGGAAAATGGGTCCAATGTTGTCTTTGACACATTAGGTGGATAACTGTCTCCAGTTCTGTTGTGTAAGAAATGGTCTGCTTATTCGTTTATGTGTTCTAGGTCGATCAGATTTTAAATCCTGAAGGTTAATAAGGTAAAAAGAACACAGTAATTATTAATGACTAAAGGCTATCCAGAGGAAGGGACCACTCCCAGACATTTCAGTATCCACTGCCCAGGAAGGCAGTTATCTCCTTGGACAGATCATTGCCCATTTCATGTCTCTGTGATGAGCCAGGGATTGTCCATCTGGACTCCCTTAAACTACACGTGCCTCTGAAGTTAAATGGGTTCTTGTAACAACTACTATGAGCAAAATACATGGGCTGACACACGTGGGAAGCAGGGAGATCCTTCCCCTAGTCTCTGCAGGAGACAGTTGAGGAGGGAGCAGGAGGACCTAAGGAGAAGCACACCAGAAAGATGTAGAAGGTTGGGAAATGTGCCTTGGGGATGAGACAAAAGAGATGGAGACATTGCTTGTATGTAGGCTGAGAGGGTAGAAGGGCTTGGATGTGGGGTGGCAGGATCTGCCTTGGTGTTCTATTTGTCCTTTCCAACCTTCAACCCTCATAGCCCACTTCAATCCCTAGTTCCCTCTACAAGAACCCCTCCCCCTCCCTCTGTCTGTGCCTGCCTGTGGCTGGCAACACACGTCATATCTCTCGCATGTCTTGCATTGTCCCTGGTTGCATATTTACATGCCATGTAGGTTTTGGAGATGTCTTTGTAGTCTTTGCCTCCTAACCACCAACAGATAGCATTTAAGAGCTAGTTGGAAGTAATAGCTGTAACAAGCTAATAGTCTGTGGTGCCTTAAAATATTTTTATTACATCACACACACACACACACACACACACACACACACACACACACACACACACACACACGAGGAGGAGGCCTGGTGACAACCTGCAGGGTTCAGTGCTCTCTTTTCCCCATGTGTGTCCCTGGGGTCACACCCAGGTCTTCAGGCTTGGAGGCCGGTACCTGTACACAAGCAGCCTTCTCCCTGGCCTGTCCTGAATGGAAGGTCTTCCCAGAGTATACTTTTCCCACATGAGATGATCTTAGAACAACAGCAAGCTCGGTATCCCTGGAGACATCAAAATCCTGTAATTCTGTGTATACATATGTGGATTACCAGCTAAGAAGCACCAGGCCAACTTGATTATAACCACTTATAATTACCAAATTACGTTCCTGATTGCTGCAGAGAGGTAAAGCTCAGCTTATGTCCACACTCTGGCTGACGATCTTTCTTGGCCGTTGAATGCTGGGTGGCACTGTGCATTTTGCTCTCATTATGGAAAGTTATATTTATCATCAGAAGGATAAGCCTTTGTAAAATCATAAATAAAATACACAGGTTACAGAGATATTCCAAGCAATCATTAGGGCTGAATTTCTGTCAGCCTGTCAGTGAAACTATGTGTGTACATTATAGTAAGGCATCAGGACACAGTAATTGTGTCGCTTCATATAGAAGAAAATGTATATTCATATTCATGAATAGAATGCCATCCAGGGGACAGTCCTCCAACAGGAATGAGCAACCAGAGTGGTTATGTTCAAGAAGTTCCCCAAGTTATACTAGACAAGTGTCATATTAGCACGAGACAAAACATAGGAAGCCTGTGCGGAGTGTTCCTGAGTTAGTGCCGGGCATGCTGAGTCGAGCAGCAAGAAGAGCAGAGGGTATGGAGGGACAATCAAAAGCACAGCTCACACCAGCGGAGGCCTGGTGGGATTGATCCATGGCAAAGAACAAAAGATTTGCAATGTAGCTAAGCAACTGTTACCAGAGAACTCACTGTGATAGACACCTAGGAAACCTCCAGGGCTTGCAAGTGGCACGATCAGGGCAGTGTAAAGTCAGGAATATATCTAAACGCAATGAGATGAAAGTCACATTTAACAGCTGGCTGTCGACCAGAAGACGAACGATAGAAACTGTCAGGTAGAGAATCAAAACCGGCTGAGCTCTTTAAAATGGAAGGGACCATGGCGTGTTGCTATTAAAACAAAACCAAGGCATATTTACTGGGGTCTGACAGTAAAATCTCCAGGAACTCCTTCCCATCTCCAATGCCAAGCTTCATTTTTGTCTTGCCATTAATCACATGAATTGGACTCTGTTACTAAAAATTCTTTTTGTTCTGTTCTGTTTTGTTTTGCTGCACATTTAAACCTCCCTCATTTAACTCAGGAAATAAATACACGCTTTCACGATGCATTTTGACTGTGGAGTTTTTAAAGTTGAAAGTTTGAATTCAGATATAAAACTCAATTATTCCTTAAAAATCAGTTGTTTTAAAGCCGTTAAAGATGCCCCATTTTCGAGACCCAGGGCCAAACATTGGACTGAGCTCAGGAGCCCTGCTAAGGAGAGGGAGGAGAAATTGTTGAAGCCAGAAGGGTCAGGGACATCCATGGCTAACCTGGCTCATCGGAACTCACAGAGTCTGAACCAGTGATCAGGGAGTCTGCGTGGGACTGACCTATATACATACTGCCCTATGTATATATGTGACAGTTTGTAGCTTGGCCTATTTGTGGGACTCATGGCAGTGGGAGCAGGGACTGTCCCTGGTGCTATGTCTGATTCCTGGGAACCTATTCCTCATGCTGGATTGCCTTGCCCAGCCTGAATGCAGGGGGAGGTGCTTGGTCTTATGGCAGCTTGATAGCCATGCTTTGGTGATGCCCAGGGGAGGCCTGCCCCTTTCTCAGTGAATACAGAGTCAGGGGCGGGGGGGAGTGGGGAGCAGAGGGGAGGTGGAAGGAAAGAATGGGAGGAGAGGAGGGAGGGGTTGCCACACTCGAGGTGTAAAATAAATAAATTAATTAGTTAAATTTTCAAAAGATGCCCTCTTTTCTTTCCTTGCTTTGTATTTGCTGTTCATGTCTTCAAAAAGTCTCGGCAACATGAGAATGCAGTGCAGTTAAATCACCAAAGGGAGTTTCCGAAACCAACACGGGGACCAAGACTCTGTAAAAAGACAATTTAGGCATGTATCAGAGTGTTTAGTTAAACAAAGTCCATGTAGGAGAGTTGGAAGATGCTCTCCTCCCTTTTCCTCCCTTCCCCTCCCCCTCCTCTCTCTCCCCTCCCCCTCTACCACCCCAATTGCTTTTTCTGAACTTCCATCACAAAGGTTAGGAGACAGATAATCCACATGAGAGAGACTTTCCTAAACTGTAGGAGAATGAGACCCGGAATTCAAAACTACCCCCTTTATCAAAAGACTCCAAATTCCTAGAAATATCAGCCAACCAGAACTGGGAAGATTTGCATAAAGCCTGAGTAAACAATCTAAGCTGGGAATTTATTCAATATGGGATCGCAAATGTTATTTTACCCACTCACATATTCATTTCTTCTACACTGAATGCTGCTAACAGTTGTTCATTAATTTTCCAAATGTTCTTCATCTTCTGTCACTTAATACATAAGGAAACAGGCTTTTCACTCCCTCCGTGAACACCTCTGGCAGCCTTCAGAGTCTGCGTAGGTTTTGTGAAAATCAGAAGTGTCTTTACAATTGACGCAAACCAGTATGGATTTTGTCTAGCAGAATCCAAATTAATTTTATCGATTTGAGAATGACCGTCTAAATCGTAAAGGCTAAGTGGGAGCCTCTAATCTTGGACAAGGCCATCTGCATACCGTAAGGGCCAAAGAGAAGTAATTTCCAAAGCTCAACGCTCTGGTATGTTTTAAGGGAAGCAGAGGGAGCCAGGGGACAGTGAGGACCCCTTTTGCCCAAAGCAGGTTGTAATCAGATGTCCTTAGTGTTGTAACAGTCACCACTGAAGCACAAGCTGCCGGGGGCCACTAACTGTGCTCAGAGGATTAGCGAATGTTCCTTATTTGATGTGGGCCAGCAATTCTCCTTTACAGTGTAAGAAAACTGAGCCTGAGTCGAATCTGAGCTGTGGTTTCTGTTTGCCTTCTCACTCCCAAACCCATTTTCTTTCTCCCGGGCCAGGCTGCCTCTAAAAATTTGAGTCATCTCCCTGCAGCTTCGTCTCTCCCAAACACGGAGATTTTTATCCATTATATCTGTTCCTACTAATAACAATATTTTCAAAAGATAAGCCAATATGTTGTGATAGTGTGAGAAGTAAACATGGTAATTAGGAACATCAAAATGAAGTTAATTATTGCCTTGATGGCTAGGGTGGTTTGTGTACAGTAGTAGAGGCAGCATCCAGCCTCTTATCAGAAGAGTATTTCCACATGGCCGCCAAATGACTGCAGTGCTGACTGGATGAGTGAGTGGCCCCAGTGACTGAGCCTGAATCCTTTGGTATCAGACAATCCATCTGCATCGAGTGCCATTGTTGCTCCACGACATCTCCCAGCGCTTCCCCTTGAGACAGATGGATTAAACTCCAAGTTGTTAAAGCTCCGTTGTTTAACCCAGTTATTTACCTGTTGGACCCATAGCTTGATTCCCAAAGTCTAGACTGATTTGTAGGTGGAATTGATTGGTGCCCATTGAGCTTCCAGGGGCTGAAGAAAGGGCTCAGATGTCCAGAGTACTTGCTACTCTATGTAGAGGACCTGAGTTCAGTTCCTAGCACCTATACCAGACAGCTCCTAACATCCTGTAATTCTAGCTCCAGGGGATCTGATACCCTCTTCTGGCCTCTACAAGTACCCCGCCCACCTCCCGCCCACCTCTCACATACACACAAATAAAAATAAAAATAAAAACTAAAGTAAATAAAATAAGACCTTCCAGACCTACATGAAAACCAGATGCCAAGAATATTATTCTACTTAGTATACTATTCCAGCCTATGTACTATTCTAACCTCAAACAGCCTTTTGTTAAAAAAAAAATATTTTAATGGTTGGCCATCTGTTCAAATCCATTCTAGGTATACCATATCTTCCTCATGTAGTAACTTTTTCCTCCCTCTCTCCCTCCCTCCCTCCCTCCCTCCCTCCCTCCCTCCCTCCCTCCCTCCCTCCCTCCCTCCCTTCTTTCATTCTTTCTTTCTTTCTTTCTTTCTTTCTTTCTTTCTTTCTTTCTTTCTTTCTTTCTTTCTTTCTTTCTTTCGTTTGAGACAGGGTCTTTCTACACGGCCCTGGCTGTCCTGTAACTTGCTATGTAGCACAGACTGGCTTCTAACACACAGAGACACACCTCCCTCTGCCTCTTGAGCACTGGGATTAAGGGTGTGTGCCATCATATGCAGCATGTGTTAACTTTTATATCCCTCCAGTTTACCTTGTCATTGTGAGTAAGCAGGGCAGATGTCAGGTATTCCTTCTTCGAAATCTCAGAAGTAGGAAAAGGCATCCTGGGGCTTAGGAAGCCTCACTGGATTTGCACTCCATGCTTTATGAGCCATAAATTTAATCCGAACTCTGTCCAATTTAAAAAGGGGCTTGAGTCAGATGTTACTTGGTTCACAGTTTCATTTCTTTAATAGTTTTTACAAAATTAGTTCCAACCAGGGCTGGTGCTAGTGAAATTTGAGCAAGTGATCTCTGAGTAAGTGACCTCTGCAGCCTCCCCCTGCCCCAACCTCTCTCCCTGTCCGTAAAGCCCAGCTAATGCAGAGAAACAGTACTCAGGTGCAAAATGGGTTTATTTGCATAATTTGGTTTTCTAACTCTGTAGTACTCATTTTTAACTTACACTTTGTAAGTTTTACTTTGTAGCCAAGTCTCATCTCAGGAATGAAAGCATCCCATATTGTGTCCCCCCACCTTGGACCCTCCTAGCTGATGCTTCAGATGTATGTATAGATGAGAAATCATTTCAGGCTCTCAGCTATCACCCATTAAAATAAAACTTTTTGTCCCTGGCAGTTTCTCAGTTTCCAGTTTGACTTTTCTATGGAACTATAGCTATGGATGGTAACGAGTTTGCCATGGTAATTTCAAGCTATCCATGTGATGAAGTCCTGCTCTATCAGTGCATAATAATTAAGGTTATTAATGAGGGATTAAATGAGTTTAAAACAGCGTACTGAGTGGCTGTGATTTGCTGGCTGTAGGTTAATAATCACACAGTGTATAGCATTCTCAGCTTCCTTGTGCTCGGGAATAGAAGCTAGAGTGGCAAAGAGCACTGTGATCAAACCCACACTAATGAAGAAACATTTGGAGCTCTGCAGGGGACAGCAGGCAGTGCATTGTTACTATGAGTGCAATAGCATTGTCCTTTGCCATTTTAGGGTGTGCCAAGATGCAGAACTCATAATTGTATTTGCATTTATACAAGAGAGCTCCCACCAAGCCCCAAAGCCTATGCAAAAGGCAAGGGTTGGGGTGCAACCACAAAGTTGGTGTCTAGCAACAACAGTCAGCACAGCAACAGAATGCTTCTCTCTATATGCAGCTGGTTCAAATCCATAATTAGACGGGAATCTAAGTGATTGGGATTGATGGGTGAAACTCTTTACAAACCAGCATGGAAGGCACGGATCTACTTCTCATAGCACGGACTCTGAATTCCTGTTGAGATGCTCTTAGAATTCTCCCACAGCTTTTCAAGGCCAAGTGGGTGGGGTTTGAGAAGGGATTTTGTTATGCTCCAGGTATCTTGCATTTGTAGTGTATCGCTTTCCCAAAGCACTGCTTTTGAATGGAATCAGGATAATGCTGTTGGGCAAACATTTCTCTCATGGTACAGGTTGCAGGTAGCCTAGGCAAAACCAAGAGATTTGGAGGCTAAAGCAGTTTGAGAGGAGGTCAGACTTTTCAGGAAGGTACGAGAGCACCACACACAGGTGCCTTAAGTCACAGACGTTTAGCTTGAAGTTTCAGATCAAGCTTCTGGTTAATTTGACTCAGGATAAGGACCCTCCTCCTGGCTTGGAGGAGGCTATCATGTCTCTGTGTGCTCTCGTGACTTTCCTACACATGTGTGGACAGTGAGAGCAAAGACCAGGAAAGTGGGGGGAGGGTGATCTGGTGTCTTTTATGGTTCATCAAAAAGGTCTCACCTTCTCCAATATCACATGGGACCTTAGAGATTTCACATATAGATGAGACCCGCAATCTAACTAATAATGAGTAACACAGATTGAAACAGGATGTAAGTTGAAACAGAACTGTCTGTGACAAGTGGGAAATTGGCTGTTTCCATTCCAGCCTGTTCTATTCCACTGCTCTTCCTTCCACTCCACTCCACCCTACCCCACCCCATTCTTTCCACTCTACCTTACTCTTTTCCTGTTCACTCCACCCCATTCTAGTTCTTCCTTTTTAAGCCATT
This sequence comes from Peromyscus leucopus, assembly GCF_004664715.2. Lineage (NCBI taxonomy): Eukaryota > Metazoa > Chordata > Mammalia > Rodentia > Cricetidae > Peromyscus > Peromyscus leucopus. The sequence goes on along the minus strand of NC_051071.1, from coordinate 33,245,398 downwards.
TATGTCCACACCACCCCATTGCTTTCCATGCTAATCTGTGCCTTTCTGTTCTAATCCATTCCCCTGCACTACAACCCGCTCTGCCTCATTCTTTTCAACCCATTCCATTCTGGTCCCGGCAAATGTCCCCCAGTCGCCCCTGTGCATGCAGGTGGCCAGGCCGCATCCACTCCTTCATTGCCCTGCTCCTCCCCCATCCCTGTCTCACTTCTTTGGTGAACCCAGATCAGTTACACGTTTGCTGCTCCCTTCCCTTCTTTCCCTCCTCCTCTCAAATTCCAAATCCCTCAAAATCCCTCTAAGACAATGTGTCCAGGCCTCAGTCTAAAGCCAGGGCTGCATGTGATTCTATATGGACTCAGAAAAGCCATTTGAACTCTGTGGGACAAGGGTCTTGGCAGTCAGCGGGGCTCATAACAAACTCAGATTTCAGAGAACAGGGTGGCTGCCGATGGGATGCAGAATGCCTCACAGTGAGGTTACAGAAGCTTAGCGTGGGAGAGTAGACATAAGAACAATGGATAGCTCTCCACAAACTTGTTCTGATTTCATTCCACCCAGTGTGGGGAGCCGCTAAGAAAGATGACAGCCAACAGGCTCTGAAGTTGCCTGTGAGTCTAGACCTCAACTCCACCCTCAGTATGCGATTGGCTTCTCCTCAGTAACCTGCATTTCTCAGCTGTAAGAGACAGTGGATACTAGTGACCACCTAGAGATCTGGGAAGAGGAATAAATGAGAAAACGTATGCAAAGTTCTTACGTATGCAAAGTTCTTTGTATGTGGTTTTTACTATTACAGTGATTAAAAACGCAACCTGTAAGGTGGTAAGTGCCTCAAGCCTTACCATTGTTTATCTCACTGGACTTGGCTTAAAGGATTCAAAGATTGACAGTGACCTCTGTCCCAGTAGATGACACAGACTAGCGGGTATCTGCTAGTAACAATATCTACCATGGAGCAGAGATTCTTGTGGCCACAGCTGGATAAAGGGGCTCTCAGATTTGAGCTGAAGACTTACAAAGCCCCTGAACCATGAGAGGCATGCAGCTTGGGTATCTCAGAGTCCCCCTACAGTGACAGTCATTGGAAGAAAAGCGAGAGCCAAAAGGCCAGAGAGGATATATTTCTTTCTAAAATTTCTGAATGGAAGCCAGATTCATTATAAACATTAAGAAACAAAAGCAAAATAGATGGAACAGATCCCAAGTTCCTTGATGGTCCTGCAGCCAGATTGTATTCAGCAGAGGCATCCACGAGAGCAGTGTAAGGTGGTCTGGGCTATGTCCTTCTATGAAAGGGTCTCACCATTACTGTTCACTCCCACAGGGTTAAGGAAACACTTTGTGTGGCATAAAATCCCCAATCAAAACAAGCTCAGGGGCCAGTGTGTGCTCTTTAGAAAGACAATCTACTTCCCCAAGAGAAAGGAGAGGATTAGAAACAATAACCATTTTCTAAACCCAGCAGGTTGCTCATGTGTCTGGTGATGATGAGCTTTCTTCTTCCTCTTCTTTTTTATTATCAGCTTTTCATTCAGAGCTTTGATTTGTGCAGGGAGGTGTACAATATGGGAAAGCCAATGAGCTGATTTTTATAGAGTCTGCTCATAGCTTAAACAAAGATGGAGGATTTGGAGGATAAAGGCAGCCTGAAATATAGCAGATTATGCAGCTTTATTTTCCAAAGATTTGTTAATTCCCCTCCCCCTCCTGCTCTCTAGCTGAATTGTTCTCTCTCTCTCTCTCTCTCTCTCTCTCTCTCTCTCTCTCCTTTCTCTCTCTCTCTCTCTCTCTCTCTCTCTCTCTCTCTCTCTCTCTCCCTCTCTCTCTCTCTCCTTTCTCTCTCTCTCTCTCTCTCTCTCTCTCTCTCTCTCTCTCTCTCTCTCTCTCTCTCTCTCATTTCTCCCCAGTTTCTTTAAGCTTGATTTTTTTCCCCCGATTGACTTTTGTATCTGTTGGCCCAGTCACTCCTCCAGAAGTAAATATTTATTACCTTTAAACAGTGCAGTTACACGACAAATAATAGATTGAATAAAGACTGAACTTACGAAGCGTCTGTTAATATGACAAGCTTAATGCACAGTGTGAGCCGCGAAAGCTGGAGGGCTTGTGCTTTTGTTTTTAACCTGAAAGATGATGTTTGCTTTGAAATTGGAAATGGTCTGAGGCACTTCATTTTTCTAGGAGGCAGCATTCTGCCTGCTTTGTCTAATTGTGGACTTTGTCCCCGTAGTCTCCGGCTCTGGCTGATGATGACATAGGCTGTATTTCATACAGTCGAAGATCACAGATCTATGTCTAAGTCTTTCCAATAAAAATTGGATCTCATTTGATTTTTAAATGTGGCATTGATTTGATGCTGGGGTTTCATTCTTTGTATGCAAACTTCCAGGGCAAAAAGTCCTGGGGAGATTTATTTTGGAGACCCCATTTCCTCCCCTTTCTTAGTTGGTTAGATCATGACTCACCTTCAGTTAGCATTTAACAAGTAGTTTTTAAGTCACCCTTGGCCACATAGCCTTGGTTCTGATGACAGATACAAAGATATAGCTGATAGGATCTTTCCTGCCTAAACAGGCTACTCCAGGTAATCTATGAAGCCTGACCAAAGAAAATAGTTTCTTGCTGCAGTCAGCTAAGAATTATAGCATTATTAGAATACTAGGCACTTGATATGAGTTATTGGAGCATGTGATAATGAATGAAACTTAAGAGCTAAATATAATCATTAACTGTTGCTGTAATTAAATTACTCTTATAGCCCAAAACTGTAGAGTATTTTTTTTTCTTTTTCATAATTTTTGAGGACAGAAATATTTGGAGTTTGCTCTGGATTCAACAGTGAACATTTGTCATCTAAGCACTTGAGGAGCAGCAGCAGGAATCAAGGTTGTTGACTCCTTGCTGGAGTCATCATTGGTTGTATTGTGAGTTTCGGGCCAACCTGGGCTACAGGAGACCGTGCCTGAAAAACAATACCCTAACCAATCAATCCATCCATCGGTTGCAGTTTCTTTTCCACCTGATAGTTTACTATTAATTATCTCTGCATCTGTCCATCATGTATGCATACTCTACGGCTGTCTCTTTCCTCTTGTGTACTAGGATGCAAGGCTTCTGGGAAAGCTGGCTTTAAACATTTTGAGATCAGGATCCACAGTTGATGGGTCACTTGCTGCACAAAGATTTTGCTCTGCCTCACCTCCCAGATTTTCTGATGCACTTCTTCCTGATACCACATTCCTTTTCCCTCTCGCCATGTTATCTTATTTAGGCAGTTTGCTATGACTCCAGTTACCTTGAGCCGAACTGCTATGGTGGCTCCTTCAATCAGCTTGGTCTGTATTCCTTGCACAGTTTCCCAGAAAAAACTGTAAAAAATCCACTGGTGTGGTGTGCAGGGCTTTATAGCTGGCCTCTGGCACTAATGTGTCCAGTGTTTTGGATAGCAGTTTGAGCTAAACCAGATGTATTTTGGTGTGATGAGGTCACTTTTCTTTCCCTGACTATTATATGAGAACTCCTTTGATCCAAACTGTGGATATCCATGGTCTTGCTGTCAGCAAATCCTTAATATACTCCACCCTGTGAAATCCAGGACCTGCCCACCTCTTTCTTGAGTCTTATGGCATCTTCGGATAAAGTCTCATTCAGTGGGACTGGCTTATTCTGTAAGACAATCCCACCCACTTCCTCACTTCCGTAAGTGAGCATGCCCATTGCTATATCCAGATTTAAGGAACAATGCATTTTTCAGAAGTGTATTGATTGCTCAGGACTTTGCTTTGCTCAGCTTTCTTGTGGACCACAGTGGCACTCACACTGGGCTATGAGTTGGAAGGTGAGGCTCAGTCTGCCCGTGGCTAGAGGACAGCCAGGATGGAAACACTTTTGAGCTTCTATTTGGGGGTCTGTAAGACTTGAGCTGGGTGGTGACCAACATGCCTTCCCATGCTGGCCTGTGGGAAGTGTTACCATGTTATCTACCTGTGTCCACATTGTTATCATGTGTCCACCATCAAGCTATGGCCTGCCTCCACATTAACAAAGTGAAGTGAATAGAAAAGGGACATATCCAAATGCTGGAATAAGAGGGTTGAAGCAATGCCCAGGAATCACAAGGTGTTGTCTAAAAATTAGCTTGAGGTCAATGGAAGGAAATAGATGTTTATACAGAGGGCAAAAAAAAAATTTCTTTTTCAGACTTTAGGCATAAGGTACTTACTTCTCCTTAAAGGTAAAATGTCACCTATTTGTGAACACTCCAAGAGAGCAGAGCATAGAATCTTGGGAAAGATGTGCCTCTCCTTCAAGGTAAAATGTCACCTATTTGTGAACACTCCAAGGGAGCAGAGCATAGAATCTCGGGAAAGATGTGCCCCTCCTTAAAGGTAAAATGTCACCTATTTGTGAACACTGCAAGAGAGCAGAGCAGAGAATCTCAGCGAAGGTGTGCCTGGGGAAGGGTGTTCAGCAGTGTCTTAACTGCCATCTCTGCTGGGCCATCCCATTTCTTAGAGCAGGGATGTGGATGGTGCCTGACTCTGTGCTTAGGCTCCAGGCACCGCAGCAACGTGTGACCCAGCTTTGTGTCACTCTTGTCCACCTAGGTTCCCCTTGTTCTACAGGATGGACTCTCTGCCCGGTGCTTCCTCGCTACCTCCAGCTGCTTTGGGCATTTGCAGTCTCCAGGGGTTGATAAGACAGGGGTCTGTGTCCTTCCCAGCATCTCTCAAACTTACCAGTTCTACTTCTAAGTCATCAACCATGAGGGGAAGCTGGCCCCCTCACTCATCTTTTAAATGCATTTATTGACTGATTAATCTGTGCAGTTATTTATGAAGCAACCTTCCATTGAACAACCTTAAGTATGCCATTTTCTAAAACAACCTGACCTGCGTCAGTGGTTAGTGTGCATATTGTTAAAAAAATAATTATGCACACACAACGAACACACACTTGCAATTTCCATGGTCCAGATTTCTTGGTGGTAGTGTCTATTTAGAGTTTTTGAAAGAGACCCCATCTGCCGGGCGGTGGTGGCACATGCCTTTAATCCCAGCACTCGGGAGGCAGAGCCAGGCAGATCTCTGTGAGTTCGAGGCCAGGCTGGGCTACCAAGTGAGCTCCAGGAAAGGTACAAAGCTACACAGAGAAACCCTGTCTTGAAAAACCAAAAAAAAAAAAAAAAAAAAAAAAAAAAAAAAAAAAAGAAAGAGACCCCGTCTTTTCTGGAAAATGTATGAGAATAGATTGGGGATTGTTTGATCATGGGCTGAATCGCTCTTTCTCGGCTTTTAATGCTCGCCAGTCATTGAACACGGGGGAGGGGCAATGGTTTTGTGTGGTTGTGGATGGCTAGAACTGCTGCTCCCTCCTGCTTAAAGCCTTCCTTCTCCTTGGCAGGCTGAGATTCAGTGACAGTGAATTAATGAAGGTAATACAGATGAGCATTTTCTGGCTACTGCAGAGCCAACCGATGCTAGAATCTCTATTCTCATTTGAATACAAACCCACTAATTCTAGTGCTTCACACACACACACACACACACACACACACACACACACACACACACACACCGCACCCTCACTGCTTGCTGTTATTTTGCATGCATTAAAATATAAATATAGGGCTGAGGAGATGGCTCAGAAAAGAAAGCCCGCGGTTTCTGGAAGCCCAAGCTTTAAGGAGCTGAGCTAGGATTTCCTGAACCCACCTAAAGCCAGATGGTAGCAGGCACTCCTTTGTTGACATGGAGGAAGAAGAGGAATCCCTGAAAGCTTTTGGGCTGGCTAACTTGGCATTTGCAACAATGAACAAGAGGCCTTGCCTCGAACATGGTGGACGATAAAGACCAGAACCCAAGCTTGTCCCTTGACTTCCACATGTGAACTCATGGCACACACACACACACCCCTGTACTGTTACACACAGACATCATAGGACATGCACACAGAGATCATATAAACATACATATGTATATGTTGATCACCCATCTGTGCTAGGTGCATTCATAAGTATCAGTCCCTGAATTATGCCTTTACCATGACTGTGTGAATATGGGTCTGTCATCATCTTTCCAGATAGGACTCTACGAGGTTCAGAGAGGTTAGGTCATTTACCCTGGGACACACAGGATATGAGAGCTGGAGGTAAATGCAAACTGTTCATTTCACTCTGAACTCAGTGTTCGTCAACTACACAGTGCTCCTCACTAGCAGCCTGTGAAGTATTTTTAGGTTCTTAAAGAACGGATAGATTTTAAATAGGCAATTATTTGGGGGCATGTTAAAAAATCCATAGTTTTCTGTGTGAATGTTGAAACAAATCTTGAAATAAAAATTTACAAGGACTATATTTAAAGAAAAGCATTAAATAAAACAAGAAGTAGTTACATTAGATATGTATTACATATACTCTGTATGAGTAAGGCCATATAGAGAGAGACTATGTATATTATTGGCATATATTTGTACATACATAAAATAAATGAAGAACAGCCAAATGAGCAAAGCAATTTACTCAGAGATCATAGCAAGGAAGGCAGCTACTGTGAACAGAGTCAAAGTTGGGCAAGGGGCAGCAAAGCTTCCTAGCAGAAAGAGAATGCTCACGACTGCTTTCTGGAGGCTGCTGGCCTACATAGCTAGAGAAAGGCCCCTTGAGAGAGGATCCCCTGTATTGTATAGAGATACATTGCACTTTCCTCAGTTAGTTCTAAGTCGGACATGGGAACAAAACTGGAGAAGCTGTCAGCTTTTAATTAAGGCCTGACCAAAGAGAGGGCTGCTCCAAAAGTTACCGTTTATGACCTGGATTGTCACTAGAGATAGCAACCCAGGCTTCCCACACATCTGATTTACAGCAGGCTGTCTTCCTGGCTTGTTTATTGGGGCCGAGGGTTTGGCTTCCTGAGCAGGTTGATGCACTCTGTGGGTCAGGGTTCTGCTTTTATGTACAGCCCAGCTGCTATACAGCTGCATAGTCAGGCTCTTCCTCTGTGTGCACGGGCATGCTTGCCTTGTGCTCCGGGAAGTACAGCAAGAGGAGAAGGGAAAACAGGGAAAAAGGGGTGTGAGATGAGATGGGTTCATGAGTGTCAGGGAGCTGGGTCATAGGTTACTGTAATAAAGCAGCCCCTTGTCATAGGGGCTATCCACCCAAACCCCTAGTGAACACCTGAAGTCACAGACAGGAACAAGTCCTGCATACAGATGCAGCAATCCCTCAATAGTCAATCTGAGCTCCAACCCAGCCTCTCCATACCTAACCGGAAGGTAGTGTATACTGTATGGATACGTTAGGCAGATCAGTTATCCACATAGCAGAAAGGATGCTCTTAAATGAATTCCTTGTTTGGGGATTTTCCACTTTTAGACTGTGGCTGACTATAGGTAACTGAAATAGCAAAAGGCAAAGCTTCAGATAAGGGGAATGACTGGAACTTATTCTTAAATATTTCCTCTAGATTTTTTTTCCTCAATAAGGAAATGCTTCACCCATGTGCAGTTTCTTACTACTAAACATAAAAGTTTTATTTTTTTTAAATTTATGGATGTGTGTCTGTGTGTATGTCATGTGCGTGGGTACCTGAGGTGGTCAGAAAAAGGTTTCAGGGAATCACCCTGGAGGTGGGAGTTACAGGAAGTTTTATGCTCCCTAACCTGGATGCTGGGAATTGAACTCAGGTCCTCTGAGAGGGTAAGAAGTGCCTGTACTCTTTTTTTTTTTTTTTTTTTTTTTTGTTTTTTTTTGTTTTTTGTTTTGTTTTGTTTTGTTTTAAAGACAGGGTTTCTCTGTGTAGCCCTAGCTGTCCTGGAACTCACTTTGTAGACCTGGCTGTCCTGGAACTCACTTCGTAGACCAGGCTGGCCTTGAACTCACAGAGATCCACCTACCTCTGTCTCCTAAGTGCTGGGATTAAATGGATGCGCCACCACACCCTGCCATGATTGTGCTTTTAACCATGGGCTGAGATCTCTATCTAGTCCTAAATGTAGTATGTTCTAAATGCCCACCATGATACACAGTAGATACACTTTAGAGTCACATGAAGGTGATCAACTATTCTCTTGATCTCTAATATTGAGCAATCACACAGAAAAGTGCAAACTAAAGATGGCTTGTATTCCTGGTCCCAGGAAGCATGGTTAGTGCCAAAGCCATGGCTTCCATCCCCTGTCTTCTCGTGACTTACTGTCATATGTGCCCTGGGGAACATAGAGATACATTTAAACCACATCCTCAAAGCTATTTCTTCAAGGGGACATTCCTTCTGAGCCTAGCCTTTTAGACTACCCCACACAGGAACTGCAGGGCACTGAGAGAAAATCTAACTCAGTGCTCAGGTTTTTTTTAGATCAAAGGCATGGTGATTATGACTATGAATTGGACAGTTGCTCAACAGCCTCTTGCTCAGTGACCCTGTCCAGGGCAGGCTGCTCTCTGTGCCTTGACCTCCTCATCTGTGAAATGGGTTAAGTGCTAATAACATTTTTTAAAGGAAGATAATAATTGTAGAAGTGCAAAAAATGTTTTCAGAAAAGGAAACTTTGGACAAGTAGTAGCTGATGTTGAGACATCTAAACCCAGAGTTACATAAATTTGCCTATGAAGTCACAGGTAGCTATATATGCACCTGGAACCAGAACTCAGGGATGCTACTCTTTAATCCAGCACCCAGTCCTGAGTGTAGCATTTACTGAGTTGAACTAGTTCATGACATTTAAAATTTTTATTTGAACTATTTCATCCAATTTCTTTTTGGTTGTTGTTGTTGCTCATACATATGTTTATTCACCTTTAATGAGATCACTGCCCATACATACATTATTTTCCTTAACTTTTACATTAAGCCAATATCTGTCATGTAGCCATCAAAAACCTGATAGTAAATTACCCAGATTTGTAGCCCAGGTTGGACTTCAGCTTCTTAGCATCAGCCACTTTTCTGACTTGTTTTCATGAAGTCTTCCTGACAAACAAAATCATGATCCACACGAATTTCAAACACACCTGCTACAGCACAAACATTTCTCAGGTCTACTCCATTAAAGCCATCTGAAAGGTTTACATGGATATCTGAAAGGATTTATTTATGGCATGGCTCACTATATCAAACTGCAGCATCCAGGACAAGATGCTTCCTTTTCTTTTAAATTTTCTTTTCTTTTATTTTGGGGGTGGCATTGCAGGGGCAGAGGGCAGATACAAAGGGACAGGGTGCATGGAATAAAAGACACAAAGAATAAATAAAAAGAAAGATAAAAAATTTTTTTTATTTGAACTAAAGCCTCAATTAAAATCAGTCCCTCCCACTCTGCTAAGTCTTGATCCACACCTTAGGAGTCAGATACATGTGGCTTAGGCCTTATCCCTAGCACCCTAAAATTTCTGGGCAGTCCTTACAAAGGCCATTGTCTTTTAACTCAATGACCTTTTAGCTCAGACTGTCTAAATACTGGCTGCCTGAGGCTGGAGCAATGTCTCAGCAGTTACAAGTGCTTACTGCTCAATTGTGAGGACAGGACAGGAGTCTAGTTCCCAGTACATAGTTCTGCTGGCTGAAAATGCCTGTAACTCCAGCTCCAAGGGATGGCAAGCCCTTTAAAGGCCTCTCCACAGGCACCTGCGTACACATGTGTGCATATGCTAACAGACAGGCAGACAAACACCGAGAGAGAGAGAGAGAGAGAGAGAGAGAGAGAGAGAGAGAGAGAGAGAGAGAGAGAGAGAGAGAGAGAGAGAGAATATAATAAATCATTTAAAAATAAAATAAATATTGACTGCTCACAAAACAGCCTCACTGGCAGTGTCCCTGAACAATTTCAGGATCAAAAGGACACAGATCCCTCTGCTTTGGGCAGGTTTTGTGTCAGCTTCCTCTATCGAGCAAAGCACAGTTGTTAACAAAGACAGGGGCTAGTGCCGCTCTGGTCTATGTACTATGAGAGCATTTGCGAGCGCTCACTTTGTCTTATTCTAACTCAGATTCTCGCTTGAATAGTCTGAACTTTAGAGAGTCCAGAGGAAAATTAAACAGAAAAAAATTGATGCTAATTCTGATTGACTCCATTTAATTAAGAACATAATACATTTAATGTAGAGATTTTTATTTAAAGGAAGAGGGACCAGAATTTTATTTAAGGAGTAGACACATTTTAAGTCATGATTACCCTCCTCACAAAGAAGGTGGGTCACAGAATTCAAAGCTGTTGACAAAAATATGCTGGCCGGGCAACACATGGCAGCATGTGCTTTTAGGTACAGTATTCAGGAGGCACGGACAGGCAGTTTGGGTGAGCTTGAGGCCACCCTGGTCTTCATAACAAGTTCCAGGCCCTTCAGGGTACATAGTGAGTCCCTGTTTCAAGGAAAAACAAACAAATAAGCAAATGTGCTGGTCCTTTGCTGCTTTCCATTGGTTCCAAACTTCGATATGGATAGTTGAAAACTGACTTTGATTTAACTTGCTTGCATTATGTGCTTCTTTTATCTTATGTACGCTTGAGGAAGGCTAAAAACAAAACAAAAAAAAAGGAAACAGTTTTGTTGGCTTTTTTATGATTTTGCAAAAGGTCCAAGTGTGAACAGATTCAGGCATTTGAGGACAGTCTTATCAGCAACTTAGAATATGATGAAAAATGAATGCAAATTGCCAGAGAACATGATTTTGGAATAAGGGAGTTTAGGTTTTGTCATCTTGAGTTCACATCCAACTGAATTCTAACTTCCCTATCAAGAGACTCGAACTTGGGCTTCCGTAGCCTGACAGATGGAGAGCCTTCCATCTATTGGATGAGCCCATTCTATCTTTAGACTTCTCTTGTGCTCAGAGAACTCTTCCTTGCACCAGGAAGAATCTTACCTCTTTATGAATTGTACCTATTGAATAAAATAGTGATGTTTAAGATCTTGGTCCTTTGCTGGGACCAGGAAAGGCTCACAGTGTTGTTATCAGTGTCTGGAAAAGAGCAAATGAAAGGCAGAGCCGGATAAATACAAGCATATCTTTGTACTGGCTGGTTTTGTGTGTCAAGTTGAAGAAATGCCTCCATGAGAGTCAGTTGCAAGGCATTTTCTCAATTAGTGGTTATTGGGGGAGGGCCCAGTTCATGCTGGGTAATGCCATCCCAGGGCTGGTGGTCCTGGGTTCTATAAGAAAGCAGGCTGAGCAAGCTATGGGGAGCAAGCCAGTAAGAAATACTCCTTCATGGCATCTGCATCAGCTCCTGCCTCCAGGATCCCACTTTGTTTGAGTTCCTGTCCTGACTTCCTTCAGTATGAACAGCAATGTGGAAGTCTGAATAAACCCTTCTCTCTCCAACTTGCTTTATGGTCATGGTGTTTCATCACAGCAATAGAAACCCTAACTAAGACATCTTGTTTATGAATTCATGGGGGATATGGCTGAAGCTGCTAAGTTAAGTCTATGAGGCTCTGACAAAGCTAAGATCTAATAACCTGAGTTATGGCATTGATGGCTGCCATGATAGTAGTAACACAGAGATGGACTATGTCTCTTAACACAGAGATTGGAGCATAACTGAAGAAATGGGACTAGTAGGAGATACATATCAGGACATCTTAGTCAAGGAATTGATGTCTATGATATGAAAGCTTAATGGGAAAATCAGGAAGCTATGGAGTGGGTTTATGGTGGAGTCAGGCTTGCAGTCCTATGAGGGAGATAAATGTAAGTCCTATGGAGGAGGAGGAGGGGAAGGAGCAGGAGGAGGAGGAAGAAGAGGAGGAGCAGGAGGAGGAGGGAGAAGGAGGAAGAGGAGAAGCAGGAGGAAGAAGAGAGCAGAAGGAGGAGGTTGGGCACTCCCATGGGAGAAGTTCTCCAATACAGGGAAGGAGTTTGCTCTTGGTCACAGGTGGATTTGTTTTCAGTCTGAGGGAAACCACAGGCTTGCTCTTACAACCTGTTGACTGAGCAGGCTTGTGAAGGCTTCTAGAAAATTTTTTTCTTAAGGTCTATTGATTATGGATTTCAATCACAACCAGAAAGTACCTTTCCAGAAATATCTAGATCTACATTTGAATTATTTACTGGGGGATTAGGATCACATTAACACCAAAACTATCACAGCAGCATGCTGTTGACCCTCCAGAGCTTAGTTAGTTCTCATCAGTGAAAAGCAGATTATAATAGTTGGGGTTTAATAAATTATGTGACGATAGATATTTATGACTAGGAGTAGGTAGAGTATTAGCTCAGCATGTACAAGGCTCTTGGTTTGATCCCTATCATTTCCTTCTCAAGATGTTTAAACTGTATTTTGATGGTTCTTAAAAATCATACTTAGAATGGTTGTGTGACTTTTGCCAAAAGTTACTCAGTAACATTTAATTTCAGTTTCTTTGTCTGTAGAACAGAACAATAATCCTTGTCCCATTGTGTTATTGAAGATTGGGTGATGATGGGAGACTGGCTTGAAAATTCCCCAAAAATTACCCTTAGTGAATATTTACTGGGATCTGACACCACCATAAGTATATTCCTTGAATTATCTTCTTTAAGAGCTATGGTAAAGGTTACCCACAGAAGTAGTTACAGGTGTGACCATTTCAGTGGAGAAGTCCTGCAAAGCCTATGATAGGACAGGAATGAGAAAAGTGGTGTTCTGAATATATCCTCTGAAAGGATTGGTGGGGTGGATTCTGGATAGTGGAGAACTTTGAAAGTAAGTTTGGGTACCACAGAATCTCAAATAACAGCAAGTGTCATAGAGATGCTCATTCTCTGAGGAATTAACATAGTTGAAATAACATTATTTGGGTTATATCATTAATCCTATGAACCTATTCTCTCAGGCCAGCGTACTCTGCAAGACCCTTTGTAGCACCTTCTAAGCTACATTTTGACTGATCATGTTTCCGGGTGAATTACTTTATTCTTCTCTAAAGGAATGCCCTGCAACTTGAAGGTAATAAAGTGATGGGCTGGTGATGTGGCTCAGTGGGAAAAGGAGTTTGTTGCCAAGCCTGATGCCCTGAGTTTCATCCTCAGGACCCACATGGCGGAAAGATAAAATGACTCCTGAAAATTGTACTCTGATTCCCACTCCTTTTAATGTATACATATATATGTACATATACATATATGTATATCCTTGTGAATATATACATAAATATTATATATCCCTGTGAGTAGATACATAAATAGATGCTATTAAAAACAATGATCATAGGTGATCATAGGAAAATTATTTTAGGGTGGGTGTGTGCCTCAATAATAGAACACTTTACTAATATGTGAAAGGCCCTGGCTTGATTCCACAGCACAGCAAAAGCAAAATGCCATTCAAAGCATCATATTTGTGTGGAGAAGAAAGGATGCAGAAAACCCAACAGTTCCTCCAGATTAAACAGCAGCCCACTGTGTGTAAAACTGGTCATTTACTCGTTTTCTTTTCTTGTGCATTTGGTTATACGTTTTTTAAGCTATTATCATTTGATATTATAAGTTATTCCTCTGGTGTTACTTCTTACTCTAATTTCAGTGTGCAGTTTGCATCAATATACAAACAACTTATTCTGAGAATATATAAATGGAGTACAAAATTTGAACATTTGCCAGGAGTCACTGGAGTCAGATATAGGACTAGGACTCCACAGATACATTTGGAGAGCTATAGATACATGTTATCTACTGCTTCCGCCTTCCTAAGACGACATTTTGGGTCCCTAGATTATACACACAAAATTCCATCCATGATAAAGTAAGTCTGACTGTATTCCATGAGTGAAATTAGAGCATTCTTTGCAGAACTTCACAGAGGCCCGTGGGAAGTTTTTTCATCGTCTCTGGTAGTAGTCTCTAGAGCAGAGGAAGTTCAGTGATTCCCAGTTGGTGACCCTGTCACAGTGGGAGCAGAATCATGTTGTAATCCCCAGCCCATCACAAGGATCATAAATGCCATGTTTTTCCTAACCAGAGACAAAGCAAAATAAAAGCATCATAGATTTATGTCAAAGTTCTCTCTCACATTGAACCCTTCAGAAATGGAGACTGAAAATTATAGGGAACTGATTTTATGCTTAGGTGTGATGAAGAATGGATAGCTGTGGGAAATATGACTGGACAAAAGGGGTGTGTTCTAACGGTGATGGATCAATGAGGGAAACCTATGAAGGCCTGGGTGTATCCAATTTCCTAGCCTTTCTGGATAGCATTCGTTCCATCCAGGAAGGGAGAAGGATCCTTCAGGAAGGGCTCTATAGGCCTATCTGACAATGTAGGTGAGATAATTTTTTTATGACTATCTCCCATGAAGAAAGACATGGGAAGGTGTCTCAGTTACTGTCCTATTGCTGTGACAAAACACAATAACCAAGGCAACTCATAAAATAAAACATTTGACTGGGGGCTTGCTTAATGTTTCAGAGGATTGGTCCATGATTATCTTTCTGGGAAGCATGGTGGCAGGCAGTCAGACATGAGGCTGAAGCAGTAGAGTCAAGAGCTTACGTCTCATCTGGAGACAGAGAAAGCAAGACTGGGTCTGACGTGGGCTTTTGAACCCTCAAGCCTATGCCCCAGTGACACACCTCCTCCAACAAGACTACACCTCCTCAACAGTCCAAAAACTGGGAACCAAACATTCAAATATATTAGCCTATCTGGGCTATTCTCACTCAAACCAGCAGAGAAAGGTAGATACATTTGTAAGTGTCATGGCTCGCCTCAGGGAAGAGGGAGTCTAGTTTTGGTGACCTGCCTTAAAGGAGAAGGATTTGGTTGCTGTGACCTAACTAAAGTTGGACAAAGGAGTACATGAGACAGGAGTGCAAGAGAAGGGCAGGAAGGGAGATTTCTTCAGAAGCCTGAACATTCTCTTCAATTTAAAGGACTCAGGATACCAAGGCCATACTTTGGGGTGTCTTTTTTCTGAACCCCCCCCCCCAATCTCTCTGCTTTGATTTTTGTAGGAATTTCTCAAAGGATGAAGCAATTCCAAACACCCTTCGAGAAGTAAAAGGGCAATCCGCCCATTGCTCGGTGGCTGCAGGGCTATCGAATGCCTTTCCCAATTTGCAGATCTGAGTAAAAGTTGCCAGAGGAGCACTTTGGGTAAAGCCGTTAAAAACTCAGGCTTGGTCTAAACTTGAAAAATTCTTTTAAACTATTTTCACTTTTATTCCACTGTACTCAGTATATTAAAAAGCCTGCTGAATGTATGTCTATATAATTATACGCTACATATATGTAATTATATATCACATTTTCCCCCTTCTAAATTGGCAGTTCCTCAAAGACAGAAACCATGTGTTATTTGCCTATATTTCCACAGTATCTGGTACAATGCCAGGCACCCAGTAGAAGCTGAATAAATCATTCTTTGGTGGATAAATGAATATGCAGTCCTAGAAGCACCCCACCCTCCACCAAAACAACTCCTCTTCATTTGCATTAGAACTTACTTACGTGGGTATCTTTTATTTCTCATCCCCTGGATTCTGTATTTTGACAGATTTTTTGTCTATCAAGCTGCATTTATTAAATAATAAACTCCCCCCCCCCCCGACATTGACTAAGAGGAGCCAGAGTCTTTGAATGTTGAGCTATGTGCTGGTTTCCCACAGCCTTTCTAAAATTCTTGCCCCCAAAGCAAGAGCACTTACTATCTTAGTTAACGCTGCCAACATTATTTTGCGGAAAGGGATGATGTATTTTAAGAAATTTGAACTTGGAAAGCCCCATAATATACTTTCAGAAATACTTAAAGGACACGAATACACATGGGACACATGAGATGTCACTGGCACAATGATTTGGGCCAAAACAGAGCAAAACAATCCTTACAACCAAGTGAAATTGTTCAGCTAATGAGAGATTTTAATGCAATGAAAGGCACCAACGCGTGGATGTAAAAAGACAGGATAGATTCTATCTTCACTGGCGTGTCTGTGGGGAGATACATGTCAATACACGAGGAATTCAAAAGACTTTTTGATAGGATTATTAAAATTCTTAAAGGATGGGTTTTAATTGTACTTTTCGATCATATTCCCGTCTGGGAAAACTTCCCAGGTGGTGTAAGTAACTCCATGCACAGCTGTTCTCACGACCCCCAGATTCACTGGAATGCATCATAGGGGACTGACTGTGCTTTGCATTCATGATAGTAATCCATTTTTTCTCCAGCAAATACCCAGTTAACTAGGCCTGCTTTTTCTGACTTGAAAAATCCCCAGAACTCCGGTTTTCTCTGTTGAGTCACCCCTTGCTTGCTTCTTTCCAGTCCCCCTGGACAGTGGAAGAGAGGGAACTGAGCAGGCTTGGCTGAGACTAATTAGCATCCTTGTTTGCCACCAGTCTTTGCCAAGAAGTAACCAGAGCTCCTACTTACCTAAGGGTTGGTTCATCCTTAAGCCTCTTTCTTTACATCCTCCATTAATGATCCGTTGTTTTGGATGAGCCATTGAGAAGCATGTTAGTCTTTTTTGATCTTTACATTTTCAGATTAATCTAAGACTTACACTTTTTCTGCTTAGCTGCGGTCTAAACTACCCTGTCCATAAAGTTGTGGCTCTGATAGATTCATCCATATATTGACAGATTCATCAATAAATGCATATTTAAATTTAGTATAGTTATTGTCTTTGGCTATAACCACTGTCTTAGTTTCTTTTCATATTGCTGATACAATACTCTGACTAAGCTATTTAAGAAAGGAAGGGTTGAAGTTTTAGCTCAGTGCCGGAGTGCTTGCCTAGCAAGAGCAAGGCCTTGGGTTTGGTCCTCAGCTCCAGGGATGGGGGTTAGAGTTGGGGAGGAGAAGAGAGGAAGGGTTTATTTGGCTCATAGTTGAGGGCTATAGTTCATTATGGCAGGGAAGTCATAGCTGTGAAAATATGAGGCAGTTGGTCACAGTATGCCCACAGTCCAAAGAAAAGGGTTGTAAATACATGTGTGTTGTGGGGTGGAGGGTATGCAAGGATCTGCCCATGTTCTGAGAAATCTTGGGACATAAGGTGCTTAGGAGAGGTGGCTGCCACCAGTTTCCACTCTCAGCTTCACATCTTTCCCTGTTGACTCAACATATTACTGGGACAGATGGTTCAGGACCAATTAACAGTGGACTTGGAAAAAAAGAGTGCGGGGGGTGGGGGTGGGGAACCTAAACAAAGACCACTCTTTGCTGAGTCCTAAAGCTCAGTGGTAGTTTGCTCAGGGAGGAGCTGCTGAGGCTTATGCTCCTATGCAAATCTCATTCCTGTCTTGAGAAGGAAGTATTTTGTTTTCTTTTTTGCTTTCTTCCTTAAGTAAATCCTTCTGCTAACATTACTTCCATAGGTTGCTTTCCACTTAGGGAATCCATTGTAATGGCTAATGTCTGCCTTGTAACCATTTTTGAGGGGTCCTACCTACAAATAAGTGGGTCCAGTTTCCCCAGGAAGCATGGATTGTTCACACTGTTTGTTACTAACAAGGTAATCTCAGGATGATTGTCGGAGACTGGAAGCCAACGCAGTCATTTCTCTTTTTAAACTTGGCAGTTGGTTTACTGTCAAACAAGGGTGTGTGTGTGTGTGTGTGTGTGTGTGTGTGTGTGTGTGTGTGTGTGTTGTGTATTCTACAAGATTCTTGTCTTCCTCATAGGCCAACAAACATGTGGCAGGCAGACTCTTTATTATTACTAAGAATTACTATTATTAAGAATGTATTGCTATTTCTTTAATTGAGGTTATAATTACGTCATTCCCTCCTTTCCTTTCCTATACCTTTCATAAACCCCTCCTTGTTCTCCTTCAAATTCAAGGACTGTTTTGTCATTAATCATTGTTACATGTATGTGTGTGTGTGTGTGTATGTATGTATGTATGTATGTATATTCCTAAACACATAAACACAGGCTGCGTAGCCTGTATAATGTTACATGTATGTATATATTTTCAGGGCTGGCTCTTTGGTATTGGATAACCAGTTGGTGTGTGTGTAAAGCTCCTGAGGCCACAGCCCCACACAAAGATGCATAGGCAACTCGGAAATGCCGAGGGCAGGCATTTAACCACACTGTAACCCTTTATGCACACCGGGCTGTCATCAGCATGCCTGGACCATTTCAAGAGAATTTTTATATAATCTCCTTTTTCCCTTTGTTCTTCTTTTTAAAACAGACTTATTTATTTTATTGTATGTGTGTAAGTGCTCGGCTTACATGTATGTCTGAGTACTACACATGGGCTTGGAGCCTGCAGAGGTCAGAAGAGGACCTTATATCCTTTGGAATTGGAGTTATGGATGGTTTTGAACTGCCATGTGGGTGCTGGTTATTGAACCTTGGTCCTTTCAAGAATATCGTGTTCTTAACCACCCAGTCACACCTTCATATTCTATTTGCTTTTCTTTTTTTCCTGTTTTTTTCCTTAAAACAAGAAAATACTTTATTCTAAACCATATGAGTGAATATGTTCAGGGAATACAAACTCAAGTTACCTTGGACAATGTGGCTCTACTCTAAAATAGGTCACAAGAGCTCTTTGGGGGAGGGTACACACTTTTTTAAGTTCACTTTAAGATTAGTTTTTTGAAATTACAGTACAATTATATCATTTCTCCCTTCCCTCTCCTCCCTCCATGTCCTCCATTTCTCTCTCTCTCTGTAAAATTCATGGCTGCTCTTTCTTTAATTGCTATTGTTACAGATATAAATGAGTAAGTATAAATATAACCTGTTCAGTCTGTTGAGTGCTACTTGTATGATTTCTGGAATGACCACTAGGTTAGCATGCAAAATGTTAAGTCACTCTATTTCATACTTGTATATCATTATACATGAGCAATTTCCCTAAACATAGGAATTTTTTTGGTTGTTTATTTTTTTCACACCATCTTATACTTAGTTTTGTTTTTAAATACAATGGTCACCTAAGCTACAAGTCGTTTAGAATGTCAGTGTGGTTTAGGCTCCTAATCTGAACTGATCTCCCTTTGCTTCTTCTTAAACATTCTTGAACAGGTCGGGGCCCCTATCTATACTATGTGTGGGCTTTACTCTCTCAGCCATCTGGCTATTCCTTTCCCATTCTGTTCCTGCAGTTCCATCGCTTTCTCATAAAGGAAAAAGAAGATTTTATTTATTTCATTTTATGTGTATGAGTGGTTGCCTGCCTGCATGTATGTATATATGCCCTGTGCATGCCCAGTATGCATGGATTCCAGAAGCAGGAGCTGGATCCCCTAGTAGTGTGTGAGCTGGGGAAAGAATTGAAGTGGATAGGACACTTAGTGTTCTGGCTAAGGGGTAAATGAGAAGCAGGTGCTGGGGTAGCCTGACCACAGCGTGCAGGAGACTTAGTTTCGCATTGCTTCGATCAGTCAAGATGAAATCATTATTTCTGTCAGTCAAGATGGGTGAGCCTCTTACTGAACATGGAGTTCCCACCAATGAAGAAGCAGTAAAAGAGCAGACTATCTAAATTCAACAAACTCACGTTGTTAAGAATAAATGTTAACAGAGCAATGTGGGTCACAGTATGTCAGGCCAAACACTGGAAATGGCTCATTTGAAGTGTACAGCCAAATTGGCACCACTGTTCTCTACGTTTGCATGTAGAGTGCCTTGCTGCCCAGCTTTGAGGTCTGTGGGACTCTACAGGCCACTCTATAATGAAACACATCTTTCCTGATGGCATGTGTCACCAGGTATTTTTCTACCCAAGATTTCTAAAAATCAGTCAATTTTTTTTTTTTTGTGCAGAGGCTGAGCAGTGGGATGTTTGAATCTGCCATCCAACTGTTCACCCATTCCTAACCTTTAAGTGTTTTGAGAGGAAAATTAAAAAAAAAGTCTGTTGAAAATAATTTAGTAACCCATGAAATTAATTTTGTTTAATTTATGCTAATCATTGCACATTGGTATACTGGCAGATAAAAATAAAGGCAATGGAGAAGAGTGCATTGAATAAAAGATAATAATTAACCCTTGAAATGATCATGAAATGAGTTTTGCTTTTTACTGAAAATAGCAGTCCCAAACAACTGTCTTAACTAGTGATGCTTAAAAAGCTGATTAAATCCCAGGGTTTATTTTACATTATTTCCAGCTCCATCTGGTCACTTTGTGTAATATTGTAATTACAGAGAATTTTCTTCTTCCTAAAAGGTGAGAGCCCCAAATCAGAATTGTATTTCATTATTATGCTTAGTTATCTGACATAAAGTATGCAATGGGAAGAGAATAGGCAGAGGTGTGTGTGTGTGTGTGTGTGTGAGAGAGAGAGAGAGAGAGAGAGAGAGAGAGAGAGAGAGAGAGAGAGAGAGAGAGAGAGAGAGAGAAAGAGAGGAGGGGAGGGAGGAAGGGAGGGAGGGGGTTATGTGTATGTAAAGTGTATGTGGCATGTGGCTTTGGACACATTCGTACAGTGATTCACATGTAGAGGTCAAAGGACAACTTTCCTTAGTCGGCTCTTACCTTGCACCTTGTTGAGGCAGAATCTCACTTACTATTTCTGCCATTAGCCTGAGCCCTCAGGGATAACTGAGCCATGAGCTTCCAGTTGAGACGCTTCCCTGTCTCTTCCTCCCATATCTCCATAGGATCACCAGAGTAGCAAATGTATGCTACCATACCCAGCTTTTTCATGAGGTTGCCTGGGATCCAAACTCAGGCCATCATGCTTGCACTGCAAACGCTGTCCTCCCATGAGCCATCACCTTGGCCCCTAGTTGATGGACTGTAGCTTCTGTCTCCCAGTTCAAGTGCACGGAGAACAAATACATTGAAATCGCAAGTGTTGTGTTCAAAGGCACCCCAGCTTTGCCTAACCGTGGAGTCTGTGTCTTGAATGAAAGCCTGAGGGATCTTGAGAAGACAGAATCATGGTCAGTGAGGGTAGACTAAAGTTTTGTTCCTGACTGGAACTGGAACAGTGACTGGCTCTTTACTATTTGAGACTTTGCTTTGGCCCTGTCTGCTGTGAGGACTGAGGAGATTTGCAGCAATACCTTAACTTAAAAAAAATTTTTTTAGTTAGCTTACTGAATTATTATTTTTCTCCACATTTTATTACTCATACAGATGTCTGCTATTCATAATAAAATAAACCATCACCTGCTCAACAAAGAATTCCTTAATTTCTCCCAGGTCTGAGGTAGATATTTCTTCATTTCCTACAGGAAGAATGCTTTTCCTATCTACCCAAGTGCTCATCACTAAACTGCAGGCAGATGCCGGTGAGATTACATCTGCACAACTGAGTCCACAAATACATAAGACAAAGGACCATAATCTTGATTCCTTGTATTTCATATATCCGGGTTGATATTATGAATGCTATAGTCAGAGTGACTTATCAACAATAGGCATGGATTTCTCATATTTCTGGGGGTTTGGGAACCCAAGATCCCACAAGTCCTTTTTTAGGTCTAGTTTATGAAGGACCTCACTCATGAAGGCTCACACCATAAAGCCTCATCTTCTACTGACATTGCTTTGGAGGTTAAGATTTCAATGTATGAATTGTCCCTGGGAGCGAAAATGGTCTGTCAACAGCACCATATCTCAGAGATTGA
This sequence comes from Peromyscus leucopus, assembly GCF_004664715.2. NCBI lineage: Eukaryota > Metazoa > Chordata > Mammalia > Rodentia > Cricetidae > Peromyscus > Peromyscus leucopus. Next base: position 33,223,871 of record NC_051071.1, on the reverse strand, counting down.
ACGTGGGCCTTAGTCCGAAGCACAATCACAGGTTTGTTGAATGAATAAGAGAATACATCAATTTGGAATTGTTTCATCACTACTTTCTCTAATTCTGTACCTTGAAACAGTGCATATTCTGTAATGTTTTAAAGGTGGCATCTGAACTGTTGCCTAAAAGAGTTTTCTATGCATTCTGTTCACTTAAAAAGGAGAACTTCTGGTGTGTGTGTGTGTGTGTGTGTGTGTGTGTGTGTGTGTGTGTGTGTGTGTTGTGGGTATTTCTCTAAGATAAGACTACTTAATTATTCATAAATTCATATCTTGTTGGAGAGAAAAAAATGGGATTTACATGGCCATTAAATATTATTCATCATAAAATGTTCTAGAAGGTGGGAAAAGGTGGGGGCCTTTGCTCAATAGTAGAGTGTTTGTCTAGTACATATGAGGCTCTGGGTTCAATCCCCAGTCAGTACTGTACAGAAAATAAATGTGGAGAAATAACAACGGACTTCACTGACCTCTACTCTGACTTTGTAGTACTTGTATCTGCCCAATTGAACACTGTAAGTATAAACAGTCATCTATGGGATCGTCTGCACAACAGCATATGTGATATTAGACCAAGAACTGCTATCTTACTGTCCCTGTGTCTTGGTCTATTCAGGCTGTTGTCATAAGATGCCATAGTCAATGATTAATCAAGGATGTGAAATTGTCTCCATATATCTGCATCAGCAAACAGGTTTTTCTTTCTTCATCACAGCTGTGATGATTTGGGGCAGTTCTGTGCCAAGCTACAGGTTTGCTGCTTTGGCTCGAGGCCTTGGGTGAACTTGAAGTGTTTCATTATCCTTAGAAAAGCTTCTTTGGATTGCATTCTTGTCATAACAAATTGTTGGAGGAGGAAAGAGACTGGATGCTCTATACTGTCTGAGATATCAGCTCAGAAAACAGGTACTCCATCATGTCTGCCAACTTCCCATTGGTCAGAACATGCCACGTGGTCATATCCAAGTTCAAATGGCAGGAAAATATGTGCTGTCCCACCCTCACTGGAGATGTGGCAAAGCCAGCTGCCACACAATGTGTGTCCAGCACAGGAAGGCTCAAGGAATTGTATAAACTGGTCCATTCTTAGGTGCCGAGGTACAGAGTACACAACTTGTCTTAGTCTCCACGATTTTGTAAATTATATGTGATGACACTTATAAGCTGTGAAAGGAACATAGGCAATTATTATTTCATAACAGAAATCATTTAAAGAACATTAAAGAAGTGGCTATCTTGAGCAAGTCGAATATTATAATACAAGTAGATAAGTCAATGGTCTTCATGCATGCTCTAAATAATCAATGAAAAATCAACAGAATCATACAATCAAAGACTTACAGGAAAAGTACAGGACCCTGTCGAGCCCTCAGGAATGTCACCTCTTCGTTGTTATTTTCTACCTTTTTGCTTTCCTGTTCCATTAGAATCAACCTTGAGAATGGAGCTCATGGATCCTACATGTGAAGGCACAAAGTGAATTCTGAAGCAGCGTTGACAGAGAGCCCGCCTCCCAGGCACTGTTCTCTACTACTAATAGGGCAGAAACTTTCTGTATCCGACCACATCACTGACCCGAGAGTAGACACAAAACCAAAGCCCAATCGCCCATCATCTTTAGCTGTAGACAGGATCTAGCCTTTAACTGAAAATCATGCATCTTATGTAGTAGTTGTGTAGGAAAGTAGCTGGAATTGGCTTGGGAAAGGAAATGGAAAGTTTATATGGTTTGCTTTTTTTAAAATAAAATATAACTACATAATTTTCTCCTTTACCTTTCCTCTTTCCAAGTACCCTCCTTGATGGGCTCTTTTAATTGTTGATATGTATGTATGTATGTATGTATATGTATATGTATATTTTATATGTATATAAAATACACACACATACATACACACACACACACATATATATATATTCCTTGTTTGCTTTTGACATCTTTATCTACCATTAATTTAGGCAGAAAGTGTTTGTGGGCAGTTTATACCACCACATCATCAATAATAAAAATGAACAATAATATTTACAGTTAAATTATTCTTTCTGAGAATGAATGTGAATATCACCATCTGGATTGATTATAGTTTTGGTAGCAAGAGAAAGAAAATAACTTGGCTAGTTTAAACAAAAGGAAGTCTATTGGGAAGCTATCACGATCTTCTAGAATTAATAGAAATAAATAAACAAGTTCCATTGGGCCACCAGTTTCTTCAGTTTTGGAGGCCAGAATGAGAAGGAGTCACAGTAATAGTCAGTATAGGAAGAAGTATTTTAGGCACCATAGATGAAGTAAATGAATCCTCCTTCTTTTCAGTCTTGATCCAGTTCAGAGTTCAGATGCCAAGGAAGACTCCTCTGCTTGATTCAGCTGAAAGCTGGGCAACTTGGCTGGAAAAAAGAGGGGCACTGAACTTAGAGTCTTAGAGATCTATTCTCAAGGAGAAAGCCCTTATTTAAAGGAATGGTCATGAGTCGGGGATAAGAAGGAAACATCCACTACACTACATAGTAGGTTTGTAATAAATGTTGCTTACTGATTATAAATTGTATATCATTCCAAACAATCTGTGCAGTTGGTACTTACAAACAAATGAGTCACAATAGCAGCGATAATGCATGGACCATAAACTGTCAAGCATTCACTTGGCATACAGGAAAAAAATTAGCTTCATAAAAGTTAAATATGTTTTTGCACATTAGCAAAAATATGATTATCTGACTGACTCTAAGGCCTATTAATACGATCACGTGCTGTGGTCAGAGTCATTAAAACACTTGCCTAAGGCCACACAGCCAATGAGTGGTAGAGACAGCTGCCTTATGCTAAATCTCTTTTCTCATGTGCATTTATTTGCTCTCTGCACATATGATACCCATTGAATGAGACCTGGCCATGACAGCAAGTTGGCTAAAATGCCAGCGTACTTCAAGTTTCTCCCCTGGAAAGCTTTCTGCCCATCCAAACACCAAGCTCATCCCTGCCTTCCCATCTTTGTGTAGTTCCATCTACCTGGAATGTTCTGTCCTGCTCCTTCCATAGGTGGCTGTGAAAATGCCACCGACATAACGAGTTTTTCCTCTTGAAGAGGAGCCTGGCCTCGAAGCTGTCAGAGTGGAGGTTTCAGGTCTTCTCTCCACTGGTCCCTTTCACCAGCCTCCGTCAAGGAAGTTCTTTCCTCTTAGGGGAACCCTGGTTTCCCAATTTCACAAAGCTACCCCCTCCTGCCTTCATTAGCCCTTGAATTGGTCTTATCTGTAATACCATTTTTCCCATGTCCACGCATTCATCACATTCTCTGCTGCCTAGAGCAAGGTCTGCATATACATAGGAGATGTTGAATAAATAGGACTATAAAGAAACATGTGGGAAGGAAAGCAAAACCCCATTTGGATCATGGGTTTTGTGTGCTGTATTGGATAATGTGCTCCAACCTAGCCATTCAGAATGAGCAGAGATTGGTGGAAGGGGAACCGTGTTCCATGGCACAGAGAACAGAAAAATGAATACACTGTGCACTCTAGGACTGGAAGTAATGTCATATGGCTTTGTAGGAGAGATAGGGCATTCTGGGCTGGTGATAATGGGGCCACATAGGCTGATTTATCCTCATATAGAACAAGAAGATGTGTGGACCTCAGCCATCATTTCCATCTCCCTTAGTCGTGAGGAAGGAGAGCGAAGATGTGCCCGTCACAGAGTGTGCAGGAGAGAAGCACCCAGGCAAAGCCGCAGGCCCATCTCTTCTGCCTTCGGTTGTTTCTTCCTTATTGACCCTGTGATGTCACCTTGGAAGAACAGAGGAAGGAAGGGGCCAGGCAGGGCTTCATGCTGCCATTGAAAACCATGCATGTGAAGAACCTCGGGATGGACCCAGACTGTCACAGTAAAGAGGGCCATAGGGGACATGCAGGGCCACAGAATTTGGATCTTTCGTGTCATGGATCCATTTTAGGAAATATATTGATAGGTAAAACAGTTTTTCACAGGCCACATGTTGATTCTTGATTATCCCAAACCAAATGGGAGCCAAATATCTGGAATGTCAAGATTAGATGTCTCAGGTCGTTCCTTCTTTGGGTCTTTCCCCCCAACCTTCCTCAAGGAAGTTCTTTTTTCCTGAATGAACTCCGGCCTTTGCTTCCTCTCCTTCAGTCCACCTCCGGGGTTCTAGAATGTTAATAATTACAGACCATTTGCACAATAAATTCTCCCTTTTATGGCAGAGCTGATGAGCCGAGACAAGACTGGTGCAAACAGTAGCAACAGCAGCCATGCAGTCCGAACAGCAATAGCAGTAGCCATAGCAACGGCCACTGTACTCGCAGTGGCCACCCTGACAGTGCTAGGCCAGTTCTGTTAGTGCTCACTGTCCCAGGCAACGTTCTAGTCACCTTATCTATACTGTCTTCAACTCTATTTATGTCTGTTGTAATCAAGGCCCCTCCTACAGAAAAAAAGGAACCTGTGGCACAAAGAGATAGTATAATGTCACCAGTGTTAGTTAACAGGATCAGACTGACCCAAAGCTGGACACCATAAACCATGCACTCAGCTCCAGCTGCCCCAGGGAAGAGGGCTAGTTTCAAGGGGTGGTGGGTTGAATAAGAAATGCCCCCTATATTCTCAAGCATTTGAGTATTTCATTCCCAGTTGGTGACATTGTTTGGCGTGATTTAAGAGGTGTGAGCTTGCAGGAGAAAGTAAGTCTCTGGGGGTAGGCTTTGAGAGCTTAAAAATTCACTCTGCTGTTAGTTCATTGTTTTTCTGCTTCAAGAGTAAGTTAATGATAGAATCTCTCAGCTTCCTACTCTACCACCATACCCGCTGCTTGTTACAATGCTGCCCTGCCATGATGGATTCGTGTCCCTGGAACCATATCCCAAATCGTCTCCTTCTTTTATAAGTTGTCTTGGTCAGGATGCTTTATTGCAGCCACGGAAGAGTAACCAATACACAAGGCAATGCCTTACTTGGCTTATTTGCTGTGTGACTCTGGAAGGTTCTCTTCCAGAGAAGGTTTGCTTCTCTGTTTCTTCAAGTAGAAGTGAGTACAAGCTCTGGGCTTCTGTTCACACTGTGGCAGATGCCCTGTGTTCCTCAGTGTCTGGCACTGAGCTTTGGGCAGAGTAGCGCTCTCCTTGGCTGATGCTGTCACCTTTCTAGACCATTTCCAGAAGGAGCCCAGTACCACACTGAAGCTCATGGCCATCCAAAGTCGTGTGTCTGCCAGGTAGGTCCTGGGCACTCTGCTCACTCTACTATATTTCAACCCACCTTGCCTTACTTCAGGAAGAAAGATGGAAGGTGAGGCTGTCAATGGACCAAGACCATGTTTAGTTCAGGATGAGCCTTTAGGTCTTTGTGGTGAAGGCTTTGGAGAACACTAACGAGTCTGGTAGAATCAGAATGACTGTTGAGCAAAATGTAATTTGTCTTTTCCTTGTCAGATAATCTGGGGGACAAAAGGCACCTGAGATTGGAAGCATCCTGTCATATTCCCTGGGTTGGTTTGAATTCCATCTATGACACTTTGTGTGTCATAGCCTTGGATCATTATTTAACCTTTCTCTGCTTCGGGGATATCAGCATTAAAATCAAGGCTTGTCCCTCCCAGGACTGTTGAGAGTAACAAAGGAGTTAATATGTGTAAAAACACACCAAATGCAAAATGAGAGCTATTTCTATCAGTCAGGTTCTATGTAGGCTGTGGGCTTCTCATTTATATCTCCCTTCCCTTGTGTTAACTGATGAGAACTTTATTCTATCAATTCAGTAGGGGGCTTTAACTGGTTTTATGAAGTCATTACCTAAACTGTTTTCATATTCAAAGTAGCCCAGGAGGGGTCGGGAGTGATGGCACACACTCACAGGCCAATGAGATGATAATTTCCCTCTAGTCTCCCCACTTCGTGTGTTTAAAGGGGACACTGCAAGAAGACACCATGGGAGCCACTGCACAGCAGCCTAGCTTTGGCTCTGCATAGCTGGTCTCACTCTCCTTCAAGCCTGTCTATGCAGGTCCAGTGTGACTGAACATTTATTCATAGAATAAACGCAGGCTTCCCATCAAAATCCAACTGAAAGTTTCCAAAGAGGCAAACCAGTAGTATTTGTTTCCAAGGCCAGAATGTGTTTATGTGTGTGTGAAATACATGGTTGGCTCCCCCTGCCCCCCGCAAGATATCTGAAACCTCTCAGGATAAGGTTATCTTCTTACATGACAAGCAAGTGTATCTAGCATGTAGCACAAAAACCTTGTGTATTTGGTGTTACCTCAAAGACCACCTTTTATGGAATGAGGGACTTCTGAATGAAAACGGGAAGTAGGACATTCATTAAATCTGACACACAGACTGCAGGACAATTGTGAGACATGTGAGACATGCTTGCACTAATAATTACCCTTCATAGCCCATCTAAAATGCAAGTTTAACTGGTGACTCTGAATTTCCATTAGTCAAAACTGAAACCCCTACAATCCATGTGCTCTAAGTAGATGCAGGATCAATCATATGGGGGACAGAGTGCATCATGGGAATTGTAGTTTCTCTCCAATCTTCCCTAGGGTGGAGCAATGTGAACAAATGAAATGCTGAACATATCCTTTGGGGGTAACTTGTCTTGAGCTACAAATGTGTCTTTGGCCTTTTCTCCCCTTTTCCTCTCCTTTAGGTTTTTGTTTCCATGGGTTAGAGTCACTGCCTGGTTTCTTTATATTTCTAGATACTTCATATACAGAGCTCTCTATCTCAAATACTGGCCAAGGGAACAGATCTATTTGCATAACAGATGATGATAACAGGCCATCATAGGCCTAATAACACAATAAAAGTCAGTGGGAAGTGATACTGATATACAGAACTTATTTCGAAGTCAGACTCGAAGTACATCCTCTCCCCACAAACTTGAAAGAGATGTTTATTACTTGGCAATATCATCAGGGGATGAAGTCTGTAATGGAATTTATTACACAATTATTCAGTGACAATGCTTATCAGTTCCTGATGGTTTGATTTTTGTTACAAGATCAAAATGAGCCAGGGCAGGATCTTTTCATTCAAATATACTCACATTGTCACTAAGTCTACAGAGCACACTGGGATATAGTTTGGGAACCCTGGATTAAGAGCACCCTCCCATTGTGAAAAGCAAAGATCATCATTTTCTGATAGTGTTGTTTAGTCCTGCTCTTGACCTCTACTCTCTGCACAGACCACAGTTCCTCTACTGCTTGTTTGAACAAATGAATACAAAACTATTTAATGAAGAAAAGATTGCCTCTTCAAACAGGCAACTCAATTCCTAGGAGGCCGAAGGAAAAAGCTGCTATCATCAGAGCTAACGTGGAAGTGAGTTGCCATCATTCCATGAGGTTTCACTGGTTTTTGTCCCTTCCTTGCTTTGAGTTTGGAATTCCTTACTCTGTATAATTGTGTTCTTGATAAGATGATGAAAATGCTTATTACATGAGTAATAAATATGGCCCGGGAACCACAAAAGAAAATAATGTTTGCATTTGTACAAATTAAAAACTCTCCTGTATAGTGACTAAAATACACTAATAAATAAATATGAAGTAGATAAATGAAATGAAAACAAACAAACTGGAAAGAAATACTTTTAATACGACTCATAAAGCAAATTTCTTCAATTTACAAAGACACCACAGAAAATAATGAAAAAAAAAAGATGATCAACCTGATACAATAAAGGAGGACTGTCATGAAAGATAGCTCAGAGAGGAATGCAAATGACCAATAAATATATGAAAAATGTTTTAACTCATAATTAATGAAATGCAAATCAAATCCAGTAAGAAGAAACTTACCAGACTGACAAATTAAAAGTTTGTTAGTATTGGCCAGTGTGAGGAGTTGGAAAGCATGCTATCAGACAGACACTTCTGGCTGACACTGTTCTGTTTTAGGATTTAGTTTTACTTTTAATTCTGTTGATATTCCTTTGGACTAATCATTCTACCCTCAGGAATTTTCTTCTGTAATGTGATGCTCAGGAGATAAAGACGTTTTGAGTTCAAGAATGTTCAGTGAAATATTTGTAATCAAAACAAAACTTGAAACTATCCTACCAACAGGAATAAATAAATATAAATACTAACATTTATTATTAATAAATAATAACAGGGGTAAATAAAAATAAACTATGTGCGCCGTTCAGCTGGATGAAAACAGTAGCAAACTGGGTTTGCCTGGGCTAAGGCAAGGCAGAAACTTTAAAAAGATAATGTTATCAACTGACGAAAGCAAATTAACAATCAACAGAGAATGGATTGTGATTAACTTGGCTTAAACGTTAACAGGACATTCTCTCTCTCTCTCTCTCTCTCTCTCTCTCTCTCTCTCTCTCTCTCTCTCTCTCTCTCTCTCTCTCTCCTTTCTTTTACTAACCCTTGTTGATGGCTCAAGCATCTTTGTAGGGACTGACATTTTGTATTAGTTGTTTTTGTTCATTGCTACAACAAAGCACCCTGACAATAACAACCAAAGGAAGGGGTGGGGTTTGCTGTTTCCCAGCTGAAGGGGGCCGGCTCCTGTAGTGAGGAAGTCATGGCCACAGGAGCTTGAGGCCAGCTCATCACACTATACCCACAGCCAGAAAGCACACAGACTGATGAAAACGCATTGCGATTCCTTTCTTCTTTCTGTTCAGTTACTGTGGATCTTCCTACCTCTCTTCTAGTCTAGAAAATCCCTCACAGAGCCCACCAAGCTAAAGATCAACATAAACCACATCACCCTGTGACTGCAAACAAATTTCTATGACATCATGTAATTTCAACTTTGCCGGTGTCTGAGTCCATCTTGTTTATGTCTCTGTATTCTGTGGTTTCTGTCACCTTTGCCCCACCACAGTGTCAACTTGATAAGGAGAGGAACCTTATCTTGCCTACTGCACTTGTCCCAACGCGAGCACAATCAGAAACCTTCCCACTGGAAGTTTACAGAGTCTAGGATGGGAGGAGAGGTATAGGCAGAGGGAAGGCAAGAATAAAGTCCTCAGGACAAGAATGGAGTAATGGGTAACAGAGGGAACATTTGAGGGGCTGGAGAGATGGCTCTGAGGTTAAGAACACTGCAGAGAGCCTGGGTTCAGTTCCCAGCACCCACATGGCAGCTCACTATCATCTGTACCTCAAGTTCCATAGGATCCTCCATATGTGTGTCATTCACATACATACATGCAGGTAAAACATTCATACACATACACATAAAAAATTAAAAATTTTTAAGTAAACAATAACTTGGATTTTTCAGTTTGTTTAGTTCACCACTACAATCTCTAGCTGAGTTGCCGAAATAATGCCTGATGCAGCTCTCTCTAAAACAAACACCAGACAAGGCTGATCTAGGTGCCTTGGGTTCTGAGCCATTTCTGAGCAGCTTACCATACATGGATCCCATCACTCACCTACATCACTGGCTTCTCAGTGCAAGGCTAATGGTGATGGTTAGTGCAGAACATTGGTTTACATGCCCCACACCTCAGGGCTGCTGATTTGGGGAGCAGACCACCAGTGACCACTCAGCCCTGTAAGGAAGAAGAGAAACCCCTTGTCTCTAGGCTGGCCCCACTGTCTTTCTCTGTTCTCCCCTGTCACCCATTGCTCCGACTGATATTTAATACCAAAGGCATCTCATATAGGAGGTATTCCTGTCCATAGTGTTACTTTATCAAAGCACCCACAGCTAGAGTCTGGAGCCAAACCAAGGCCAGCTCCTCTTTGAATACAACCTGCAATCCAGGAAGGGATGCTACATTTTAGTTACTTGAAGAAAAACTCAGGAAAATATTTCATGACAGGCAAAAGCCTTATGAAACTCCAATTTCAATATCCATGAATAAAATTTCCTTTGGAACACAGGCACACCCCTTCATTCATATATTGTCTTTTCTGCACCTGCTCAAGCTCCACAAAGGCCCATATGAAAAGTCTTCACAGGGATGTTTTAGCCTACAAAGAGTAAAACATTTCATATTTGATCTTTACAGAAAAAAATGTGAGAACCCTTAACTTGATCCACTCTGGTCAGATGGTTACCCGTACTGAAATACATTCAGATACATTTGAAAACATTGTGGGCTTTTATATTATTTCTTTTGACCATCTTTCACAAAACTTTCCATTTTAAAAGGCACTGCTCATTTTTTTTTTCTTGCTAAACCTAATGTCCTTTCATCTCCCTTCCTAATACATCTGGATTTCTGTCACAGTCTGGGCTCCCAGCAAAGAGGTGGGTAGAAGGTAGGAAAACAAAACTATGCTAAAGCTAAGCACCGCTACACTGTGACACATCCCCTGCCCTGTCCCCAAATATGAACTCAGCATTTCCCATGAAGACATGGTTTCTATGCACAAGGCATGGGTTCCAATGCTGATACAAACAAAATGTGGAGCAGCAACAGGGGCAGCCTGAAGTGCTTTTCTTTCTTGCCTGGGGGGCAAAGAAGGATTGAATTGTGGGGGGCAAACTCACCTACTTCCATACACCTCTGAAAAGCAGTCAGCCCGTAAACTTGTGAGTTACATGTTGTGGCCAGTCTTGGCTGGTCACAGCATTCAGACTCACGGTGAGAACTACAGTGTCATGAGTAGCCCCGGCAGCCAGGGCTTTGCTGCCAGCTTCTACTTTATTCTACTGGGAAGCTGCAGAGCTTAGCTTCAAGTATCCCTCTTCAGGCATGATTCGGCCCATACATTTGGGAAAGCCTACTGGGAAGACTTGAACGAATTCTTGACCCTGATGGTGCTTGTGGAAACAGTAGTTTGCAGACCGGTTGCAATATTTAATTGTGCTTTGTACTTCCCTCTGATTTTGAAGAGAAACTCAGAGGAGAGAGCTTCTGATCAAGGCCTCCTCGCCATCTTTGTGCCCCCCCCCCCCCGTGTGTGTGTGTGTGTGTGTGTGTGTGTGTGTGTGTGTGTGTTGAGAGGCAGAACAGTGACCCATCCCAGCTGGAGCCGGAACATTCACTGAAGGAAAACTTAAGGTACACTATGGATGTGTGCCTGTAGTTCTTGTTTACTGTAGTGAAGGCTCTCCCTGGGAAGCAGACACAGCTGACTAGCTGAGGCAGCCATGTTCTGCATATCTGGGGAAGTCTGCCAGACACTCATAGGATAGAGATTTCCAGTGAAGGGCATGCTGCAGGCTCCAATGAACAAACAAAGCCCTACATGAAAGCCAACAGGAGAGCTAATTCTGTGTGCATAGCTCCATGCTCTCTGTGCCTCATTGGCCATGTATATAACTAGTATAGCATGCATGAATTAAAGTTTCGTTCAGTTACAAACTGTACCAAAAACAATGACTCCATAAGATCACACTCCTAGTGATACCATAGCCATGCTGCCTTGGGTCATAGCCACTGAAAGCACCTAGCTGTTTACAGTGGTGATATCCTCCACAGTTCATATCTCAGACAGTGTCTCTATCATTAAATTACTCAGGTCTGGATCTAGCCTCCAGGTGAGTTATGGGTTTGAAGTTATATTATGGCCAATACCCTAAGGATGATGCCAGATATATAATTGGTTATACATGATATTTGCTGGAGTTATGATGATAATTATGATAGTCTTATCAATGCAGGAAGCACATGGCTTCTAGGTATGGGGAAGAATGGGAAAAACAAGAATTCTTTGTGTCTAATTTTCTTGTTTGTCTTCTCATATTTATTCATTCAATTTACTTAGTTCTGCAAGTGTTACTGGTAGACACCTTCCTTATTTTATAGGTATCATCTAACAATTTCATAGCTCAAGCACCGAGCCAAGGACCCTCCAGAGGCATCTTGCATGATCTGAAAGTACTCTGAACATGTTTCCAATTTTTAAGCTGTATTTGCACGTCTTTCTAGTGACAGTGTCAGTTTGTCCAAGCCGTCCCACACTCAAAGCATGACTATCATTCCTTGCTCTGGGGAATGGGTAGCTCACAGCACAGAGGCACTAATGTGTCAGTAGCTCTCAGTGGAGCAACAACTGCCTGGATCTTCCCCCCTCAAGGTTCTCAGGGACCAAAATTCTTGAGACTCAAATAAAAATTTGATTCACACATACGAAGGGCTTTGATTTCAATTTTATTATTCTCTGGGACTTACTCCTCAAGTCTCAGGACATGGTGGCCTCACTGCCAATATCCTGTCTGAAGCCAAGACAAGACCCCTGAAACTCATTTTATTTGCTTGCTTTTTTTATGAGAATTACAGGGGGCCTGGTCCAGATAATTACCTGATTCTCACTCTAAAAATAATCAGGGCATGTATAGAGTGTAAATATTTTCATGATGACTCCCAGCTGAAGAAAATAAGAGTTAATGTGGAAGGTCACAGTGGAGGATTGGACTGCACTGAGTTTTGATGGTAGGCATGAGTCCCATTGATGTGTGTGATTCACTTGTATGTGTGGGTCACTTGTGTATCCTAAGAATTGCAAAATCGCATAGGCATCATCAGTAGTGTAGCTCAGATTAAACCTGCCTCATGGGCTGAATAGTTTCTGAAACTCAAATCACTGAAGGAATCACCAAGACAAATCATTGAACATGCATCTTGCTTCCTGGATGGCTCTCTCCCGCTCTTCTCTCCTCACTAGCCTGGCAAAGGGAATGGAAACATCCAAACTAAGTTGTTTTGGTTTTTTTGTTGGTTTCTTTCAATTTCTTGTGCCACAATGTTGACTTTTACCAAAATAGAGGGCTAGGGAGAGGAATATTCTCTCCTTATATAACAAAGAAGAAAAAATTGAATTCTGTGGCTTGTAAATATTACATACCCAGGGCATTGGCACCTGTGTATTCCCAGGAAAGGTTGGATAACTCTTTTACTCCTACTGTCTGATTTCAGGCTAGATACAACCCTAAGGGTGAGGTCATACCTAACTCTTTATTAGTCTATTTTAGCAAGAAACTTGATAACAAAACACCAACTGTATGTATTTTCAAGATCTCAGAAATTAATTGAAGATGATTTTCTACTTCCTAGTCTGTTGGCATGACTCAGTTTACCTCTCTCCCTGTCCTGTTTTCTGATAGCCAACTACATATGCAGCTCTATTTTGATGTCTTTGAGCTTTCCAGTGGCTTCTTCCTATGTATGATTTCTCCTTTCACATACTGTATGTACATGTTTGTGTCTCTTCTGATGAATCCGAATATGTTACATCTCTTCCACATCTATGAAGCCTCAATACCATGGCTCTCAGAATGCCACTGTTGCCAGGGATTCAGAACAATAAATGTCAGAGAAGAAGCCATGTCCTCAACTTTGCATAGCCAAGGTCAGCTTTGCAAAGAAGCAGAGCATAAATAAAATTCAGGATTAAAAGCAGCTTCTCCTAGGACCATTAATTTAAGCAGAGAGAGGTTCCTAGCAGAGGCAATGAAAGTCGATGTATTTTCAGATCCTGCATCCCTTTTAGTGATCATCTTTATGGAAAGAAAATAGGTCAAGTTCTTTTTGCTTTTATAGAGGGAGTAAATGGTAAAAATCAGAGTTTTGTAGATGTGGAGTTGCCTTGGTTCTCAGAAGGACACCAAGACCAGAGTTGCCAAAGCTGATCCCAATCAGCTGAATTGAGATTGCACTCAGACACTGGTCAGAGCTCACTCTTAGAATTAGACATGATTATGGTCACCTCATGGAGGAGGAGGTGATATTTGCTTGTTCCTCTATCTCAATGCTGTCTCCTCATCTCTGCCTTGGTTCTAGCCCTGTGTTTAATTAGTGCATGCTGCTCCCCCAGATCTCCATCTCATGACTTGCATCATATAGATGCCTCTATGAGCATACAGCCCTCATTCACATCATAACCACTTTCCCTTAGGAACACAGACCTTTATAGTTCCTGTACATATCTATCTTGCAAAGCTGCTCTGCCTTGTGTTTATTCTTTGGACTTCAGTACCTAGCAAAGTTCCATGTACACAATAAGACCTCATTAGCTTTTTGATGAACGCATACATGAATAGGTAAGTGATATTCTCTGGAGACTAGAAACATGGTCCAGCTGAGAGGAAATAATCTTAGGGGCTTCCAAATAAATATGCTTGCGTTAGAATCAAAAGACTGTTTGACCTTTGCCCGTCTACTCCACGTGTCTCATCTGGACTTTCTTATCTCTAAGATCTGAATAATGAAGCAAATCCTGTAGTTGTGGAACTACACAACCAATAGGTATTTGTTTTTAAGAGGTAGAAGGGACTTTCTTCAAACCAAAAGGTAAACTGTCCATCTGGCTCACACATATTTTTTTTTTCTTTTTGGACTGTTGAAGAGTAATTTAATCTGTAGCTGTATTGAAAATATTTCAAGAATCCAGTAGACAACAGAATTAATTTTAAGCTTCAGGATGCTTAGTTCACTAGGACCTACGTTATTGAAGCATAATTTTGACATTTTTCCCCATCAGTTTCTCACATTTCAACCCTCAGGTTGAAGGCTCTAATCAAGCTTGGCTAATAGGATTTACTTAAAAAAACTTCTTTTGGAGAATTTTATGTATGAATACTGTATTTAAATTATTCTCCCCTTCCCTCTCCTCCCTCCAATTCCTTCCATGTCATTCCCACTTCTTCTCAGACACACTACTTTTAATTCTTCAATCATAATTATCACATGTGTATGTATACAAATATACGAATATAGATGGCTATGATCATTCTTTGTTGCTCATATGTGTTTAGGGCTGACCTCTTGGTATTGGTTAACCTATCACCAGGCTCATCCCTATAGAAGACTGATTCTTCCCCTTCCAGATACCATCATTTGCTTATAGTTCCTCTAGGAGTGGCGTCCCATGAGAATTCTTTCATCCTCGTTGGCATGCCAATTGGTGTGGTCATTGATTAGGTCTTGTTATGGCTTTTTGCAATGGTCTCTGTCTGCATGAGAAGCTTCTTTGGTGAGAGGTAGGAACTACACTTCTCTGTAGGCAAAGGTATAAGTGTTAGAATTCAGAGAAGAAGTAAGATTTACATTTTGTATCTTGTTTTCCCTGAGCTTGAAGGAAACTCAACTCTCCAGAAGTACCAATCTCAGCTCCCACAATTATCAGAAAAGTCTCACAACTCTTTCCCCGTAACTCACAGTGCTTCACTGGAATGTCTTGGCAGTTGCCGGTGTGGCACTTTATTCTACACACCCACACCAGTGACAGATGCTGTTCCTGGAGGGCTTCCCTCCAGCTTCCACCAAGCCCCACAGTCCCACAATCCACGTATAAAATAATCACTCAGACGCTTATATCACTTATAAACTGTATGGCCGTGGCAGACTTCTTGCTAACTGTTCTTCTATCTTAAATTAACCCATTTTTATAAATCTATACCTTGCCACGTGGCTGGTGGCTTACCGGCGTCTTTACGTGCTGCTTCTCCTGGTGGTGGCTGCAGTGTCTCTCCTCTCAGCCTTCCGCTTCCCAGAATTCTCCTCTCTCCTTGTCCCACCTACTTCCTGCCTGGCAACCTACTTCCTGCCTGGTCACTGGCCATCAGTGTTTTATTTATATAGAGCAATATCCACAGCAGGATGCCCTTTTAGGAAAAGAGTGAGGATAGCAGGGGGTTTTTGTTTGTTTGTTTGTTTTTTGGAACAATGTGGCCAGTGGAAATGGCCCAGACCATCTATGTTTACTTGGTTGGTTAGCTCAAGTTGATTGAATACATACAGGAAACTCACCCTGAGCTGGCCTGCCCTTCCCATTGCCCTTCTGAAGCTGCTTTCCACTGGGGGTTCCTTGTGAAAGATGGCATTGAAGGAAGTAGAGCTCTGAAAATAGACTTCTTTACATTGTCAGTTTCAAGGTCTGACTATTCTTAGAAATTTCTAACGTGACACAGGCAATCCCATTAGATTATATAGCAGTATACACTGGGTAATTTAGGGAAATGAGCAAATAGAAGCCGTTAGTGCTCCCAAAAGCATCATAATTCTCCTGCAATCTGAGCAGGATTATACTATAAGAAAAGCTCCTGTTACTACGCTCAGGTGCTAAAGTACTATCTCTTTTCACCTCCATTTCTGTCTCTGGTGGGTTAATGGTATCTTCACCATCCCAAAGATGAGAAAACTAGCAGGGTGAAAGAATGTAACAGGAGTCGGACACTTTGTGTGGGAATGGGGACAGGCCCCATCACCCGGAGTATACACCTCCCTGAGATTCAGTGATTGTAAACAAAGAAACAAGAAGCCCTCAGCTCTAGACCAGGTCTCTTGGATAAGTCAGTCAAGGCTCCACAAGATAAGTAAAACCACATTACAATTTTTTAAATTGTCAGACAACCTGTGGCAACCTAATGCTCTGACAGAGATCATAGACACAGAGCAAATGCTTTTTAAGGAAAATGCAATGTAAAGTGTATTAGTTCCTTTGCATGTTTCCGGGATGAAATACTCAACACAAGCAACTTACAGAAGGAAGGGTTCATTTGGACTCAGTGTGAGGTTGTAGTCCATCATGGAAAGACCATCACAGAGGCAGGAACTTGACATGGCTGGTCCCAGTGCCTCTGCAGTCAGGAAACAGAGAGATGCTATAGCACCCCACCCTTGGAACACTTCCCTCACTTTCAGGGTGGGTCTTCTCTCTACAATAAACCTAATGTAAAACTCCCTCACTGATCCGGGCGGTGGTGGCACACGCCTTTAACCCCAGCACTTGGGATGCAGAGGCAGGCGGAGTTCTGTGAGTTTATGGAAGAGAGTTGCAGGACAGCCAGGGCTGTTACACAGAGAACCCCTGTCTTGGTAAAAAAGAAAAACAAGACAAACAAAAAGCCTCCCGCACAGCCATACATATGGGGTGGGGTGTCCTGGGTGCAGCTAGATCCTGTCCCATCGACAACTGCTATTAACCCTCACATAAAGGAAGGAGAGCTTACCAGCATTTTCTGTCTGGTTTGCTGGTGCTGGTAGCAGCTCGAACGGCCTCTGCCATTCTGCTGTTTCAGTGACTTTGGACACATGCCTGACCTCAAGATCAAATGTTGTCCCATCAGTTGTATGGATGTTAGGGCAGCTTTGCAACTGCCTTGTGAATGATGGAGAAGCATGGCTTCCTTTCTGCCCAGAAGGAACTGAAACTGACTTGCTTCCTCTTATGGACCCAGGGGATTCTCTTTCTTCAGGAAGTCCCCAGATGACATCAGTCCTTACTCTGTTCTTCTCTGTATGTTTGTCTCTCTTCTTCCACAAAGAATGTCCCACCCCGTGCCATCCTCCTCCAGTTCCTCAGGAGGCTGGTAGAGAGTGGTCTGGGCAGTGTGGCAAGAACTGGGACCAGCACACATATCCTCACCAGCCGCAGGAGTGGGTATGTACACTTAACACCAAAGGCTTTTCTTTCAACTCAGAACTTTATGGGCACAGGAAGAATTGGTAGAGAAAGGCTTATTAATGTATCAGTTTAATGTCCGTTTCTATATATTTATTTATAGTCTATAAAAAGCCAAAGGAGAGCCCACAAAAATGACATGTGCATCAACTACCCATCCTTTCTGCCCAGTAAAATTGCTGCAGCATGTCCTTCTCTCTGCACCCTTGCTGGTACCTCATTCTTCTCTTCTCGCAGGGTTCCTTCCATATCCTGCCCTGCCCCATAGCTCATGGTGAATTTTTCTCTGGAAAGTTACACATACATCTGTGTCTGGGTTGATATGCAAATTGCACATGGTTATCAGATTCCAGTATGCAGTGCATCGTTCTTTTTATGAATGAGGAGATTATAGATTAAGCTTTTAGCACAAAGCAAAGCTGCGCTCCAATTCCAGCTCTGCTACCAATCAAACTGTGATCCTTAGGAAAGTTATCCTCTTAAGCATCCATTTTCTCATGTATTAACAATAAATAAATGAATGAGAATGGTAAAACCCCCTCAAAGGGTTATACAGATTAAATGGAATCACTCATGTAAAATGCTTAGCAAGACACATCAGGACTGACCCACAGAAAGTATCCAATACAGCTGCTGCTGCTGCTGTTGCTGGGCTGCAGATAGATATTAAGAAACAGGTAAGTCCATCAGTCATGTGCGGGATTCCTCAGAATCCCACAATTACATTTTACTCCACATGACTCAGCTTCCAGCATGGGTGAGGAAGGCAGCTGATGTGCCAGCCTGAACTTGGCAGGAGGAGGGAGGCCAGAAACCATATTCACTTTACTCCAGCATTATTTAGTTCATGGAGATTTCCTTTGTCTTTTCACAATGTTCTTGCTTGCCTTTGGTGCTGAATCACTCCTCCCCTGCTGTGTGGAGGCCATTTATGTATACACAGTGCTTGCAAAAGCAGGAAAAACTTCAGAACCCAGCAAATTTGAGTTCAAATCCTCATTCTTTTACTTCCATGCCTTGTAATTCAGAATAATTTACTTAAATCTTTGTGTTTCATTTTCTTTATGTGACTCATAAAGTTGACAAGAAGCTCGTGTGTGTGTGTGTGTGTGTGTGTGTGTGTGTGTGTGTTTAAAACATGTTGCACTCTGTATCCTGAAAACCTTTGAAATAGTTTCTGGAATCATTTTGTTCTATTAATACTTTTCCTGAACTGTTTTGCTCATGTAGGAGACATGTACAGAAGAAATAGAGGGGAGAGAATTCCCTGAGTGCCTGAGTGCACATTAATTGATGGGAGGGGCTCTTCCCAATAGATGTGGTATTATTTGGTTTCCAAAGCAATCACTCCTCTCTCTGTTTTGATAATTGTCATCATTGAAAGCTAGGGTTCTTGTAAGCAGACAATGAACTCTCACCATGCCAAGGCTGGGGAGTAGCAGATCAAGGTTCCTGAAGCCATGGCATCTGATGAGAGCTTGCTCCATGGTTATGGAAAGCTTTATGTTCTTCCCTTGTGTGGCAGAGATCAAGAGACAGATGGAGAGAGCATAAGGTTAAGAGTACCTTCTTGTCAGAGCACCAATCCCCTTGATGATGTTGGAGACCCTGGGACCTAATCACCTCCAAGAGGTCTCTCCTCTTAATGCCAGCACAGCGAGAGTGATAGGACTTTAAAAGACGAATTGGGAGGAGGAGGTTTGGGACACAATATGTCAATCCTTCATAGTTCTTAACAAGAAGCATGAGTTCATTGCATCAATGAACTCAAGTGAATAACTGATTTTCTTTTCAAGTTTACAGAGGGAAACTTTAACAATCGAATCATGTAAAAATAAAGAAATAAATAAAAATCCCACTCTTCTGGTATTTGGCTGATTTAAAAAAAACACTCATTTTTTTTTTCAGAAGGCACAAGAGATGAAGGTAGAGGAGGAAATACAAGCGAAGTTGAGTACAATGGCAGAGAAAGTAGGAAACGAAACCTGGAAAGAACGAATGCTGGATGAATGTTGGATGAACAAGAAGGACATTTGTAGTTTGTGGCAAGAGCACAAGCAGGCGAAATCAAACAGGCCAGTGGCCAGTTTTATTTTTGGACTGGTACAGCACTACCAAATAATGTCAACAATCCTTCCTTCCTTCATGCATTCGTTCAAAAGCGAGCAAACTTCACCTACAGTGCCACTGCAGGCTCTGTCCCAGTGCCAAGAACAAGCTGGTATGACTTAGATTCCCATGGTTTCCCAGCAACATCTACCCCCTGGCAGGCCTCCGGTTTGGGGAAAGCAGCCCCTGATGTAGGGGTTCACTGGGAAGGTTGGTTTCAGATTCTTTGTGTCAGCCGTCAGCATAGCTGCTCAAAAGTGAGCATGATTTCTCACACACAGGAGTGAAATCTTATTGTTGTGTCCCCATGTTTTGTCTTTGTGTGAGCCTTGGAGCCTCTCCACCACTAAGAGTGAGAATTTAGTGTCAAGAGACAGAAACAATGTTCAGTGACAGCACAAAAGCAATAAACTGTTTTTTCCAACCCATCATTCTTCAGCCATCTCTTTGGGTGAATGCTGTTGGCTTTGTCTGTGAGGAAGGAACTACTACAATGAAGAGAGAAGTTGGAATATAATTTAGTGATTTCCAAAAGGGGGTCAGATTCCTGGCCTCTTTCTTCTTGGAGCTTTCTTTGGTAGAAGATGTAGTTTTGATACTATGGTCAATCAGCTGTGCTCTGCAATGCTTGTATATCTTGCCTTATTTTGATCTGATTCTATGGTCACTTGCTAAAGAATGCTTCCTGTTTCTCAGAAACCTGAATGGCTCTGGTGATGCTACATTCTAAAGAAGGGTCCTTCAAATTAGTTAGAGTCACCTTTAACCTGGATTGTTGTCTAGCATGCTCCTTTCCCTGCTGCTCCCCACCCCCACCCCCCACCCCCACCCCCCAACCCTCGCGCAAAAACAAACAAACAAACAAACAAACATAGTTTTGTTTAATTCTTTCAGTAGGAATTATCAGACCTACTCAACAGAGGGAGCCCTGGGGGGTTTTAGCAATTCAGCTACAGGAACATATTCAACAAGTTGGCAGTGTGTTCTCTAAGTCCAATGTAAAGTTGTTGCTTTTTCCCAGGCCAGCTTAAAAAGAGCTTGAGAGATGTAAAGGATGTTTGACGTAATCCCAGCTAACTCCCTGATTTCAGAGAAGCAGAAACAAAGGCCTAATGAAGTTAAATGAGGCAAGCAAGGACCACATCTTCTGTACCAGCAGAGTCAGGATTGGACCCCAGTCTCCTGGGTCTCAAACACTTCTCATTAGCAGCCGGTCAACATCCTTTCTTTTCATCACCTACTTATAATAGCAACAGGGTTTGTCTTTTACAGGAAGTCCCAACGAACTTGGAAGAGTGATCTCTAAGCTGGGAGAGGAAAATTAAGATTGTCTTCCAGGCCCTGGTGAAAGAAATTTCCATTTTGGGTTTGCTGCCCTTTTGTCTCTAGTTTAGGAATTGATAAAATGTAGCTTGTCGGTCACACTCAACTTGTCCCATATTATAAATAGCATTTTATTGGAGCCCTGCCAGGTTCACTCATTCCCATATCACAAAGGACTGTCTTCCCTTTCTTCTTCTGTCTATAAAGCTGAAGTTCAGAAGTGCTTTGGTAGTACTGACAGTAGTCATAGCAGAGAATATAATCTCCTAAAATATAACAGCCTATCCACTAAAAAATAAAATAGCCTCTATTTGACCATTTGCAAAAAATATTTTTCAACCACTGCTTTTGTTGATACTTAGGTTGGCCCAGAGTACTGACTATATTTTTTTAGGAAAGTTTTCTTTTTCTCCACTTCATAAATGCTAACGGATGGCAGAAATGTTACCAAATCCAGATCCAAAGGTCCAAGTGTTTCCCCTGGGCTGAAGTCAGAACACACTCCATCTCTGTCTTCAAGAACAAATTAAAAATAAGCTTCAGCTCTCCAGAAAATAATCCACTGTTTTCTACATGCTGATTCCACCCCTCCCCCGCTACACACACACACAAAATAAGAAATAGAACTGTGTCAGCTGCTCAATAAGCCAAAATATGATGAATGAGCAATCAAGGGCTATATACATATTTTGTAGAATATTCTTGATGAGTTGAATTCTACCTAAATCCAGCCATGCTTCATGTGTTAGTTTTTATTACAATTGGGCAGAAATCACTGTGGCCGTTGTCTGCTCTTGGACCCATCTGGCTTGTATTTCTGCTTGTACTGGCTAACAACAACAACAAAACAAAAGGAGCACAGAACAAAATCCACACCGGGGCCAGCTGAGGTCTGCTTGTTTTAGCCACACTGGTGGTATTTTCTCTGGCACATTTAAGGTACATATTTCAAACCAGATAAGCCAGAAATGTACTTGCTAATATAAAAGTTGCAATAGAAAAAGCCGGGTGGTGGTGGCACATGCCTTTAATCCCAGCACTTGGAAAGAAGAGGCAGGTGGATCTCTCTGAGTTTGAGGCTAGCCTAAGCTACAGAGTAAGTTCCAGGAAAGATGCCAAAGCTACACAGAGAAACCCTATCTCAGAACAACATCAACAAAACAAACAAACAAACAAAAAGAAAGCAAAGAGGGAGCTTGCATCTGTAAGATGTGTATTTAATTAACTGTACTAACTATGAGCATCACTGTCCAAAGATTGATTCCCATTTTCCACGGAGGACTTTTGATGCTGCCCAGTATTTGCTCAGCCAGTAGCTGTAGTTCCAATTCCCTCTTTTGTGCTCACAAGATCTTGTGATGCATTGCTACTAACAAAATGTGAGAAAAAAGATGGATATTGTTTTGAAGCTGTAAGATTCAGGTATCAGGTGGTCCTTCTTCACTCTGTTTACTCCCCCAAGTGGATTAGGGCTGAGGATGATGGGGCTATAAGAAGGAAGGAACTGAGTCATGTGTCTGAATCACTCACTATACAGTTGGTACATCTCCCATTCATGGGGCAGACAAACAAGAAACATGTGTCTATCTCATTAAGACACTCTATCTAGGGTTTTGTAGGTTGCGGCATCTGAAATAAATTGATACGATATTATCATATATCAATATGTTAATAATTCACTTTTCAATGTTTTACTTACTTTTGTTTTTTTGACAGCCTCCTCTAAGGCCAATGGTTCACCATCTGTGGGTCGTGACCCCTTTGCTTTGATCGACCCTTTCATAGGGCTTGTTTAAGACCATCCATTAGAAAATACAGATATTTGCATTAAGATTTGTAAAAGTAGCAAAACTACAGTCGTGAAGTAACAATGAAAATGATTTTATATTTGGGGGTTGCCATAACATGAAGAACTGAATTAAAGGGTTGCAGCAGCAGTGAGGTTGGGAAGCACTGCTCTAAGTGCGATTTTCTTTAGCGATAGTATGTCCCTACGGGTAGAGTAATGATCCTCAGAACAGGTGCTCATGCACATTTCTAAGCAGTTCTTAGGCTTCTGTCTTCTTTGTGAATTGGTATTTGGACCTGTACAATTCCAGACCATGTCCTGGCAAGACTAAGAGATTCCGTTTCAGGCATGTGATAATAAGCCATCCGATCCAGTTCCTGTTGCAAGTCAATGATGGTGCTAAGTCTAGAACTCAGGTGTTTTAATCCTCCAACTTCCTTTGTGTATGTGTGTGCGTGTGTGTGTGTGTGTGTGTGTGTGTGTGTGTGTGTGTGTGAGAGAGAGAGAGAGAGAGAGAGAGAGAGAGAGAGAGAGAGAGAGAGAGAGATACATTTTGGACCATGTTTATACTTGATGTTATTTTAGCTCTTAGTTGCAGGAAACATTGTGAGTAGACCTCAGCTAGTGCCCTGTCTCCCAGTCCAACTGTTTTCTACTAGAGGATTCTTTCAAACAAGAATACATTGGGAGATAAATACAGTTTTTGTTCTGTAATGAATTATTTAAAGTGACATACTATTTTCTGGACCTCATAAACATTTATGAAAGTTCACTTTCCATTTATCTGTGGGAGAGAGCGCTCCCTGATGAGATGGGTATGTATAGTTTTAAAAAAGAAAACCAACATTAATGCAATTTATCAGAACAATAGATATATAAATGAGAAGGGATATCTGCCAAGGGGTATGTCCTACAGTCGTAGGTAGGGTAGATTTTGGAAACTGAGTCGTGTACACCAAAGTGAATTACAGGTGAGTTACACTTTCTTGATAGATGTTCTTGGGGACTCAAAAGGAACCCAGTAACCAGTGCTGTTTCTCACCTTAATTCTGAACACTAGTGATGTAAAAAGTAGCATTAAAATGGAAAAAAAAAAAGTCATTTTTTTCCACCAAAAGTCCAGGCTGGTGGCCTCTACTTCATGTGCTTTTCATTGTGAACCTTAGAACTGAACCCTTGTAGAGCTTCCCAGGCACAAGACTCCCCACAGGAGCTGAGCTGCCCACCCTCCAAACATCTGTCTGTCTAGAGGTGGAAGCAAGGTGCCTGTCAACATCTTAAATTAGTTGAGCTGTACTCGTATAAAGAAAACCTATGGGATGAGCAAGCAGGAAACATTGCCAGCTAATGGGTGTGTATCCCTGGGCACTAGAATGAATAGATATTGGAAGTCTACCATGCCTGTCATTGGCCTGAGTGCTCTGAAAGGCAACACAGGACTCTTCACGGACACCTTGTGTTGAAGGTCAATGGGTCTTCCAGAAGCAGCATTTTCACTTCATGTGTGCAGAGGTCCTCTGGCAGTGCCTGATCCTTTTTGCCTTCCTGGAGACACGGTTGTATTCATTTGTCCCTCTTGTCCCCTCCTACTAAGAGACTTCAAGATTTTTTTATGGAGCTGGCCGAACTGAAATTGGAACCTTTTATTCTTTTGACTAGTTACTTTCAGCTTGTTTCTAAGACTTTGCTTCGTTTCCCCAACAGATTAAAATAATTACAGTATGGGAGCACACACTTGACTTTTGAAGACTCACCTTCCATCAGCTGCCTTATACAGTTGTCTCTTTTTTCTTCATCTATGCAAACATGGTGATGAACAATGCTCAAAATGACCTTTTTTTTTAAAAAAAAATGGTACATGCTCACCTTGGAAAGTCACGTTTGCCTATTACTAGAAATCTTCATTGATAAAGAGGGCTCCCATCTCACGGATCTCCTTATTCCACTAAAACTGTTAGAAACTGAGTACACAGAACTGGGGTGCATATACCTTGTTAAAAGGCAAAGTGGTGTGTTTCAATAGTTCGCCTTGTCACAATAAAATTCTTTGATTGGTTCTCATTGCACGTGACAATTTAGAATAGACCCAATGTCTGCCTCTGACATTCATGTGTCACTTCTCAGTTTGGCAGCTCAGGAGCTGAGGTGGGCTCAACTGCATTCTCCGCTGAGTCCTCACACTACAGTTTGATCACGGTGCTGTCGTCTCACTGAGGTCTTCTCTGGGAAGAATTCACCCGCCAGTTCATTCAGGCTGATGACGGAACTCAATTTCTTAGGACTGTAAAACTCAAAGGTCTCCATCTGCTTGTCGGCTGTCAGCTAGGGTCACCTCCTGGATGGGAAAGGTCGTTCATGCTCCCCTCATTTCAGTAGGAAAAGTCTCCAGTCTCCCACTGAATCTCTCTGTTTTTAAAGGGCTCAGTTGATCAGGTCCTTCAGTCACCCATCTTGATTAATTCCACTGCTTACTTACATCCATGAAGTCACTTTAAAATAGCAGCTATACTTTCTATATTACACTGAACAGTCGGGTCCCAATAAAGCTGCAGTGTCTCCTTATAATTCTGCCAACCACAATTCTGTGTCTTAAGGGTTTTCATCTTAATGGCAAATTTTCAGAGGTGCTGGTTATTCAAACTGTGCTGTTCTTTGTACCTTTCTTCAGTTATGGAAGAGTCCATGGCTGTTGCTTCTAAACAGTGAGGAAAGAGACTGCAGCTTTTATGCATCAAACTAGTCACTTTAACTTTCATTTCCACTCATCTTTTATCTCCAGGCCATGTAAGTGAGCATTTGTCAGAGCAAAAACCTCCCAGCGGGAATAAGAAACTACCAGAACACCCCAAACATTTGCAACAATATATTTGATCTGGAGCTGAATGTAACCAAAGAGAATCTCAGATTAATAAGCTATAAGATCCTTACCAAAGGAGAGGCCTTCCTTATCTCCTGGGAACATGGCACAGCCAGGCTGCTGGGCCAAAGCTCTGGGCTTGGTTTGTAACCCAGTCCTTCTCCTCATGAGTTTTCTGTGGCCCTGGAAGGCTGCTCTGCCTGACTCAGCATCCTTCTATCCATTATCTGCCTGCTTCCGAGCCTTTCTCCTCTCTGATCTGTTGGTTCTGTATGCATTTTTAATTCCTTAGCATGTCTCATGCACATAGACTTAGCTGATTTGTTTCACTTAGATTGATTCCAAGACCCTTGAAAGCTTGGGAGTTGGAAGAAGCTCAAGTCTTCTAAGCCTGAAGCCACACTAGACCCTATTCACTCTTCTGCTATTCACTCTCCTACTCCCACATAGGACCCCAAGGCAATTTTCCTCCAACATTTACCATCTATGTTAAATGCTTCACAGGTATTGATATATGCGGCTGTAACACATAGGCACTATCCTGTCCTGAGGATATGGAACTGAGATTCATGAAGGTTGAAAATGTCTTCAGGCTCAATGCTATTAAGCAAGAGGCAAATAATCAAAGCTCAGAGGTGAATTGGGCAATCACCATCTGACTCTTGGTTCTACCCACCCCTCCTTTTGACCTACAATTCCATCCATGAGAACCTTACAAGCTTTCAGTTTCTAAACTCATCCTCTACTATAGACCAGAGTCCTTCCTGCACTTGGCTCTCATTTCCTCTTTTCATCTCTGTATTTCTACAGTAGTTATAACATACATTATTTATTTTATTCCATTGACTTTAAATCAAGTATCATGTCTATTATGTCTTTTTAATAGTGGGGACTGAATTTGCACCTAGGCACGTGATCTACACACTGTTGCATCCTTAGCCCACACCATTCTCATATTTTCTTTTGATTCTGAGTCCTAACTTACCATCTAAGTTATACATGAGTGAGGTACTTTCTTAGAGTGATCTACATATTTGGACCTTCACATTATGCATGTAGCAGGTGAATACATTTTCTGCTTCTGTATAAATTGCCACCTAACAATGTGTCTCATGAAGAACAGAATTTCCAGTTTGTGCTCTAATCCAAACTGGGTCACTTGTGTGTGATGGGACCTTGTGCTAGAGCCTTCCTTTCATATGCCCCAGCCTCTTCAGTCCCAGCACAAGAACTAGCAATAATGGAGATGGAATAGAGAAGGAGAACTTTTAGTCCTCTTCTTCTGTTGCTTCTTCTTCTATCATCCAGGTTTTTTCATTTCTGGAACAATACATGTGAACACTCTCTAAGAGACACTGAATAAGTCTTTGCAAAAGAGTAAACAGTGCACTTGAGTTCAATTGGAGGTGAAGTAATGAAAGAATCTCTCTCTTCCTCCTTCTATTCTTCCCATCTTCTTTCCCTCCCTCTCTCCCTCCCTCCCTTCCTCCCTCCCCTAAGCTCATGGCCTGTCAATGTGAACCTGTGTCACATATTCAGTTTTTCTTTGGCTTCTCCAGGAGATAGTTTGCAATAGAGGCTTTCATTGGATTATAAAATACATTTCTTCAATGTGTTTGTGTAAGTCCAACTAACACCTACCTATATGCTTCAATTTCCTTTTTGTCTGATAAGCATTTTTGTTTGACCAAGCACAGACAAAATACATGTAAGTTTATAAGAATTATGTATAAGAAACATGGGAATCTATGCATGAGTAAGTCAAATCTGGAACTGATTTAGTTAAATGTGACATATTGAATTGAACTATTGTAGTGAGAAGAGATACAAGACAATGTATAGGTACCATACTGAGATATTATCAGAGCTAATGCTTTCAAATACTAAACATTAGTTACATGATCCATATTAAAATATTAAGACATTATATTGTTAACGGCACAATCCACATTGAGATCAAAACCAATGTAATGAATAACAAACATATAAATTAATTCATCTTGATTTTTTTTTTTTTTTGTAACTAACTGGAAGACTTCTTTCAGTTTGGTCTTGCTTTGCCAAGTAGACCATAAGTTCTATAATAGCACACTGTTTTCTTTTTCTTTTCTTCATGTTTTTTTCTCTCTCTCTCTCTCTCTCTCTCTCTCTCTCTCTCTCTCTCTCTCTTTCCTTTTTGTACAAAAGTTGCTAATATAGAAATGACCATGAATTGATGAACCATTATTCATTGGAAATAGACCTTAGTATTGTTTCATACTGAGACTATGCAGAGTCTTTATCATGCCACCAAATAAGGATCTTTATCAGTTCACATGACAAAATCGTATAGAATAAAACACACATATGATGCACACATACACATGTGGGGCATGTATGCATACAATACCAATGACAACAGTAACTAAAAATGACAATAAAAAGGGGTCCCTTCAAGCCGGGTGGTGGTGGTGGTGGCGGCGGCGGCGGCGGCGGCGGCGGCGGCGGCGGCGGCGGCGGCGCACGCCTTTAATCCCAGCACTCGGGAGGCAGAGGCAGGCAGATCTCTGTGAGTTCGAGGCCAGCCTGGTCTACCAAGTGAGTTCCAGGAAAGGCGCAAAGCTACACAGAGAAACCCTGTCTCAAAAACCAAAAAAAAAAAAAAAAAAAGGGGGGGGATCCCTTCAATACCTTCCATAAACCATTTGAGTAAGGTGGGTGGACTGTGTTGAATGTCAAAGCTACAAGTGGTTATAAATCACCTGGTATGGATGTTGGGAAATTACTCAGGTCCTCTGCAAGATGAGGACATGCTCTTAACTGTTGAGCTGTCTCTCCATCTCTGTGTAGTTTCCATGTATGTAAATATAAAAACATATCATCAGAACATAGAGGCAGATCAATTTTTGGTTTGCAGATGGGAAAACAGATATTTTGTTACAATGAACTGATTAAGGGCAGAAGCTAAGTATACTCCCTTAATATTGACATGGAATTAACCAAAGAAGGGTGTGTGTGTGTGTGTGTGTGTGTGTGTGTGTGTGTGTATCTGTCTGTCTGTCTATGAGTGTGTCCTTTCAATAGACGAAGGTTTTTTCTTTCATTGTTTTTCTCTTTAGTAATGACAAATAACAAGAGAGTATTAGTTAATTTTCTTGATGTCACTGACTAAATATCTGGCAGAAATAACTTCGGATGATGCAAAGGTTTTGACTCAGGCTTCCAGAGGATCTGACCATTATGATGAAGAAGAGTCTAGTGGAAGAGAGCAGCTGATATCATGGTGTCCAGCACTTGGAGAAAGGGAATGCTGCTACTCTTTGGGCTTTCTTCTTCTTCTCATTCTGTCCAGGAACCCACACCATGGAACTCCTAGAGTAACTCGTCTCCTTTGTTAGAAGTTTTTGGAAAATCTTCACAGACACAACCAGAATTGTGCTTCACCAGTTGCTATGGTGTTTCAAAATTCAGTCCCCTTGACATGAAAACCAATCATAGCAATAGTCTATTCAGTAACTCCTTTGTGCTAGACTTCATAAGTTCACAGCTCTCAACTGATGTAATGTATGGATTGGAGACAGAGAGAACAGAGCTCAGACCAGAGCCCCATGTGCCCCCTGTGTGCTTTGAGGTAGTTGTATAACTTCTCAGGTTCCTTATCCGGTATGGTGGTTTGAATGAGACACAGCTCTCGTATGCTCATGTATTTGAATACACCGTCCCCAGGTGGCGCTACTGTTTGGGAATGTGGTGTATCCTTGCTGAATGAATTTTTTTGTGGGTGGTGAGTTCTGTGAGTTTGTATCTTCGCTCTACTTTTAGTTCAATCTCTCTGTTTCATGTTTGGTGCTGAAGATGTGATCTTTCAGTTCTCTGCTTTAGCCATCTAAAGCTAAGCCTTCTGGCTATTCTTTACTCTTCCTCTGGAACCATAAACCAAAATACAGCCCCCATCCCCCACCCCTCCACTAAGTTGCTTCTAGTCATAGATTTTTATCGAAGCAACAGAAAATTAACAAATAACACCCAGCAAATACAGGTACACAGTCATCTTATCTTTTCACAAACACAGAGCTCAGAAATCAGCGTTAAGCAATCAGACACCCACCCTAGGCCAGAAGGAACCCAATACAGGGACACTCATGTAACAGGTGCTCATGAGTTTTTGCTGGGAAGAGCATGAACTCCTCTGGCAACTGCAGAGACAAAGAACAGTGGGGGTCCTAGCAGAGGCTGACAAAAAGTACAGCCCTGAGATTCGTAACCACATGCCTATGATGGATTATTACAATTTCCTATCGTGTAATTGCTTTTCTGTTTGACCAAAGGTACCTCGTTTAATCTATTTCTAATTTGTTTTAAACCGTTAATTCTGGAAATGCATAAAATAGGGAAATATTCTTAGGGAAATCTTTCTAACCTCCTTCCCCAGTGCAGATCCAGTTGAGTTAATGTGGGGAAGACACTTGATAAACAATAAAACAATACACAAATGTGGGTTGTTACTGTTATTGTGAGTATTGATCCTTGATCTCATTTCCCTTCAGGCTCCCTCAGCATTTTGGGCACAGATATCCCACAGAGTGTAATGGCACTTGTGAAAGTGGAGAAGAAATGTAAGAAATAGATAGATAGATAGATAGATAGATAGATAGATAGATAGATAGTCTCATTTGGGTATTCGCATTTCCCATCTTTTCCAACAAGAATTTCTAAGCTGGACATACAGTATCTGCTGACTTTTCACTAGAGCTGTGCATTGTGGGTGTTTAGCAGCCAACTGGCAACCCAATCATTGTAGAGGAGGAGCACACATGAACGTAGGCATTAATTACTACAGTAGCAGCAAAGAGAAACAGTGCAATCAGTAAGAAGGACCCCCGCATCTAATTTTTACATACAATCAACACATATCTGTAGATAGAGGGACTACAG
Organism: Peromyscus leucopus; assembly: GCF_004664715.2. NCBI lineage: Eukaryota > Metazoa > Chordata > Mammalia > Rodentia > Cricetidae > Peromyscus > Peromyscus leucopus. The sequence goes on along the minus strand of NC_051071.1, from coordinate 33,193,495 downwards.
AAACACAGTGGGAAGACTCACACCATCTTAAGGTGACCATGATCCCTGATCCCAGGTCAAAGTCAGGGCCAGCAGGGCTCATTTTGACCATGGAGTTCTTGTTCTTCAGATGTCATTTACTCAGTAATTATTTAATACCCACAAGTATTTTCAGCTGTGTCCCAGTAAAAGCTACATGAGCTAATGATCTGGAAAATCTAGAATACTGTAAATAATGAAAATCATATATATCTAGATTTTAAGTGAAGCTTTTCCTGAAGCAGCTTCTGAAAAGGGTGAATAAATGTAAGCAAATATACTAAACTCACACACATTGAATTACAAACCCAAACTTTTGGCCACAAACCGTAATCCTCAGTAATGATCTGGGAAAAGGAGAAAGTGGGGAAAAAAGGAGAGAGGAGGAAGTGACAGACCAGAGGAGGAAGGGGAGGAAAGAGACAGGAGGCAAGGAAGGTAGAAGAAGGGAGCAGGGAGGGAAGGGGAGAGGGAAGAAAAGGAGGAAAGGAAGAGAGAAATTCTCTTCTCCACTTGAAGGAAGCATTGTTTCCTCCAGGGACAGGAGGAAGGGTCGCTTGCTGCTTGCTGTGGTCTCACTGACTCTGGAAGCAGCAGCACTGTGTGTAATTAGGATCTGCAGGTCCATTGGCAACAGGACTTCAAACTCCGCCTCCCCTGATGTTAGAGGCTGAGAGGAGCTTGGCTCTCCACTGCCCGCCATCTATTTATCTGCTTTTGTGCTGTAGCTGCTGCCTAAACAGATTTTCTGTTTTTAATAAGGAGCAGGCAAGTCTTACAACCCTTCCCTGAAGTGTAGTTTAAAAAAGAAACCAGAGCACCGTAAATAAGGGCTTCCTTTCCAGTTAACCCTTTCCTGTCCTGTCTCCTAGACACACCACAGACCTGCCTAAGCACCCTTGAACTCCTGGGCAGAATCTCTGGACTCCCCTCCTTTCTGCCTTTCTCTCTTGCATGACCTAGTCAACAATCCTAGTGTTGCAGACAGTTTCACCCTGGAAATGGGCAAAGCTGGGGCCACGCTTGCAGGCTCTGTCTGAGTCCAGACTGAATGTTCTACTTTGTCTCTTCTACTCACAGCTGTGTCTCTTCAAACTAATGGGTTGATGTTCCCGACCCTTGCTTTTCTCTGCTGTGAAAGTGGGAATGCGGATGGCGACGTCCCTGCATCGTTGTGGTTTTGTTTTTAAAGGATCCTGGTTAGAGTAGAAAAACTATGGTTGATGTCTACAGGGGGGCTCCAACACAGAAGGCGTGTTCTCCATAGCCTGGCCAGAGGGCCAACGGGGGATCTGGAACCTGCACACCCGTGGACTCCAGGCAGCACTCGTTTTTTTTTTTTGTTGTTGTTGTTTTTGCTTTGTTTTGCTTTTGTTTTTGTTTTATCAGAGAGACCAAGAAGATGCTGAATTACTAAATCAAAGCTAGGAAAAGAATCCAGATGGGAGGAGGGAGAGAAAAGGGGGGCTAGGGGCTAGGGAAGGAGGGGGGACAGAAGTTCTTCTGACCCTTGGAGCCCACTTTTGTCCCATGTAGGAAGCCGCTCCGTCTCTCCTACCCTGTGCTTCTTGTTTGGGGTCTGCCTCAATCTCCGGTCTCCTTGTTGAAAGGCTTGGACAGATGGTCTATTGTGGCATCATATTCCAGTGCCAGTTCCCCAAGGCTCTTGCACAGTTCTAAATAGCACGGACCCAGCCTGCAGTGAGGAAAGGATTGGACTCAGATTCTCCCACTGGATCCCTTCTCACCCAGGGAAGCCTGACCGTCTGCTGCCGGTGTTCACAGATGCGGCTGCTATCTGGTGCTCTCCAATTTGCTTTTCTTGAGTTCAAAATTATGTTTCTCCTTCTGATAAGGGAATTCTGAGCACGGGGTTTAATCATGGATTTGTCTTACATGCCGGACTGCAGTGAGTTTGAGCTCTGCCCATGAAGGGAGTCTGGAAATTGATGAGCAGCGGACGGGTGCCTGTAAGCCATGTAGCCAGGCCGGGGGAGTGAAGCGGAGTTTTGTATGCACCGTCTCCTTTACCTTTACCGCAAACAACCTAGGGACTCACTTTAACCAGAGAAGAAAGTCAAAACGAACCAAAGGGGCCATGTAATGTGAAGTGCCCCAAAACAGAGATTTGCAAGAACATTTCTTCCAGGACACACCTGGCACATGACGTTCACATGGCCAAATTCTCTCAAAGACATACCTAGGTTTTAATAACTATCCCCATGCCAAGTTTTAAGAAGAAATTGGAGACAGTGAGATTAAACTCCAAGCTCATGCCTTTGTGCATGTTTTTTTTTTTTTTAAATATTTTCCCCAAGCACTTAAGTGATGATGTCATCCAGCTAAAGGTCTATTTCTGAATATGGCACAGATAAAGCAGGCTGTGGGTTCTACACAGTTCCCTACATACCAGCTGTAACCAATTTCTTTTCTCATATAGAAGCCTATCATAAATCATAAGTTGGTGGCAGGGTTGCAGGTTCAAGATAATCTATGAACACTCTTAACATACAGCTTCATGTTAGGGACACTCAATAAATAACAATCATATATTGAATATTACTACATGCTGAGCATTCTCTTATGGAACACAAATATAAGTTTATTTGATCACAACATAGTTGTTCAGATAAGTGCTATTATTAAGTCCATTTTGCAACAGAGAATATTATGGCACGAAATAGTTAAGGGAATTTGCCCAAGGCTATGCAGTTATAATAAACTGAGACCAGCTGGATTTAGGCTGAGGTTCACAATCCTTGACTGTTTCTATATTTTATGTCATGTTGCACTGTGAACTTGAATTGACTCTGGTCTTTTATTCAATAGAAAGTTAGCCTTAAACTAAAGGACTTGAACTATTGCTATTAGTAAGTTAATCATGGCAGCTTCACATATCACTTTGAGGCTAATCACTGTGATAACGCCCTGTAGAATTGTTCTAAATGATATTCAGCAAGTACAGTAGAGGGCACTAAATATGTGTGGTGTAGTAAACATGACCACCAATCCCTGATACAGGATGTTCACAAAAGTGAAAAAAGAAATCTCCAAAGCCAAAAAAGGTAGTAGATAACAGGAAATAGCTTGCACATGAATGGGGAGAACCTATTGTTGAATGGACTCCCAGGCTACACCTTTGCTTGGAGAATCTTGTATCTTTGAACTGCACCGGACAAGGATTAACTACAAGACCTGACAAAGATTTACAATGATGGGGGCAACACAGCAGATTTCTGACTGGGTCTAGCTCATCATCAGTAGCTTAACCAAGAGCATGCCAAGGCTTGCCTGGAAAGGACCAGGTAGTAAATAATTCAAGATTTGTCGATCTGTATGATTCTGCCGTAAGTCTTCAACTTCAGCATTGTAATACACAGGAAGCCATAGACAATTCTTAACTCAATGTGCAAGAAGGTGTTCCATTTTAAATTTTCATAAGAACAGGTGAGGGGCCAGAACAATGAATGAAACCTCCTGGCCCAATTTATTGCTCTCTGATGCCAATCACAGGCAGAGTTAGTACACTGGTAACATAAAATGCCTGAGGAAGAGAGTTGAGTAAAACATAAATATGGGTGGGTGGGAGAGGTGAGTTGGGTTAGAATCTGTAGTCTGTCACTCGGGGTAACCTTAGACAAGTTATTCAAGTCAGTTAACCCTTTTGAATCTCACACATGTGTCCTGTAAATACCAGACTTTTCTGGGTGTTCATGAAAAGGCCAAAGATATATTTATCAACATCTACAAAATTATTTTAAGCACAAAAAATGAATATATATATATATATCTTCTCATGTGAATAAGGATCAGCAGGGGTGTTTACTGAAAGAAACTGATGTATAGCTGGATCCAGATTTTAGTTGACTTAACTCTGAGACAAAGAAGCCCTGTGTGTGGTCCAGGTCTTCCAAAGGCAGCTGTGAATGTGTGCAGCAACTAAGAATGGATCTGAGATGAGGGGACAGGGTAACACCAGACCAGTGCATCCTGTGAGGACAGGCAGGGCAGAAAGCTTGGAGGAAAACTGGGGATAAGCATAAGGCTTCCCTTGTGTGCATCACCACCTGGAGGCTAGAATTCAAACCACAAAACAGAGGAATTTCTGAGAAAGAATCCCTCAACAGGAGGGCAGCAGGCAGTTTCAGAGGAATACCTGTGTCCATTGCAGCAGGGTCTTCCTGGCACTGTTTTACTGGACTGTTTTCAAGCCAATTTTGAACATTATCCACATCAATGAACATATTTTACCTGCACCTCGATGCATGACTATACAAGAGCATGTAAAAAATAATTTAATTTTTCATAAGACTACCATTCTACCACGTGATATACATTTTGGTAACTTTTCCCTTTTTTTTTTTTTTTTTTGATTTTTTTTCAAGATGCTGGGCATGACCCAGAAATTTGATTTTATTGATCTAGTTGAATTCTAACGGTGTTGGAAACACATTGTTATAAAGGATTGTGTTGTCCCAGGTGGGAGGTTCTGATGGGGTTATGGTGATAGAGCCGACGGTGGTGGTGGTGGTGCTATTATTAAATTGGTGAGTTGCTATATGAGAGAGTCCACTCCAAGTTTCATACTCAGAGTATTTCAAAACTTCTCTGATCCTATATTATCTAACTGTTTTTAGCTGCTTGATAGTTGTAGCCACATTGCAGAATCACCTTCAAAAAATTGCTATATCCTTATGCACAGATGCTTTCTTTTTGTAAGGCTACATATTGCTGGTGGCCAAATATGTAACTGTATATTTGCAGTGATACTCAGGAGAGAAGAAAAATGGTAATAAGGGTGCACAGCCTGGATCTCCCTGACCCCAGGAAGTGAAAGCCCTTCAACCACTGTTGGAAAAGCCAATCAGGAGATTAGGAGGAGAGATCTCAGTCCCAGTTGCCACAATGACTTGCTGTGTAACATGAACAATTCACTCTTTTTATATTTCCTCATGCCCTCCTCTAAGAACTGAGCAGGGGACAAAGCATCTGCTAAGGATTAGACCAGCAATGAGCTTCTAGAGAGGATATCAGTTCAGAATGCAGAAACGGAGCCCAGCTCTCTGCATCCTCAGCAGCTTCCCAATCGAAGAACCTGTATTGCCTTTTCCTTCCACTTTGCTTTATGCACGAGAGAAACAATATCTACGTGTGGCTTCATTCCTAAGTCCACATCTAATTGCTGATATCATGTCTCCTGGGACTGTTGGCTTGGTCATTTCCACCTCTTCCAATAAGGAGCTCTGGTCCATTAGTATGGCTTATATGTGACTGTGAACTTGAAGGGAGAATTCTAATTTTTCTTTCTTCTTTTTTTCATCTTTCCCCTACCTCTATTCATCTCTTTTTGTCCTTCCTGCCTTCCTTCCTTCCTCATTGATTGATAGTTTTTATTGAGATATGGTCTTAATTCTATTGCCCAGGCTGGGCTGGAACTCCTTTGTAATTCAGGCTGGCCTCATATTAACAGCAATTCTTCTGCCTCAACCTCTTGAGTCCTTTGCTTACAGGCATGGTCCACCATGGCTAGATCTAATTTCTACTGTTCAAAAGAATAATAAAAGTCATTGTTTACTTGTTCTGTAAACTGCTCAGAATTTCTTCTTCATAGTCATCCTCATTTCATCATTGAGGAAAGTGAGAGTCAGTAATAGAAAAAAAAAACCACACCCAAAACAAAATTATAAATACAAGGGGTTTTGCAGATTGTTGAGCATAGAGTAGGTGCTGAAAAATGACAATTTCTTTCTCAATCTACAAAATAAGGAATGTATAGATGGAGTGGCCACCACTAACATCCCCTTTGATGGACAAAGCAAGCAAGCTCACAGAGGTCAGAAGACATGCCCCCTTTTATGCTCATAAATTTTAAAAGGGATAAAATTCATTTCCATGTCTTTCTGAGTACAGAGTTCTGTCTGCTTATCATTTTATATAAACCCATAAGTAGGAAGCCTGAAATAAATATGAATATGAGGAATATCCTATGACAGACAGCACATGCCAGGTTGTCAGATGTAAGGGATGAGGTGAAGAGTAAGGTGATATTATGAATGCCATGGAGTGTTTAGACACCTTTAGGGATGGGTGGAATGGAGGACAGCAGGAGGTGAAGAGGGGAAGTTAAGGACAATTCACTTCAGGGTGCTAGTTCTTAGGCAAGTGGGAGGGAAAGTCTCTCCTGGCTATGTCTGTACTGATGGATGTGCCCTAGGCTGATGAACTAATTTTCTTCCTTCCCTCTACCAATATTCTGAAATCTCATCCTCCAGGGAGGCTAGATTGTACAAAAGCAGAGGCTCAGAGTGAACTCCTGATCTCCCACCTCCTGCCATCACTTGAGTGTTCTGTAGAAGGTACACAAAAGATGCAGCCTATGAAGCCTCTGGGGAAGTGGAGGAACCCATTTTCCTTAACCCAAGAGAAGCAGACATTGCCAATAAACCCCAGCACTCTTATCTACAGATTTTAATGTGGTCTTGTGTCCTTCTTAGCCTCTCTCCCTAGACAGTTTTGTTTCCAGAGGAGAACCCTATCTTCCATTCATGAGTCAAGTCATTGTGGGGTTTCCTATGGTTGAAATCTGTACATTTCCCTTCTCCCCTTGCCTGCTCCAGTGATGCAGTAGGCAGAAGTGGAGTACTGTCCACAGAGACCCAGTAGGGCACTGAAAAGTCCCAGGACTGCTAGGAACTCGTCCAGAGGTCCCACCCCTCTCCCTCAGTTTCTTCAGTCCTAAAATGGTCATAATAATGTCTGTTATCCAATAGCTTCTCAAGAGGATCATGTAGCTTCTCTCACATCTGGAAGCATGTAGCCTAAGGTCTGGTGCCTGGCAAGAGATCTGCTCATGTTGATTTCCCTCCTTTTCCTTGCCCAGAGCTGCAGCAGCCCTGGGAAAGCCATGGGTGTGATGCACAGGCATTTCAGATCTCCTAAGAACACCCATTAGGGACAAGCCTAGAGCTGGAAGAGTTCTGAGCTATGACACAGTGTTCTCCCTGTTTCTGGGTATCATTTGACAAATCTGTCACCCTCTCTGTGTTTCCCTTGTACCTTGACATTCACAGTTGCTATGTAGTGACAATCCTCACCCAGCAGACAGACAAGGTGTTCAGGAGATTAACTCAGTGTTCATGGGGCTTCTATATGCCTTCTCTCCATCTCTTCCTTGCATCTGAAAGGGTGTTCCCCAGCCACACAATGTGGATGGAACAAGGTCCTTTTCTTTGCCTTAACACCACCACATTGAAAGAAAGAAAGAAAGAAAGAAAGAAAGAAAGAAAGAAAGAAAGAAAGAAAGAAAGAAAGAAAGGAAGGAAGGAAGGAAGGAAGGAAGGAAGGAAGGAAGGAAGGAAGGAAGGAAGGAAGGAAAGAAGGAAGGAAGGAAGGAAAGAAGGAAGGAAGGAAGGAAAGAAGGAAGGAAGGAAGGAAGAAAGGAAGGAAAGAAGGAAGGAAGGAAGGAAGAAAGGAAGAAAGAAAAAGAAGGAAGGAAAGAAGAAGGAAGGGAGGGAGGGAAGAAGAAGGGAGGGAGGGAGACAGACAGAAACAATGAAGTTCCTTAAGAACACAACAGCTGCCTGTTCTTTCTGATTCAAGTGAGGGAGGGATGCCAGTAGAGCTGTTGGGCTGGCCTGGGTCCAGGTTTTTGCTCTTCGAGTGCCCTGGAGCTCTCCATGTTTTGGATTTTGCAAAACATTGTAGATTTTCTCTCCAAGGGCCTGTCTCCGTAAAACAGTCCCCTAACAGTAGGTAACGGGAGGCGAGCCACAGACGGCATGGAGCCAACACTTCGGAGGGCATCCATGAAGTCAGGAGACCCCAGATTCTTGATTTTCTCTGAACAGGAGGCAAGGCTCAGAAAATCAGCGGAGAAGGACTTCTTGAAATGGCAGGAAGCCACTCACATTTACATTTCTTCCGTCTGCAACAGCAGCCTGGCTCTTCCCAGAGGCAGGAAAAAAATCGGAGCAGGGGCTGAGAGTCACTGTCGTATTGCGACTGTAGCTAGAAGGAGAGCTAGGGGCACTGGAGGCTACCTGTCTTCTCCGCGCTGCTCCTGTTACTTCTGGCTCTCCCCTGAGCAGCATCCCAGGCCACAGCTGGGCTTAGTGAAGTTTCAGTGCCTCATTATTTCTCCATGTGAGCCAGAACAAGCAAAGTAGAAACACCTGTAAGCTACTGTGCAGCACGGGCTCCTTGTGAGGATTGTGATAAAATGCTATCTCCACGTTTACATGGCTTGTTTTCTTTATGGCGGATGCTAAAACATATTACCAAAAACTTTGTTGCCCCAAGTCAAAGGAATGAACTCTCTTTCAATTTTAGGGGCCAAAAGATTAAAAGCAAGATGTCAAAAGAATAGGTTCAGTCCTTTCCAGGTTCTGAGGAAAACTCAGCCCCTTGCCTCCCTGCTGGGTTCAGATGGCAGGATGCTGACAGACTTGGGTATGCCTTGGTCTGTTGTATCATGTGACCACTGCCTCTGTCTTCACATGATCCCCTTCCTTGGCTCTGCTTTCCTTTCTTTCCATTTATAAGGATGTTCTATAAATTTAGGACTTACCTTATTCCAAAATAATGTCATATTGGGACCCTTAGTTAAATCTGTCATACCCACTTTGTCAGTATGACTTTACACTTGAAAGCTCCAGGTAGATATATCATTAATGGGGCTATTATGATAACCCAGAGCCCCTCCTACCACACTTAAGTGCCTGAATAATGCTACCCACATCTATTTTCCCACTCTTAAGCAGCCTTCAGCCTCAGCAATTTCCAACATGGTCTTGGTGTAGTTACTAGGATATCTGCTGCTATAGTACAGCCAGAGTCTGAACTTGAGTTAGCTCCAGCCTCCTGTATAACCCAGGTCCAACTCAGGATGGAGGCTGTATAGCCAAAGAAAGTTCTGTTCTCCCTACTCTTTTTGGCTCACCTCCTTCCTACCCCACTTCCACAATATAGCTACTGTTTACTTTGCCAGAGCCTAAGTGGTGAGTTGGGAATGACAGGCTAGACCATGTTTGGCTGGGTGCCTGGGAAATATTTGAAGTGGAGACTCGGTTGAGGTCTCAACAGTGAGCATGCTTGGTTCTTCCTCTCACAGGGAAATTTGGAGGTCCCTGTCCACAATCTGGGTTCCTCTTCTTTCCCCTGTAGTTTCCTTGGCCCAAGAGTGATGCCTCTGGTTCCTAGTCCCTGGCATCCCCTAGCTTTCTGCTCTCTCTCTTTCCTTTTCTGGTTCTCAGGATCCATGGAACCCATCCTGGCCACACAATCGATCAGCTGCAGGCTCTGATTAGAGGAATTCCTCTAGTTCCCTGTATCTTCTAACTACTAAAAGTATACTTCAATAACCTCTGTGTCGTGTTAAAACCTTCATTGAAAAGTGCAAGATTAAAAACCATGGATATCGTGTTGGAAAAGATGGTGAAGCTCATGAAGACAATACCCACCATCCTTCATCCCCTGTCCCTACACTTACATCATCCTTATCTGGTTGTTCTAGTTGCTTTATCTTTCTGCAGGAAGCTATGTCCTGCCATCTCTCTGTGGTTGCAGTGATTTTGTGTCACCTCCTAAAGCTCCTGTTGAAACTCAGGTGTTACTTAGAGGGATCATGTGGTCGAGCCTTTAAGTGATGAGCTCATGAGAGCCCATTGGCTACTTTTCTGTGGCTATGACACAAAGCAACTGAAGGAAGGAAGGGTTTATTTTGGTTTATTCCTGGGAATAACAGCAGGGAAGGTGTATTGCTGTGGCATGGTCTGTATATTGCTCTGATTGGTCAAGAAATAAAACACTGATTGGCCAGTGGCCAGGCAGGAAGTATAGGCGGGACTAACAGAAGAGAATTTAGAGAACAGGAAGGCAGAGGGAGACACTCCCAGCCGCTGCCATGACAAGCAGCATGTGAAGATGCCAGTAAGCCACGAGCCATGTGGCAAGGTATAGATTTATAGAAATGGGTTAATTTAAGATATAAGAACAGTTATCAAGAAGCCTGCCATGGCCATACAGTTTGTAAATAATATAAGCATCTGTGTGTTTATTTTATAAGTGGGCTGTCGGACTGCCAGGACTTGGCAAGCCCGTAGAGAAAACTCTCCAGCTACAGTGTATCACAGTGTGACCACCAGCAGCAGGAAACAGGCTAGTCACATTCTCATCCACACAGAGGAAACAGAACCCTAAGTGGGGCAAGCTTATAAACTCTCAAAGCCTGTATCCAATGATAAACTCTGTCCAACAAGGATCTGACTCCTAAAGGACCTATTACCTCCCCAAACAGGGCCACCAACTGGAGACCAAGTGTTCAGTGTTATGAGCCTAGGGTGGGGGAGGGATTTTCTCATTCAAAGCACTCCAGGAACACAGCCATTATGATAGTTCAAAGCCAGCTTGATTACAGGATAATGTCACTCTAGTGATGGTGAGAGGCAGGGGAGCAATTGGAGGCATCAATTATAAGAGTGCCAATCCTGATCATGAGAGCTCCATACCCTTATATGAACCATGGTTGAGAGTGGGCGCAGACACTCAGACCATAAGGTATAACTTCTCCAACTCCCATCTTCTCTCTCTCTTTATAAAAATCTGTTGTTGCTAGCTCTCCACCAAGCATGTTGGGAGGAAATTGCTCAAGAGTTCAATTCTATCAACCTGATACTCTGGGAGGTTTCGTTATTTTATTAAAACTAAATTCCATAAATCAAGACATAGCTAATTTGGCATGTTTGGTGGTTAAGCTTGACTGTCAACTTGATTAGATTTAGAATCACCATGGAAACAAATTTCTTGGCACATCTCTGAGGAAGAATCTTAGATATGTTGAGGTGGGAAGCTCCAGTCTAAATGTAGGAGGTACCATTGGATGGGCTTGAGTCTCAAACTGAATAAAAAAGAAAGTGAGCTGAATGCAGAACTTCATCACTCTCTGCTTCTTAACTGTGGACCCAATGTGAGCAGAGGTTTCATCTTCCTGCTGCTATGACTTCTCCATCACAGTGAACTTCCTGCTACCATGACTTCTCCATTTGAATGGACTGTGACCCTTAGAACTGTGAGCCAAAGTAAACCCTTCCTTCTTTTAGTTGCTTTACAGGATATTTTGTCATAGCAACGAGACAAGAAACTAATACAGTGTGATAATGAGGGGGGGTTGCTAGTCTACACATATGCATATATATATAGATATATAGACATATCTTCTTAAAAGCAGCTACTTTTTGACCAGAGCTACTTGTGCTAACTTTAAATGTTAGGGATACTAAGATGAATGAGGAGTTACTACTCTTCCCACAAAAACCTTCACGTTATAGGCACTATCTTTGAAAGACACCAGTACCACATATTACATATAGTCATGGTACAAAGGTAGTATTAGAGGTGAGAGTCACTGTCCATTCATGTCTGTGATGGACTGGATGGGAGAATCAGACTATAGTGTACTGGAGCCAGCTGCTAACATTCAGGAGTGACAGCTGAGACCTGCTATTCATGGCTGTACTCAGTGACAGCATAGTGAAATTCTTGAAATCAGCATGATTGGAGTATTTATACCACATGGATTGGTGAGCAATACAAAAGCAGGGTGGTTTTGTTCCAAAGAGGCAGTTGTTGAGCACATACCAGCACGCTACCAAAATCACAATAGTGATTTCTTCTTCTAACTTCCATTTTGGCTGCTAATTCGCTTTAGAGTAAGCCATTTAGTATCTCCACCCTTCTATGGAAGAGTCCACATGTTTTTAAGGGAAGCTGTGGGAAGCAGGAAAGCACACAAAAGGAAACCCTTGGAGCTTGCTACACAAAAAGCTTTCCTTTCTGTATTCTTTGACCCCAGAAAGCAAATACTAAGAGGGTTCCATGACTCTTTCAGGCTCTAGCTAGAATCAGTAACAGGTCTCACAGGGAGGCATCCTCTTCTCTGTTTGAAATCGTAATGCTCCAAATGATCTGTTTATCAAGGAAAATAAAACCATATAACATATAAAGTGTCACCTGCCTTGCTGTTTGTTCTAACTGGATGATACATTTTCACCTACTTTTCCAAGAGCAGCAAGAAGAGGAACAAGGTCTCCAACATTTACTATTAGTATTTTTTGTGCCTCCTTTTGCACAAAGCTTTGTTTCTATTATTTGGTCTTTTATCAAAGCCTTACTGAACATCTTCTCTAGTGGGATTGTGGCAAACCTCTCTAAGGTACCATTTCCCAGGGCTGAGGCTGAGTGTGGTGAAGGGTCTGGGTCCACTGTGTTTTCTGAAGGAGTGTGCACAACTGGGGAATGGCCTGGGTGAAGTGACAGCAAAGCTATTCTGGGATAAACTGGATGGAGATCATTTAGAAGAAAAATTTGCATAGAATTAGTCCAGCATTTTCTATATGTCAGCCTGTTCCTTTCTGCTTTTGCCCTTTAAGAAGGATAAATAAACGATTAAGAAATGGGAATGGAACGCAAAGTTTATTACTGACTTCCTTTGGCTCAAAGCTAGATTCTGTGCAGATACCTTGCATGAATAAGTGTTACCCGCACCTTTACAGGTCTCAGAGAAGAGGCTTCTGGGAACTCAGCGACCTGTGAAGTCCATGTGCTACTGCTGGTTTTACAGGTTCACCCAAATCCTCTGACTCTCAGTTTCTTCATTGAGTTCTCATTTCACAAAAGCCATTCACTTTTTCTTTGGTCACTGATGAAGGGCTTACTACGTGCTGAATCAGTCATCCTCAACCTTGTAAAGAAGTTTTGTTTTTTAACCCAACACCTGGGCTCTTACTTCCTTGAGAGTAACAAACTCTATTTAAGCCAGGGCCAAGGGCACCTGTAGTGGTAATAGTGATGATGATATTATGAAAATGGCTAGAGGCATAAGTGTCTAATGCTACTTGTTTTCATATATGACCTCATTGACTCATTGCAACAAACCGGTGGTATAATAGAGAATTTTATCATCCCCAGTGAAAAGGAGAAAGTGAAACCCTACAGAGGATAGCAAATTGCTCAAGATTCATATATAGTAAGCAACTGATATGGGAAAGTTCCCATTTTTACCACTATTACATACCCACCATATTTCTGCAATTTCTGGAAGGTTGCTCTTTATTTCTAAAGTTGTGTCTATCTGGCATATCTTAGAAGATGATTGGTTCTCCAAAACCATCTAACTCTTCCCTTCTATTTCTGTATTTTGCTGTCCAATAAGATATATAAATTTTATATATATATATATATATATATATATATATATATATATATATATAATTGTATATATTAAACAAGCATATATACAAACACTAGGAATGCGAAATTGTAGGGTGGTGAGGGGTAGCAGTTTTCCAGGGAAAAGACAGAGTGTTTTTAGTTCTCTAGAAGTCCACTCATTAAATCCTCAAGGGAACCATGTTGAAATCTCATAGGTTCTTCGTACCTGTGAGGGCATTCCTCATTAGCCTGGGTAGGAAAATGGGTACTCCTGGATGGATGAGTCAGTCACAGGATCAGACACCATTTAATTTCAGCTGAAGTGTTCATTCCTTTTTCTAACCCTGCTCAACATGTTCCCAGGCATTGCTGATCACCATGTGTTCTTCTTATCTGGAGTCACTACTCATAAAGGGTACTCTGAAATATAAAATCCAAAAACTGCCAATATTACCTCACCCAAATCATTTTTTCTTGTTCAGTCTAGTGATCATAAGATAAGGAAACTGGGCATGGACCTATAATCTGAGCACCCAGTGGGGGGTGGTTGTTGCAGCAATGGAATTATGAATTTGAAGCCATCCTGGGCTACACGGTAAGATTCTGTCTCAAAAAAAAAAAAAAAACCAACAACAACCAAAACAGACACAACAACAATAAAGGTGGGGGAGAGTAGAATTGATTTATTAAGAGTATAAGGTCTTGGTGTCTTGCTCATGTTTGTTACCCCAGAACCCATAGGGTGATTAGCATATATATTTGTACAGTTGGCTGTACAATAGGTCTTTATTGAAGAAGTGAGTGGACACAATAGGAAGCTCTGTCACTTTCACATGGGCATTTTCAACCCCTTGGATAAGATGTAGTGATGATGGTTATGGCAAGCTGCTTTGACTCCCAGTGTCCATTGTACTGTGGGCTGAGCCACTACCTGTGAAGTCAGATATGCTCATTTATAAGTAAAGACAGTCAACCGAAGTAAGCTTAGGGGTCTTGCTTAAGGACATTTGGTGGCTGATACACAACTTAGCTCTTGAGATTTGCCTGCTAAATTCTGTATCTTTTCCTGTAGGAATGGGAGATATTACCAATGCTCAACCCCAAAACAAAAGGCAGGATATGAGCACCCGTGTTCTGTGTGAGAGGGCTGCTCAACCATTCTATTTTCAGACTGTCATCTGTCATCCTTTCTTTCTTCCTCGTGGTATGCCTGTCATACTTTCCTCTACCCACTAAAATCACGGCAACCAAAAGCATCTTCCAAGACTTTGTTAATTGCACTCTGAGAAGCGAAATTGTTACTTGCAAGATCTATGGGTCCAAAGATTCTGTGCAAACAATAAAATGTTATTGAGTTTTGATGACTTGTTTTTAATGAGAGTACTGAACACAGAAAAGTCTGGTAAGGATTATAGAGCAAAAGGTTCAGGGGCAGAAGACAAAGTCAGGCAAATGCAGTCATTGCTGCAGTCTAGCTAAAAATTCCAGTAAACGTTCCTATTTTCTTCATTGTCTTGAGCCTCTACTTTCTGTCTACTTAAGTTTTTCATAAGGTGTATTATATTATGGTTTGTTTGTGTGTATGCAACACACACACACACACACACACACACACACACACACACACACACACAAGATCTTTCCTTTAGGAATGTTTAAAACTTCCCCTTTCCTGCTTAAAATCAAAATGAGCAGAATAACTTAATTAAAAACAAATTAAAGTTAGGCTACTTTGGTCTTTGACTCACAAGTAACATTCATTTTCTAGCCAACAGATGAACATTTAAATTCAGGGAAAGTAGGGGATTAAAGCCTAATAAAATGTTATATAAACTCTTAAGTCATGTTGACTTCAATGGTGAGATCATGCCAAGAAAGTTAATGGAGCCAGCTCCAGGGACGACGACCCTGGTGATTTATCCACCTCTGTGCACTTCTAAGCAGAAACACATGTCTGGAAAATGAGCCTTTGCAAACCAAAGAGAAAGATCAAACTGCCAAGTTGTATGGCAGGCCTCCTCTTTGCGTATGACTTTTATACTGAAGGGCAGTCTTCCTTACATGGCTGCAAGAGCATTCCACTGGAAGGCGGAAAGCCTAACGCGTGCAGGAATGTGTCTCTGTGCAGAGAGTATTTCCCAGTGCTGCTGTTCACATTTCAAAGGGACCCCTTGCATCAGGGTCCATTTTAGGATCGCTCAGTGAAAGAACTGTTTTGTTTGTTGTTATTGGATTGTTTGTTTCCTGTTAAAGAATTAGTCCAGAATATGCAACAGGAAGACATCTCAATGTGTTGTGAAAATAAATTGCTTTGACATTTAGTCATTACCTTGCTGGCTATCTGGGTTTGTGGCCCCAAGAATCTGTTTAACCATTCTTATGCTTATTCTTCTTCCCTACAAATGGGGTTACATGCCCCCACCATCTTTGGAGGCCAGGAAGATGTAGAGAAATGGTGGTGCCTCCTCTGTGGAAGGCTGGATTAGCAGCTAGGTCAGAATCTTGTTACCTGGGAGGCCAAATGTAGTTAGTACCCATGGTTTGCTCTGCACAATGTTTTCAGACACTGTGAGTTAACTGCCAATACTTCAAACTTGAAGGTTTCAAATAAAGACCTACACATTAGCCTTTAGGGAAAACCAGCCAGTTCCATCAATATTGGGCTCTTGTAGTTACAGAGTTCTTCCCATCCTCCAACGTGCGTTATTCCTGATGTATATGTCTGGCTTGTCTTGCTCATTCATGTTATTCATCTGATAAGTCTAGAACTGAAGGTTTGGGCCATATTGCACAAAATAGTTACGGAAACTGGTATACTTGAAGATGTAAGGATGCTAAGGCCTAGTGGTATCCACTCTGCCTCCAATAAATTCACTGTCTTATTAAGGGCTTATTGCAAGTGATGATTTCAATTTAGGAGGAATTTATTGAATTCCTCCTGTAGACCTGGCACTGAAGGAACAAACTTAATGAGATCTATCCCCTGCCCAAGAGGAACCAGCCCTGCTGACCTCTTCAATCCTATTGATTGGATTGGAGTTTCTCTATTTCTGTTTCTAGCCCAAGTTGAAACTCATAATATCATTAACTTTATATATTCTGTTTATGATACCATCTAGTTGAGCCCTAGTTTTTTGTTTTGTCTTGTTTTCAATGTACTTATAGCACAAAATAGTTGCAATAACTTTGCTGATGATAAATTCCATTTTTCTGTAACTGTAGAAAAGACAAACAGAAAATAGATTGCATTTTATTTCCTATGGAGAGGGTTTTTTTTTTTCCTTCTTCCTCTTAAATATAAGGCTTCTCAGTGCTTAGCCAAGTACCTGTCATCATGGAGATCAAGTAAGAGATGTCTACTGAAGTTGATGGAGGAATGAATAACATCAGATGAAATTCAAAAATCAAATTTGACTCACCTCTATCCCCACACTCTTCCATTCAGATACTCACCTAACACATATTTAATGGGGAAAAGAGTTGTAGATCGAGAGAATGGTTTCAAAGCCCTGATGTGGGAATCGCCTTGGCATATTTCAAGAAATAGAAGGGAAGCCAGGGTGGATGGTTTCCATCTTGAGAAATTCATAAAGAACGGATGGCCAGGAGGTAAGAGTAAACTTAACTTAACTCCCGTCAAACAGAGCAAGCGGGAAGTGATGGGCAATGGCCATAGAGTAACTGGCAGTTGATGGGGATTCCAGATGGATTTAGAAGTTTGAGCATCTGTTGGCACCATGACAACAGCCAACAGATACGTAATGCCAACCACATGTACAGTTTCAAATTTTCTAGCAATCCCATTCTAGGAACCACATTTTCTAGTAGCAACATGTTTGTTTTTAGTGTTGAAAAGAAATGTCTATTCCAAATTACTGTGTATTTTCTAAAATATCTCTTTATATTGTCTACTTTATTACTTTAACATCTTTTTTTTAACACAACAAACAGCTTTGTTTTGTTATGTTGCAGAAAATTGCAATTGACATTCCTCCTAAATCTGTGATATTTCTTCTAATCTTTTCAATTAAGTTTTCCTGTGGTAGAACTGGCTGCTGGTTCTACATCTGTGCTACCCAAGATTTCTTAATCTGTCTACAATTATTTCAGTAGAAATCAATTTAATAATTCATTTTATTTTTAATCTACATTTATTTATTTATGCGTAGGTGTGTGTGTGAACACACATGTACACATGCCTCACATGCCACAAGGCTCAAGTATGAATGTCAGAGGACAACCTTCTGGAGTAAATTCTTTCCCTGTACCATATGGATCCAAGGGATCAAACCCAGTTCATCATGTTTGGCAGCAAGTAGGTTTTGCTGATAAGCCATTGAGCCCTTCCACATTTAATAATTTACAATTAAAATCATAATTTCCATTTAGTTGTTAATTGTGGCTTATATAGGTCTTCCTGTAAATTGTGCTATCTATATGAAATGTTTAAGTAATCACATTGCAGTAATGTATAGCACAAAGTAATGAAACACTTTAAGTTCAATAAATATCTGATGACAGACGTGTGCCAAGATGTGCACAAATGACTCATGTAGCCAACATGTTCACTAAATATATCAGTTAAATATATAGCTGTGACCGTAATACTTGAAAGAATGACTTAAAAGAGAAAAGGCTGTTTTGTCTCATGGCTTCGGGGGCTTTTAGTCTCTCATGGCCAGAAAGACGTGGCTGAGTTCCCACCAGTGTGACCTCTCAGAAACTCTTCAGGTTACAGCAAACCAGCAAGCAGAGTGAGCTCAAGGAACCAGAGATAGAGTGTAACCATCAAAGCCACATCCCCAGGTGACCTGCTCTTCCAGCTAGATCCTACCTGCTAAGAGCTCCATGCCTTCCAATACAGCACCACCAGCTAGACCTCACATACTCAAAGGCCCATAGAGGACATTTCAGATCAAACTATAGAACTCATACAATACCACCTTGTGCTATGTAGCAGTTCAATGTAAACTAAAGCTAAAATGAAGGTGAATTTGTGTTTTGAGCTGCTTCAGCTTTTAAATCCATTTTATAAGGATTAAAATGAACTAAGATTTGAAATTCAGTTCCTCTGTGTTATTAAGCTACATGGTCAATGCTCTATGCTAGGGTGGAGCTGACGACTGCTTCACCGGACAGTGCAGCTCTGGTGGAATTTAACATGGAGCTTCTCTGCCTGGGACTCTCCTAGCCAATTCCAACCAGTGTGAGGGAGTTTGGGATGAGTTCTAAATACTCTCCTGTCCTTCCTCCTCCTTGCTCTTACATTCTGGCCTATTTAAAACTAAAATGATCTTAAAACTGTCAGTGAATAAATCAGTCATTATGAAGTCCAGCCCTTTGAAAGCCAGACTCCATTTTTTAAAACATGTTTCCTTGAAGAACAGCCAACATTTTCTTTAAGAAAAAGGAAACAATCCATTTGACACAGAAAAATTAATTCATCTACACATGTGACTTTTTAAGCTCCTAGGCTTTAAATATGCATGCCCATAAAGCCAGCAGTACTGAGAAGGCCAAGGCTGGCTGCCAGCCATTGCCATTGCATTATGGCACTGAGACGATACCGCCACGGGTTGGCTTAATTTGTTCATTTTTATGTAAAATGCCCTAATATGGTACTGTTTGACAATGGTTGTTTCTGCCATTAAACAAATAATCCCAATAAAAGCTTTTGAAATTTGGTAGACCTGAGAGCTTCCTGGAGCACATGAAGCAAATGGCCCTGGTTTTAAAACCTGTGTGCTTGTGGAGTGACACTCACTAATGTACTGTGTGATGGTGGAGTAGGTGCTGGCTGTCACATACATTCTGCTGTCTCCATGTGCATCTGTGCACATCCATGAAATGTTTTGTTCACCAGCCACTTTGGGCTGCTTAAACTCTGATCCCTCCAGTTACCCTAATGGGTGGCCAGACCTTCCATCAATGCCCCTTGTCCTTGGGTAGCACTTTGAAGCAAGAGCAGACCCCTTCATGTCTGTGAGACTCTGGGCTTCAAGAAAGATCAACCTTGACTTCCCACTGCTCGTGGAAGACCCTCTTTGCCCCTTTGTCCCCCATGGCTAGAGTCACAAATATTAATGCTACACTTCCACATGCTGGGCTCAGAATGGTCCCTTTTAATTAAAATATGGATCTAGTTTTTCAAATGCATTTTCAGATTTCTGCATGGGGAGAAGGGCTGCTCCTGCCGAGTGCAATTTCAGTTTGTGCAAAATAGGTGCAGATTTCATTCGGTTCTCTTTGAAGTTGTGGAACGTCCTGAAACCCTGGGATGATTTTTTTGCTGCTTTTATATTCTCAATGGTTTCCTGGATATTAGGGGAGAGCTTTCATGTATTCACAACTTGGGGATTCTGAAACATTTTTTTGGATAAATATTAAGGGGAGCCAAATTGAATCAAAGTTAAAGTGAATCAAATAGGCCCTAAATAAGAATTTTAAAGTAACCTTTAATATTTATTGTTATTAGCCAAGATTACTCTACCATGGTTCTCATACCAATAAGCCAAAAGTTTCTTGTAGAGAAATGACCTCTATGCACATCAATGTAGCTGCATGGAAAGAGAGCCCTAACTTTCCCTGTGAAGACAGCTAGAAACAGGTCCTGGTGAAGGAATTCTCCTTGCATGAATTTTTCTCACTTTTAAAGTGGGTCATGGCTTCCTTGGATCTCACACTATCTCCCTGGGCTTCATTTGGGCGTGAGTGTTGGTATCTATGTCCTTCTTTATACTGTCTCCTCAGGCATACACCTGCTTCTTCCACAGAATGATTGTATCCTACAAGTCTGCAACAGTGCTGGGTGCTGGTATTGCCCAGTGTGTCCCTAGTGCCCTCTGTCCTCACTCCCTTCATTTTATCTTCTGCCGCACTCTGCATTCATCATGGGGTGTGGTGCTTAGAGTTCTGCATAAATAGACAAAGCAGGCGTTTGGAGGTTTGAAAATGCTAATAACCAATTCTAATATTATTTTAATAATGTGGAGACTCAGCTCCCCTGGTCGTCTGCTGCTTCTGTTGTCCACAATGCCCTCCTCCTGCCTGATCCCTTACGTTCTCATGCTCACATATTCACCAAAACTAAACTTTACACAGGGGCTTTGGTTTCAACTTTGGTCCTTTGAAAAATAGATTGCTTATAGATTTCAACCTTTGCATCTATGATCAACTTATAAAGACCAATGTGTTTCCTATGCCTTCTTTTAAAACAGAGTCATGATGGTTGGGTTCTGTGTCATGTCTAGATTTATCTGTAATTCGTACTGAGAAGTGAAGGAAGAGAGCTCAGTTCCATTGTCTGTTATTGAATAAGTTGTCCCAATAAAGTAGACCATAGCAGATCTATGAGGATTACCCACAGCCCATTGCAGTAGCCCAGCTCAAAGGCCCTTCACCCTACCCTGACCAACCATATTTCCACAAGCCATCCTCTTAGCCTCATTTCATTTTGTGATTTGGTTTTGTTTGTTTTCCTATCTGCCTGCTCTACCAGCCCCCTTTCTCCGAACATCTTCCCCTTCTCTATCATCTGAACTGCCTGGCTAATCTCTCCCCTTTCTTGATACACTGTTGGAAACTGGGCTTCAGTCCTTGCAAAGATGCCAAAGTTTCAAAGACAGATAAGGCTAGTGAGCTTGCTGCCACATCTAATGATTTGAGTCCGATCTCGCCAGGGGTCCACATGGTGGAAGGAGACTCTTGCAAGTTATCTTCTAATCTCCATATGTGTGCCCCCGCAAATGAATAAGTCAGTATAAAAAATAATGATTATAGATAGATAAGACCTACAGAAGTCTTGAAACATTGACATGTTGCTTTTGCCATTTTATGTTCTCAGAGCTTTGCTTACAGGGAATAATTCCTAGTCATTGATTGTCATTGCTATTGTTTGGAAATCTGAAGACAACTGCTGTCAGGACAATACTGCCGCATATAAAACTCAGCCTGGCTCACCCTCTGCACCCAGCAGAGCATCTTGGACAGTGGGCTCTCGACAACAATAAGCAGAAAGCAAAACAAAACAAAGAGACCCGGAGCAGGAAGCGAGAGGTGGTATCTCACTGAATTCTCTCTAGCTAGAAAGCTGGGGCAGCCTCTGATATGCCTCAGGGGCCTGGGACAAGTTGTTCAAGCTGTGTCTCACAGCCACTCACAACAGTTAACTTCAGGCACATTTTCACACTGTTTGGCTCAAGCTCCTGGCAGCGTTCCTAAACACTCTGAGGAAATAATTCCACAAAGTGGCATAAATTAATGTGACTAATTAACATGATGTTAATTATTTGTAAATTGTATGTTTGGATACACATTACTTGAGAGGCATATGTTATATTCAATGTTTACTGAAACAAATGACTGCTGATAGCTCCTCCTGAGTGTTCCCTTCCCAACAGTCAGCGAGTGGAGGTTTCTCTAAAAATAAAAACCGTGTCCTCAGGGGAGCTGCATGAATGACTGAATATAATCAGCTGCCACCAAAGTAGCCCCGGTCCCTTAAAATGTGCAAGTAACTGAAGCATTCCACCTCAGTCCTGCTGTGTTTTAGCGATGGCTTCATTAGACCAGTTCTTCTCTATGAAAACTCACAAACTGATGGAGCTTTAGGGGTGCTTCTGAAGTCTAGCTGCTAGAGTAAGGGCTTCCCATAAGTGACTTATAATCTAAAGAGAGGCAACTGCATCCTTACCATACACATGGGGCAATAGGGGTCCGTGAAGACCAGGGAGATGAGATACATATAGGGCTGGCCATTGGATTTCGGAATTGTGTGTTTTGTTTGTTTCAAGCTTCCTAGGATCCTAAATATATTATTCTGCTATATATATAATGGAAGTTTGGGCTAAGGACATAGTTCCCTTGATAGAGTGCTTGTCTGGAATGCAGAAAGCCCTAGGTCCGAGCTCTAGCACTCCACAAACCCATACCTATAATCACCCCCATTTAGAGGTGGAGACAGGGGGATCTTAATTCAAGATCATCATCAGCTACAAGATGAGTTTAAGGCCAGCCTGAGCTAGATATGACCCTGTTTCATACAAATAAAATTTAAGACAGAGTTAGGAAACTCTCCTTTATGCTGACAACTTCTCATGAACACCAGAATCCAGGGGTAGTTCTCAGTCCTGTCTATATGACACTACATCCTGTACATACTCACACAGACAATACATTTTTCTTTCTTGCTTAAGAAATCACCACTCACCATAGCCACTAGCTTTTATGGTTTCAGGAAAATCTTCACAATTAAACAGATAGAAAATTGTTCATACCACGGATCTCAGCAGCCCTGTTATCTGATTTTGTATCCTTTCTTTATGAAGTTACAAATTTTCTCCTCTTCCAGGGAAAGCATACTGTGGCTTGTCTTTGGCATGTCCTCTATGCCCAGCATCACTACTCTTTCATTTTGGGACCGTTATGAAGTAAGCTAAGGGCCACTTGAACACAAGTGCTAATGTGCTGCAACAGTCATTCTGATACACAAACTTCTAGGTGGCTATTAGGCTGGTAACATATACAGCCTAGACTCACTGAGCAAAGTGATGGTTTATGTTCTGCATGGGATAGTGCAGGAGCTAGAGTCAATCCTGCTTTCTTAGAATGGTGTACAACTTAAACTTTATAAATGGCCTATTTCAAGAATCTTCTCTTAATATTTTGAGGGTGGTGTTGACCACGGCTAACTGAAACAGAGGAAAGCAAAGCTAAGAATAAGAATATGAAGCCTTTATGATATTCTCAGGAGTTGGTGTTTAACAAGAGTTTTAGAGCACCAAGTATCCTAGCAACACATCTGTGATTATTCCATGCTGCTACATGAGTAAAATCATGAGCTTGTTGAAATCCATTGTCAAGACTGAGTGGCCATGTGCATCAGGGTAAATAATGGTGATCCTTCTTCCATGACAGAATGAAAACAAGACCATGGTTCTACTTGCTCATGGGAAAGCCAAGGGAAGAATGAACACATCCCTATTCCAAATGTCACTGCTTAGGGGCAATCCCTCCAGATTCCAGACTTTATTATGTGCATAGATATTAAGGAAAGGTTAAAGCAATGAAAAGACAGAATGAAGACTAGCTCTTGGTCCAAGGAACCAACTGAGAAGAGGTTCCTGTGCTCATTTCAGAAGCAGGTGCAGTATCTTCTGTAGAACAGTTGTCTAGAAGGTGTGTCTCAGTGAGACATGTAGAAGTATTGCTGACAGTCCACGATATTTTCTCATATTCATGGGATCTATTCCTGAAGCTAAAGCAAGGAGCAGTGCATCTCTTCAGGACAAAGAAAAATTCCTTACCTATCAGGCCATGCATATAGATAGAAGAGATAAATATTCCTTACAGGTCAGTTTCAGCCATGAGTTGTAGTAATGCCTTAAAATATTGTTTGGAATAATCATGATTTGGCAGGTTTAGATGGAATGATATTAATTATTAGTTTATCTGTAGGTATGTGTGTGAATCTGTAAACTCTCATAACAATAATAAAGCTGATATTAGTCCAGAGCTTCTGCAGGCAAGGACTGCTGTGAGCCTTCCAGTAGACATGAAGTTGGCATCCTAGACTTGCAAATGAGGAAACAGGTTAAGAGTTTGTATATGGCACTGATGGGATTCAGAGGGTCTGGATCTGCTCCAGCTTTCAGAATACCTGGGATGTCTTAATGAGTACATCAAGAATCGTGTAGGTTAATTTCCCCAAATGTATTAGAGGCAGCATGATGTTGCTATGTAAGAAGAGTTTGGCACTTGGATCTAATGTTCTCTCTGTCTCTCTTGCTTACACACACACACACACACACACACACACACACACACACACACACATGCATGTGCACATGGATGCACATAGTTTTTATGGCAACAGGTCTATATTCAAAAACCCAAGGAGGATCTGGAGTGATGGTTCAGTGCTTAAGAGCACTTGCTACTCTTGCAGAGGACCCGAGTTTTGTTCCAAGCACACGGCATCCACATGGCATCATACAATCATCCATAACTCTAGTTCTAGAAAATCTATCACCCTCTTCTGATCTCCGTGGGTACTAGGCATGCACGCAGTGCTAGCATACATGCAGGCAAATAACTCATGCACAGAAAATAAAAATAACAAATGTTCTAAAAATAGCAAGGAAAGTAAAATCTTACAATTATGTTTTATTTAAATTAAATAATTAAAAATTCTTTTATTAAAATTTAAACATTAAAATAAAAAATACACTGAACAATTAGACTTATAGAATATGTTTGCAGGGACCATTAACAAACTTACACTTCACCACAGGGGATAATCTAGCTAAAGTGCAATTGTTATTTTAGCTTGTCAAATAATGTTGTCAGTTTTTGACAGCAGGAGTTCTGAGTAACCTTCCTCATAGGGTTGTGCCCAAAGAAGCTAGGCATAAAGTTTTAAGTTGAGATCTGGTATCTTACCACAGTCTACTTAACATAGGATTAATATTTTCCTTTTCTACATAAAAATGTAGTTTTCTAAGGGATCATAAATTTTTCAACAGCAACTGTCTGATTCTGACTGTAAAAAAAAAAGTCAAATTATTGGCTTGAGCTAACATTTTTAAACTCTGCCCTGCTTTGTACTTACTTAAAACATCCCAACTTCAGAGCCCTTCCTCTGTGAATTAATCATGTGCAGAGTACACGGCATTGGAATTTAGCTATAAATATAAATGAAATGGCTCCAGCTATGGCTGGCTTCAAAAAAGCTAGAGCGATTTGCAGTTTTCAGGGGAAAAATAAGAAAGAGAGAAATTTTAAAGAAAAAAAGGGGGAGTTGAGAGGAGTGATTAAATATAATAGAGTCTTTTGCATTCAAATGTCAGACTTGTGTTGAATATCAACTTTATTCCAGATACTCAGCAAATCAGTTTATAAGTTCTACTGTCAAAATAAAAAGAGTTGAATGGTCTTTACTAGGCTCTTTCATTTCCTTCCCACTTCATCTATGGACCGGACAGTGAGAAAGGAACCTACCCATTTGGATCATTTGGCCAGATAAGCACATGGCTGATGTGGGGTCTGTCTGGTACCATCAGTCTAGTGGGTGTGTCAAGCTAAAGAGCTTTGCAAACAAGATGGGAAGGGACTGAAATGAATACATGGTATCTACAAGGCCAAGGACATATACTTTATACTAGATAATCCTTCCAGAAAAACACCTTGAATGAGTTTCTAGAAAGTACTTTCAGTTACATGGAGTCTGTCTTCAGATCTGGTTGATGTCTTCACCTCTGCTCATGCATGTAGAACTGGAATTTGAAATTGGGGACCACACTGAGTTATGGTTCAAGTTGTTACACTGGTTAGTTAGTAGAGGAGGTGGCGCAAAAACTATGCTATGTAGCCCTTGACTTAATCACTTAACTGTTCTGTGGATGCAATGAGAACATCTATCTGCTTTTTGAGATCAGTGAGAAAAGCATCCAGGATCAGCTGTCCGTGTTCCAGACACGCGGCTTATATGTCATGATTCTGGTTAGGGACACAGAATGCATGCTGTTGGTATATTTATTCCACTCCAGAAATCCTAGGAACTCAGACTAGTAAGCAATGTTGAACACACTGCACAAAGTAAAATGATGGAAGTTATGTTGAGAGTACTGTGGCAGCAAAGGAGAGAGCTGAAAGTGCCTGTAAAGTATGCCAAGGGTATGAGTTACTTTTCTGCTATTGCGATAAAACACCACAACCAAAAGCCATTTAAAGAGGAGAGGGTTTATTTTGGCTTATGGTTCTATATGGATAAGAATCCATATGGTAAGAAGGTATGAGGGCAAGCACAGGCATGGTGTCAGGATCAGGAAGCTGACAGTCCACATCCTCTGTAAGCACAAAGCAAAGAGAATGAACCATAAGTAGGTTAAGGCCATATACTCTCAAAGCCCAGCACTAACTACTTACTTCATCCCACAAGGCCCCCAAACAAAACCATGAACTGGGAACGGAGTATGTTATTCCCCAAGCCTATGGGAGGGTATTTCTCATTTAAAACACCGTGCAAATATTAACTAATTAACAAATACACTAAATGAAGAGGACATAGAAGCAAGAGAAACTCCAGAAGTGATTCTGGTGGGAACTAGAATTTGAATAGCAATTCACATATCTGGGTTCCAGAAGGAGGGAGGGCGACAGTGAGGAAGGACTGACTGGTGTTGGTGAGCCAAAGTTTGGGGCCTCATCAGGTTCTGAAACTCATCCAGGGGACCCTGAGCTGGTGGAAGTAGATCTGATATGAGTTTCAGAGACAGGCGAGCATCGAGCCTTGTGCCCTCTGCTCTGCCAAGGAAATCCTTCCTTCACTGGAGGCTGATGGTCACTTACCACACTGCTTAAATGTCTCGATTCAATCATTCCTACCACATTCATCTACCATGCAGCTATTGCTGTAAGCAGTTTTTAAATATCACATTATCCTCCCCCAGAGAGACTCTATACTTACTATAGCAGTCACAGTTTTGACTCTCCTCCCAGCCCTTGGCAAACACTCTCCTATTTTCTATCTATAGGTTTTCCTGTTCTGGACATTTCACAGAAATGGAATCATAGTATATATGTGCTCTCTTTCAACTTAGCATCCTTAGCATGCGTTCATGGTTCATGTCCCTGTTGTAGTAACTATTTCTTCTTCATTTTCTTTTATGAGCAAATATTTCTTTGTAAGGATGTAACACCAAGCATCCACTCACCTGATTGACAGGTGTCTGGGTGCTTTTTGCTTTGGGGCTATTCTGAATACTGTGCCTAGCTATGCACTTTTTTTAATGTGGTTATTTGCATTCATTTCTCTTGTGCGTTCACTTAGCCGTGATACTGTATGGTAATTCTCTTAATGCCTGTTTTTAATCACTGTGAACCTCATAGATCTCTAAGGACACCTAGTGATTATGTCAGGCTCTTTGATGAAGGTATGCACTTCTGGTATTTAATCTTCTTTCTTCGAAGAAGCACTTGGCACATGGGGATGTCAAAACACAAGTGCCACCATTTCTTTCTCAACCCTGTTTGGCATTCTATAGTCAAAGAAATGTTGTCAGAACTGGAGCTTGCTCCTCCCATGTATTCCTCAAGTCCTATGGGGGCACAAAGCATCTTCCAAAGCAGCTACTGGATTTAATTGTACTCAGCACAGTGAATTCCTCTGTACACTGTAGACAGCTGTGCAATGAAGGTGTTTGTAAACACTGAGCAAGTGACAAGTTGGCAAAATATGGTCAGAAAAAAACTCAAGAAGCAGTGAGCGAAAAGACCTGCTTCTCATAGGAGTCACCATTAAAACTGAGAAAGAGTGTTTTAAGTACTATGTTTGCCCTTGCTCCAAAGAATTGGTTCTCCAAATGCATCTCTAGATTTGATCTATAAGGAAAACAAGTCCATAAATAAATTGACATTCTATACTGCAACAAGTCTTCTCATACCCTTATTTGTATAGTACACTTACTTATACTTTATATAAGCCTTGAACAAAGAGATCGTTAATTAATTACCCACCACTAAAGACAAAAATATGCTTATTCTAAGATGTCTATCTGCAGATATGCAGAGCAGACAATAGTTTGAAATTATTAGTTTGAAATAACTCTAAGGATTCTCAAGAATGATTTGTGTGATTTGCATACTTTTTCTTTTGAGAATAATCTGCCCTCTTGGTTTGAAAGGTAGAAAGCTATATGGTTGTGGTAGTTTGAATGAAAATGGTCCCGTAGGCTCCCATAGGGTGTGGCCCTATTGGGAGGTGTGGCCTGGTTATAGTAGGTGTGATGTTGCTGGACCAAGTGTGTTACTCAGGGCAGGCACGGAGGCCTCAGCAACTCAAGCCAGGCCTTGTGTGTCTCTATTCCCTTCATGCTGCCTGAGGATCAAGATGTAGAACTCCCATCTCCTCTCCAGCATCATGTCTGCCTGTACTCTGCATGTTTCCTGCCATGATGACAATGGACTAAACCTCTGAACTGTAAGCCAGCCCCCAGCTAAATGTTTTCCTTTATACGAGTTGCCATGACCATGGTGTCTCTTCACAGCAATAGAAACCCTAACTTAGACAATGGGTCATGGGACCACTTAAATAAGAATAGTACTATCATGATAGTAAATTATTCTTCAGCGTTCTTTTCTGCCAGTTTGTCACACTGAATATTTTGCTTGCATTGTCTTAATGACATTTTGATACTGCTCTGAGGAAGGAACTACTATCAACCCTACTTTGTAGATGACGAACTTAATGTCCAGAGCAGATACATCCCATCTCCAGGATCCTGAAACTGAGAACTAAGAGAATTAGAACTGGAACAGAAGTATGCTGTGCTTCAAGCACTGCACATGTAGAGCCTCCATGGAATTAGGAGGGAAGTGCCCATCCCTCTGAATACCTATTCTCCATGTGTTGGAAAATTGTTGTGATAATCTCACTCAATAGACCAAGACAAATTACTGCCATTTCCTGGAAAGCCATCATAATGAATGTGCCAATCTCTCGTGCCCAGAATATGACAGACATCACTGCAGGGCATTGAGTAGGTAACCTACTCTAAGGCACAGGTGTTTAACCAACTTTGCCATTCAGCCAGAAGAACATCATCACCAACAACAAAAAATAAATTTTTCTTTCTGTCAAACCCAGTATTTTCTTTTTATTCAACTCGACCCCAATGGTACATTGTTTTCATTTTGATGGCAATTAGCTGTTTTTTTTATCCACGAGACATTATGAAAGATTTACTCCCACCTATGGGTGGTAACAGGAATCCATTCCCCATGTCTACTTCCAAGAGCTTAGCATAAGATATAGGCTAAGTAAACAGTTAATGAACACATAATTATAACGATAGTGTGTGGGCTTCCTTGGAAGAGCCAGTCACAAATAGTTTATGGCAGCCACCTAGAGGAGAGTCATGGACACTGGGCAGAAACTGGACCCAGAATTTGGACCCTTGGAAAAGAAGGCCCAGGAGTGATACTGAAACAATAGTAATTTTCTTTTAGTCCTTAATATCCTTTGTTAGATTCTCTGGTTATGTTTTCTTCATTTATCTCTCTGACACTTTATCATCTTGTTACTGGGCATTTAATTTGTTGACATCATTTTCTTACCAAGATCTGAATCATGAAATTCCTATGGAGCATTTTTTCCACTTATTTTTTCTTAGAAATGGGCTTATCTACTACATTATCTTTCCTTTTTGTTTGCTTTTTTCTTTTTCTTTTTTGTTTTTTTCTTTCTTTCTTCCTCTTCCTCCTCCTCCTCACCCTCCTCCTTTTTTAAGACAAAAATATCACTCTAGCGCTGTAGCCTGTATTGGCTTCAAACTTAAGGCATTCTTCCCGCCTCAGTGCTAGGATTACAGGCACATGCTATCACACCCAGATATTTTCTTTAAAACAAACAACAACAACTAAAAAAAAAAAAAAGAAAAAGAAAATATTCCTTTTCTTTTATCTTATTCTCATTCCAAGGTGGTTAAGACTTCCTTCATGACATGATGCTATGAGCATGACCATCCACTCTACTGTAAGGGCGACTAGGATTTCAGTCAAACAATTGACTTCTCCAAGGCAGTTGGCTTTGGAAAGGAAGACCAAGTTTGAAACTGATACTTTTGCATGCTCAAACCCCATAAATATCTGTTTCCTTCTTAGTTACCTGATCTTAAATTTCATCGCACTACAGGTGGCCCCGTTACATCTTTGGTTATCCCATTCATCACTTTGTTGTTGTTTTCCTTTCTGATTAGTGACATTTGGTATTAAGATATCTGTCCCTAACTCACTGAATTCTTTCTTCTTTTTCCTCTGTGGTACTTCAACTTCGGTTTGCTCCTTTTAGTCCTAAACTATTTGCTTTTTCAGCACAGCCACCCATGGTTCTGTACTCTCAATCACAAGCTTCCGTCTTTCCTTCTCTCTCATTTCCCAATCCATTCACAAGGAAGACCACATTGTCTGTCACAGACACTCCTCATACATCCTGCCATCTCCTGAAATGAAGTATGCTCTTCTTGAAATGTCCTTCATGATTTTTTCCTAAAATACTGTCCACTCATCAAATAATTAACATCTCCCTCTTCTCCTCCTTCCATCTTAAAATCAAATCTAAATGGAAAGAAAATGCCCCTCTGTTTCCAACTTGTCTCCTGCATGGGTTTTTCTTGTCCGTATAGCTTTCGACTTCCCATCCTGATTTGGAGCAGTTATTTTTTTGCCTTACATGTATAATCATAGAGTAGAAAACTCTCTCCCTCCCTCTCTCCATTCCCCTTCCTCTCATATATGCACATACTCTTTCTTTCGTACACACACCCTCTCTCATACTCTCTCTTGCATACATATACACACACATACTCTTACACATATACACACTCTCATATACAGGCTCACACACTCTTTCTTATGTACACGCATACTCTTATACACACATTTTCTCTCAATGTTCTCACCTGCTCACACATATATACTCTCTTTTTCTTACACATACATTCTCTCTTCCTCCCACTCCTAACCCCCCCCCCCGCCACAAAGGCTGTTCATGCAGAACTCGTTGTAGGAGAGAACTTCAGCAATCAATATATTTGACTCTCTTGTCTATCCACTACCAGCTCTAAGACCTGCCTGCTGCTTCATCTCTAGAGTTCAGTGTCCTGATTTATAAATCAGGAATAACCATGCACCATCTAATTTGTAGATCCTGTTATGAGGACCGTATCTTATGACACAATAAATGGATATAATAGTGTCTGTGCTTGGCAGTTTTCTATCATTATAACAAACATGAGATAATTTGTATAAAATATTTATTTTGGAGATTCCAGTCCACTTTTCGTATTGCTTTGGGGACACTTACAAGTCAGCACATCATGACAGGAACATGTAGTGACCCATAACTGCTCATCACTCAAGACCATAAGGAAAGACAGTGTGAGAGAACTCCAGGGACACAATCCCTTCCAGAGGTGTGTCCAGAATAATCTACAGGCTTCCCACTAGGCCCCTCCTCTTTACGGCTCTATACTTTACAATAGCACCACTCTGAAAAGCTATCACTTGTCCATATGGAACTTTGAGGGATATTCCATAACCAAGCTTTATCAATGCCTGGAAAATGGCTAGTCATAATTGGTCAAAGCCTGAATACACTTATTGTGCTTCATCCAACAGACCTGGGTAACAACCACAAAGACAGTTGACAAAAATGGCTGGCTTCTCCTCCTTAAAAACTTAAGGCCTTATCTGTAGCTGCCCTAAATAGGCCAACATGCTAGAGCATCTTTCATATGCCAGTTAACCAAAAACTACTTAAAAGTCTTCAATTATGGTAACAGCTGACATCATAGTTGTCTATTTCCCCACTACATTATTAGCTCATATGTTTGCTACAAATATTTTTGCACATCCCCAAGAAATAATACTTGCTCTCCTATTCCTAGTAGCATATCATGATCTTGAGAGACGCAACAGATCAACAGATGATCATAGTGATGGGTATATATATATATATGTATATATATAATATTATAAATGACAATGTGCTACAAAGGAGAAGTCTATCACACATACACACACACCACAGAGTATGTATTTGTATGTATATTCAGCTACAATATGCAATATATACATATATACACATATATGTATATGTGTATACATATATATAATGGAGTAACATAAAATTGGTGTTTAACAAGAAGTGGCATCAGTGGATAGGATAGATGATATTTGTGTAACCACCCAACAAATTGGGAATAACATTAAGTCACTGAGAAACAAGTAGACAGCCTGTCCTGTTTGTCATCTTTGTTTTATACAATGCTTGTCACACCTGCATGGCATGTTGTATTTGTTCCTTGCCTTTAGGTCTTCTACTATTAGGGCAATACCAGGTTTTCTGGTTACTTACTTGTCAAGGAAATAAATTTAATATGAAATGAGTACTTCATCTCAACATTTAAAAAATAAAACAATTCCTTTTGTCCCAGTACCTTCTGTATTTATTTTCTCTCACTGTAATTGGTATCCCTTTCTCATTAAATAATATCTGTTGCCAGTTTGGTATTTGGAATATTACACCTGTCTTTGACTTTTATTTCAGAGTTCCCTCTGAAGCCAAGTTACATCCATGCCAAATTTCGATAGATCCAATTTAACGTAATTAGCTTTAAATTATACTGCATGGCAACAGAAATTTTGAAGCCATTTTTTTTTCCTGCAGACAATGTTGGAAACACTCTAGTCAGAATAAATTCTCTATGTCATTACTGAGAGGGAGAAATATAAAGCCAAACCAGTAGGATTCTTATTTATCTTCCTCCTTGAGCAAACATTATCAAGCTTCTTTGCAGATCTCTAAAGCTGCTTTGGAATTTTATTTCAAAGCGAAAGATCCTAGAATGAATTCATGGTTGTTTTGCATTATATGGATACCATGCATCACAGCAACATCTGACAAATTCCAAGGTGGAGGACGTTTACCTGTGCAAGTCCCTGTGACTGTGGCTACAACAGAGCATACTGTGCTAAACACACTACATGAATATATTGCCCTGTTTGTAGAGAGGGCAGGCCAATCGACCCTGTGCATGTACGCAGAGTGGGCTGCCTACTTTTGTGTGCTGGAGCCCAGAATTGTGCTCTCCAAGCAAAAGTAATTCACTAGATAATGCTTGTTAAGTTGAATGGACCAGTGGAAAAGACTCGGCCTGTGATCATGCAGTGTGAAATGTTTAGGAAGGTTTAAGAAGACACAGATATAGTAAAAGTTAACTTGAACAAGAGAGGAAAGAGTTGACACTTTGTATGATTAGAGCTGGCTCATCTAGTTTGTTTGTTTGTTTGTTTGTTTTTGTTTTCCATTTAGTGAGTTCTTTTTGTTTTTTTGAGACAGGGTTTCTCTGTGTAGCTTTTAAGTTTTCTCTTTTCCAGAGATTACCTACTGTCTTAGCTAACTGTGGCTGGGTTTGTCTGGGTTTGTCTGGGTGAGGCTGACCCTTCTGCTCTGTAGTCATGAGGACAAGATTGAGGTTCACTTAGACACTGTTTCTAGGGAGACACATGCTTCTCTTGTTTGCACCCCTACTTCTTTAGTCACATAGCACCCTCCCTCTGTTAGTGATGCCATCACCGTTTGTCCCTCTGGGGTACAGACTCCCTATTATGTGTGTTCAGTCACAAAGCCC
Organism: Peromyscus leucopus; assembly: GCF_004664715.2. Classification (NCBI taxonomy): domain Eukaryota; kingdom Metazoa; phylum Chordata; class Mammalia; order Rodentia; family Cricetidae; genus Peromyscus; species Peromyscus leucopus. The sequence goes on along the minus strand of NC_051071.1, from coordinate 33,160,082 downwards.
TGCTTTGTCCAGGGACTGTTCTAACCTGCATCAGTTCATTTAATCCTCATATCCACTTAGTCCCATAAGGAAGATTCTGTTAATATCTCATTGCAAATATAAGAAAATGAAGCACAGAGAAATGCACACATTGGTATCCAGACTGTCAAACTGCTGGGTGACAGAGCCAGCTCGGAAGCCTGGGCTTGAGTTCACTCATCCCCTTCTCTTTTGAGGTGGGATGTGCTTCATTCAACTTTGCTTTACAAGCGTCTGCCATCACAACCTCTTTGCAGACTCTCTATGGAAGAACAGGGCAAGAAATGGCCATGGTTAAGATAATGAAGAATAATCCATCCCCATGCTATTGTCCTATGTTTTTCATTAGTCTGTTTGGGCACCCCTTTGTACTTAAGCGTCCTTATCATGCTCTCGGAGCACCCAGGGTTTCTCTGGGGAGCTTTGACCACAGCATATTATTATACATGATTTGTGAAGCACCTGATTATTGAATAGGTTTTCAACTCCAAGAGGATCGATGGGGATCACTGGTTGGCCTGGTCATCCCCGCACCTGGCCCAGAGGAAGCACTCTGTCAACATTTGTGAAGTTAATGCATCAGACATCCTTAACTTACAAGTGGCCACATTATGGCTTTTATACATTCATATAAATGCTTATATAACTGACAGCTCTCTTTCATCCACCCTGGGGAAAAAAAGCGATTGAAAACAACGTCAAGGCAGGCAAAGACTTCCATGAAAGATTTCCATGGAGCATTTGGCTCCTTAGGAGAGAAAAGGAAAGCACCCCCAGGTTCTGTGACGGAAACCTCATTCTCTGAGACTCCACCAAAACAGACTCTGCGAATATTTAATCCAGCCTGAGCTGGATGGAAGTGTGTCCCCAAAGGCAATGGTTTATAAAAACAGGACTTTTATTTTTCCCAGAGCCAAGCAGCTCTGAGGAATTGCAGTGCCTACATTGCTGGGGATCAGATCGGGACTTCTGATTTCAATTAAAGTGTGTCCAAATGGACTCCTAGCAAGAATTTTGTGGTTCTTGTTCTTGCTATCACAGAGTACAAATTGCAGAGTAAACTTCAATACAGTGCATCTTTCACTGCAAGCCAAGCACACAGCTTTGCCTGCGAAGCAGCTTCTCACCTGTCCTTTTGGCAAATCCTACTTGAACTGCTCTGACTCTCAGCAGCTGCAAAGCTTTGCATTCTGCTTGTTGTAGCGCCTAGATAAATTTTAAAATTTATATCATCTCTCTACAATCATTATAATGTTCTGGTTCCTGGCTGATTCAACCCCCATCCCGGTCTTGCCCATCCCTCTCTCCTCTCTTACGAAGGTAAGAGGATTTACTGTAATGAAATGATTTGTATTATTAACCTCAGATAAAGACGCGGTGTTGGAAACAAAAATACATAAATGTACGTTTTTGTGCAGTCCAAAGGGTCTTCAGGTAAGTTAAAGAATCTTATTGTCTGGAGATCAGCGTATCTACTAAATGCCCAGTGTTGCATCAGAAATATCACACATTTAACCTGCTCAGTTAAGAATAGCGTTGAGGTGGGATTCTAGAGCCTGCTGCTTATGAAGCATCATCTCTGAGATGATCCATTTCCGGTTGCTCTGTCTTGGTGAGATTGGGAGAAGAGAAGAACTGTTGGCAAGAGAAACAAAGGATGGTTTAGGCTTCCTTGCACGTGTGTGGAATTTCTGGTAGACTTCAGTAGAGTGTCTGAACCTCAGTGATCCTAGCTGTAAAGTCGGGACCACATAGTCATGATATACAGGATTTGAGCCTTGATGTAACTCAGCTGGAACGTTAGTCTTTTGTGGTGGAATGTTAAATGGCATGTGCCTTCAATCCTAATCTCTGCAAGGACTCAAGGTGTGTCACTATCTGTATTACCGGGGCTCTTGTACTCATTAAACGCCACTTGAGACAAGCCTCTATTTCCTAGGAACACTCTTGATGTATGGTGACTGAGAGAGTAAAGCTTGGGCTTCCAAAGTAGGAATAGGAAACTCCACATAGCACAAACTCTTGCAGAGAATCGAGTGACGCCATCCATGTTGCTGGATCCCACTGAAGGCTTTGGGACCATGAGGGAATGCCAGAGAATGCCAGGGCTCCTTAGAATAGACAAAATACTCGCAAACAACATTTTGATGAGTCAAGTTGGAGGAATGCATCCCATATGTTTCATATTTGCCTAGAGCTTACATGGAAGTATTTAAAACCTAAAGAAAGAAGTGCTAGCAGGGTATACTGTCCCATTCCACTAACCCAAAACTATTTGGAACAGAGCCTAGTTCCTCTTTCTCTGTGCTCGTCCAGAGCTCAGGGTCTTTGTGGCCCATTGGTAAGCTTTTCTAACCTGCTACAGAGATTAGAATGGGGTCTTTACTGGCTTATGTACAATGAAGAAGCAGAGTTCAACACAAAAACCATGTATGTGTGTTCATTTGACATCAGCGTCTTGTCTGCTTATGTCGCTTCTGGGGATCCAGACTGTTTTCATAAGTCAGTATGTAAGATGAATTGCTAAAGTCTTATTAATAAAATATCTGGAGCCAGATAGTGGGGTGAAAGCTGAAAGATCAGAGAAGCAGAAAGAAGCCAGCCTTCTTCTTCTTCTTCTTCTTCTTCTTCTTCTTCTTCTTCTTCTTCTTCTTCTTCTTCTTCTTCTTCTTCTTCTTCTTCTTCTTCTTGGTTTTTTGAGACAGGGTTTCTCTGTGTAGCTTTGCGCCTTTCCTAGAACTCGCTTTGTAGACCAGGCTGGACTCGAACTCACAGAGATCTGCCTGCCTCTGCCTCCCGAGTGCTGGGATTAAGGGTGTATGCCACCATGTCCCCTGCCAGACATGTTCTTACCAAGAGGGAATCCTCAGCCCAAGAGACAGCTGCTTCCTGTATACTCACGTCTATATACCTTTCTGTGCCCTGCCATCTTACTTCCTCTCTCTGCCCAGCTACATCACTTCTTCTTTCTTCCTAGCTCTATCACTTCCTATCTTTCTGCACAGACCTCCAGATCTCTATGGTTAACTAGTGCTGGGATTAAAGGTGTGTGCCACCATGCCTGGTTCTGCTCCCAGTGTAGCCTTGAACTCACAGAGATCAGGATGAAGCCTAGCCTTCCAAATGCTAGGATTAAAGGTGTGTACTACCACTGCCTGACCTCTGTGTTTAATATAATGGCTGGCTTTTTCCTCAGATCCCCAGACAAGCTTTATTTGTTAGAGCACAAATAAAATACCACCACATCAGCAGACTGTGCTCCCTACTAAACTATATCTTAAGAAATCAAGGGTCTGGAGCATTATGTCCCCTGTGTATTTGAGTACCTCTTATGTGCACTTGATACAGAAATAAATGCTATTGGCCTTGCATAACAGGACTCTCGACTGATACAGAAGAAAGACCTAAATGCAGATGAGCATAATAGAAGCAATGCAGAGGATGGAACAACAGATATTCCCAGTTACTTGGGGAGCCCAGATGGCTCCTCTAACCTGGTCTGGAATACTGAGGTGGAACAGGTCTCAAGAAACCATTCAAGTTTTCTTGGAAGAAATGATGTGTGAGTGGAGTTTTGAAGGATGTGCAGGAATCTGTGAGAAATGTGGAGATTGTGGAAGGAAATGGGGGTGGTGTGGTTAGGGGAAGATGTCCACTCTGGTGGATGCTACAAGGCTCTGAAGCTAAGGAAGAAAGGGATTCTTGGTGGTATTAGAGGCAAGTGCAGCTGGTTAGATCCCATAGAACTCCATTGTACCACACTGAGACAATGAGACAAATTCTCTGGGATCTAACTAGCTGGTGGGATCTATTACATGAAGAACCCAAGAGTCTTGAGCTGAAGGGATGTGGATCAAGACTCTGTAGTGATGAAACCACATTGAAGATGTAGGGGATACCAGCACCACACTACTGTCCTCTGTCTAGTTTTGGAAGTGGGTCTGTCATTATCATCCATTGCCCAAATATATACATCCCTAGTGACTTTCCCCACACCCAAGCCACTAAGGTACACAGCCAGTCTCCCAGGCTTCCCTATTCAGGAAACTCTGCCTCTGAAGGAATCATAGCACAGATATTTAAAAGACAACAAAGTTATCTGGATGTGTTGGTCCATGCCTACAATCCTAGTACTCAAGAGGTAGAGGCATAAGATCATTATGACTCTGAGGACTTGGGCAGCCCATTGAGTTCCAGGCCTACCTGGGCTACAGTGTGATCCCTGGGAGGATTTAACACAATACAACCAATCAAGAATTCAGAGCTGCCATGACTCTGAGCTGTGGGGGGAAGAGGTTACACAGGTGACTCAGTCTCACTTAAAGACTATCATGTTCAGTCTGAGTGCCCAACATTGATTCACACCCTTCAGGTGACCCTGAAGGGATACAATTCATTTTTCCTTTTAACTTCCTGTAATATCTGCAGATTTGAAGCCACCAACATTTTTTTTTCTTTTCTAGAAAAATGACCCTGCTTTTCTACTAGCTGTCATCATTAGCATCTTTGAGATTTTTTTTTGCCTGGGATTTTCCCCAAGACTTTAACCAATGTATGCAAATGGAAAATACAAGAGAAACCCAATTGAATGATGGGGGTCATGTTCACAGTGTTGCCATAATCAGGACTATCCCTGGGTTTTGTAAAGCCTGTCCTAGTCGGCTCGTGATTATGGTGAAGTAACATGCGTATCATTGTAAGCCTATTTGTGAGTTAGAAGGGGCTCCCTTTGAGCAGATGTAGCTTATTTCAACCCACAGCTGGCCTTTATATCCTGGTACTTTTGTGCAGTGTTACCCTGGCTACAATCTAGCTGAAAAGGCCTGCTTTCATACTAACTGGACCCATTGCTTCACAATTCATGTGTTGTGTTCCTCTGGGGTTCTCCTAAAGTATAAAGTCAAACCATTAAAGAGTTTCCTAACAAAATCTCTTCCATGTTTTTCTTTTCCACAACCCTCAGGATTGTTGCAATGTTTCCCATTGAGGAACATCACTGGCATGAGGTTAGAAGTGAGAACCTAGCACATTAACTTGCAGCATCATGAAGTAAATAACTGTAATATGATATTTTACTAATTCTTTGAGAATTTAATACAGTGTATTTTTTTCATATTCACCCCACACTCTTAATGCTTCCCAGATTTATTCCTCCACATTCTCATCTGTCCTTGTTTCATGTCCTCCTTCAATAACCTAACCCACTAAATCCAATTTGTGGTGCCCATATACTCACTGATATGAGGCCTTCTATTGGAACATGGTTCACTTTGCACAGACTACACTCTTAAAAAAAACTGACTCTCTCTCTTTCCTGAAGCCATTAGCTGTCAATAGCCCTCAGTCAGGGATAAGGGCATATAAAGTACCCCCATCCTCCATGCCAGAATGTTGACTGGCCTTATCTTATACAATGCTTGTGCAGGCAGCCATAGTTACTATAAATCCATGAGTGTGGTGGTCATGTCATGTCCAGAAACCAGTTTCACTCCAATCCTTCCTGACCACTGGCTCTTTCAGCCATTCCAAGCCCCATTCCATGATGGTCCCTAAGGTATTTTGCAGGGAGGGGATGATAGAGATGTGACACTGGTGGCTGAGCAATGCAATGACATTTATTCTCTCTACTTTGATTAATTATGAATGTCTGTGTTAACTTACCATTGTACACTGCAAAAAAAAAAAAGAAAGAAAGAAAAGAAAAGAAAAGAAAAAAATGGGGGTAAAAAAGCTTCTCTGATAATGACTGAGAGCTTTACTAAGCTCCAGACACAGAAATAGTGATTTAGGGGCAGCATTGTACTATATCAATTTAGTAAGTAATAGTAGTAAGTTTACTGTTGAAACCTTTGAGCTCCTCAACTGTGGGTTCTAGGCCAAATTTAATGCATCGGGCATATATTTCCTCCTATGTGAGCCTTAAATCTAATGAGAAATCAGTTGGTTATCTCCATAACTTCCATGCCACTATTGCACTCATGGTCATATCTTGCCATATGAGTCATTATTATAGTTCACATTTTCACAATTGGTTAAGACTGTTGATGACAATTTGCCCAGAAGACTGCATAACACCTTCCAATACAACAAATGTTAGTCAGCAGGGTAGAAGCTTCTTGGTCAGTACCAACTGGATTTCTCTACATCCTGTGACCAGAGTATATTCTGCCTTCAGCAATAGGGCCATTGAATTTCTGTGGGCAATCAAGAGCAGTGGCAATAGCTTGTATTGTTCTGGAAGGTCTCTGAAACATTCCTAAGCAATAATTTGAGGTGAGTTATCTCATGTCTGGCATCAGACTTCTCATTTAGCAGCCTTTGGCTTCTGGGGGAATCTTTAAATAAATAAGTTCACACACTGGTTTTAATTTATGATTTCTGTGGTTTATGAATCCAGGAATATTGTTCTTGAGGGCCTCTGGATCAGTAGTTCTTACAAATATATAATCAAGATTTCATTGGGGACTCCATTCATCTTGACTCAACTAGGGGATCTGCTTCTAGGGTCACATGCATGATTATTAGCAGACCTGGGTCTTTGTTATCAATGAACCAGAAAGCCAAGATCCATGGTACAATTCATTACACTACAACTGGCTTTCTCTGATTGAGTGAGCCACAGTCATTTTATACTCTAATCTTGAAAGTGTTGACCAGTCACCTCTGCATATTCTGTTCTATTGCTAGATGAGATTCACTAAACCATTCCCAAATAGAAGGGATTACTGCAGGGTGTGAATACCTGAGCCACTGAGGTGGTTAACTCCCATACTAGGAATCTCATTATTTGTCACTTAATGTTTAAATTAACTTGAACAAGTAGTCTAGTCTTTGTGAGCCTTTATTTCTTCACCTGTAAAAAATATACTATGAGTGTAAGAGACCTGATACATGACAAATAGCAACTAAATATTATGATAATGATGATTGTCCCAGTTAACATTAACTTTGTCAACTTGACATAGTCTATAATCACCTGGAAAATAAGTTTCAATCAAATAATTATCTTCATCAGTTTGGTCTGTGGACTTGTCTTTGAGGGATCATCTTGATTATTAATTGACACATGAGGATCCATCCCAATGTAGGCAGCATTATCCGAAGGTATGAGTTCTTCGTCTCTAAAAGATAGCTAGCTAGGCATGAGCCTATGAGAAAGCCAGAGAGCAAGCTACCAAGCAGCACTCCTCCATGGTTTCTGCTTCAGGCTCCTGCCTTGAGCTACTGTCCTGATTTCCCTCAATGATGGATTGCAACCTGTATTTGTAAGCCAATAAATTCATTCTTCCCTTTCACTTATTATCCCACTGCTGTGTGAAAACACCATGACCAAGGCAACTTACAGAACTAAGAGCTTATTGGCTACAGTTTCAGAGGAATGAGTCTGTCATGGCAGGGAAGTGAGGCAGCCACCAGGAGGCATGGCAGCAAGACTGGGAAGCTCAGAATTCACATCGCAACCACAAGCACAAAGCAGAGAGGGAAATACTGAAGTGACACAGAATCTTCAAACTCTCCAAATCTACCCCCAGTGGCATGTTTCCTCCAATAAGGCTGCACCTTCTAAACATCCTTAAACAGCACCACTAAATGAGAACTAAGTGTTCAAATATCTGAGCCAATAGGGTACATCCACATTTAAGCCACTACACCTCCCTAAATTGCTTTTGGTCAGAATGTTTTTTTAATACATCGATAGGAAATTAGCCAGAATAGTTGATTAACAGGACGATCGCCATGATCACAGTGATATATGAGTGTTATCTCTCCTTTCCGCCCTTCTATAAAGCAAACTAGGATCTCCATGATCTAGAACAGACAGTTATACAGAAGGGTAGACAGGGCAAGTCTACTGTTAACATCGTCGTGTGTTCTTGTCCTGGAGAACAGAAGCACACTGCTTCTCGTGGCACAAACCACCCATATATTTCTAATGTCTTCAAATATTTTTTTTTTACTTTCCTTGCACATTAAACTCAAATGTACAGAAGGGAAAATGGAATTATGGACATAATAGGGATGACACTGGAGGGAATAATATTTCCATCTCTGACCTTCCAAAGTGACTCATGATTAGTGCCTCACAGTCAAGAAGCTTTGGCTATGAATATGCAGTATCATGGAAGGAGGTGTAGAGAGAGGGCGCTCCAGGCATCCTCCCAGGAGAATTCCTTAAATAGCAGCAGCTGCTGCCTTGTGCAGAACTGAGATACAACTCCCTGTGTTAGATTCTGAGTGTCTGCAGACTAGTCCACCTATAGTCTGGGTCTCCCTTTATAGCCATCCAGATAGGTCTGTTTTCTGTACCATTCCCCTCCAGGTACCAACATGCCTTCACAGTGGAGAATGTCTACTGAGGCTTTTATTTCCAAAACAAGAGAAGTGGTCCTTCACCGAGAGTCACTCTTATGATGGTATTACCTGCTACTTGTGGTCGGACCGTCACAATTTTCTTTTTTAAATGAGGAAACAGATATGCAGTGAGATTAAGGAATTTTCTTGTTTGCCACTTAGTGTTTGTGTGAACTTGGGCCAGGAATCTTTTCATAAGTAGCCTCATTTTCTTTCTCTAGGAAGGTTTTGTACCAGTAAATGTAAGATATTGGTAATGATGTGAGATAAAAGAGAAGCTGTGAGAGTTGACTCCCAGAAATAGGGGTGGGGGTTGCACCTGCCTGTTTTCTCCCTGGGATCCTGGCTGGTTTTCAAGTGTATGGAACTGAAGTGTGTAGCCAGTGAGACATAGAAAATCTGAGACATATACATATATATATTTTGATGGTAATGAGGTGTTTGAGCACACCGGGTAAAGAAAAAACACCAGCTTCTCCAGTAGTGTAAGACTTTATATTAGTTACTTCTAAAACGTGCTTGCCAGCTCTCTCTTTTACACAAATGAGTTAGTCATAGTCCAACCTCATGGGGTTAAGATGTCGATAAAATACTACAATGCACACAAACTTAGTCTGCATCTACAGTGTGCTACCAAGTAGACTTTCAGGATTCCAGTTTCCCATCCCTTCACAAACAAGAGTTTGAGAAAGAATTGTCTGTCTCCAAAGTCTTCCCACAAGGATATTTTACAGTTCTCAGACTGAAAGGGAATGGGGTTCCATGTATATGTGGTGGGCAGTAGGACTGATTGACTGCCCCAAGGATCTTTAGGACATTTTACAGTGGTGGATTCTGTAGTTTAAACAAATGCCATGGTCAAGACTCCCTTCCTATCAAAAGAAGTGAATTTTCAGACTTTGCTTAAGTTTGTAGGTATTTTCTGTGAAGCTCAAACTGCTTCCCTTAAAAAATCTCTTCCTAGGAGTCAGAACACTGCACTATGTGCAGGACTGCTTTTGTGGTCTGCCCTTTTGGCAAGCTGCTGTCCTCATAGGTGAGTTCCCAGCAGGCCGCAAAGTGCCCCTCATTCATATAGCAAATATGAATCCAGTGCATTCTGTCCCTGATACTGTAAGGATAATGTAGTGAATCAGAGGTGTAGTTCAGCCAGCCTGTGATCTTCTGGAGTGCACCAAAAGATAAACAGCTCGATGCAGACTGGTTCTACTGAACAAAAAGAATGGAAGAAACTGCTAAGGGAGGTGCTCTCCAAATTCCTCTGAGAGGTTTAAAGGGAGAATTAACATTCCACGTAGAGAAAACATCAGTAACTAAAACTCAGAAGCAAGAGAGATCTAGAGAGCACAGTGGACCTTGAAAAAGTTCTGTGCTGCAAAAACCAAGAGTGCATGTCATCCTCAGATGTGAGGAAGGCTGAAGAGGCACAGAGAGAAGCACGGCAGCACAAAGAGAAACTGTAGGACAGAGGAGTCTGGGAAGATGGCCTAGGTGCTATACCATTTGCTGTGCAACAGTGAGGACAAGACTTTGATCTCTAGCACTGTGTACATACCTAGTGGGTGCAGTGGCCAACCTATAATCCCAGTGTTCAAGGAGCAGAGATAGGGATCCCTGGAGCAGAGTGTCCAGCTAGACTAGCCAACTTAGGGAGTCTGGGATCAAATGAGAGACCCTGCCTCGATATAGAAAGTGGAGAGTGACTGAAGAAGACACTTAATGTCAACCTCAGGCCTATACACACACACACACACACACACACACACACACACACACACACACACACACACACAAACACACACATATTGTGCATACATATGTATGAATAAAAAGATGATTAAGAATGAAAATAAAAAGGAAATGGTGGGGCCAGGTGTGAAAGATCCTTGCAAGGAGTGAAGACCATGGGAGCCACAGGAAGATGCTTCCCACAGCTGGGTAAATGTGGTTTATTCTTTGAACCATCCCAAAGAAAGGCTTGTTTGTCCTTGAAATGCTACCCTGAGAAGTAAACTCTTCAATATTTAAGTAGTAACCAGTTGCCTTTTGTAGCCTTAATTCACAAAAGGGTATGAATCTAGCAGCACTTTTACTGCTTACTGCTGATGACAAATGATCACATTGGAGGGGAGAGGTTCCAGTGTGCTCATAGGTCAGCCAAAATGCAAACGTTTCATGACAATCTTACCTGCACAACAGAAGAGGTAGCTCAAGATGTGTGATGAATTGACTGCATCATTTTGGAATCTAATGTTCATATGTATCTTTAAGACTCACTTTTCTCATAAAATTTGTATAATAACATCTTCTGGGTGAAATCGCTGAGAATATTGGAGGAGACAGATTGACCACAACACTAAATCCAATGAATGGCACATACCAGGAAATGCTGTCAGTTGCTAACATTATTTTCATTTATTCATTTACATACATTAAAATCAGTTTTATACTCTGTACCTGAGGCTTATAACATGACATCATATGATGCATATAGACAGTAGAAATGGCTCCTGATATCCACTGAAGCATATCAACTTACGAGCTCACAAATTTCTTTGTAGGGAAATGTTGTTATGTTTATTTACTTGTGTGCATGTGTTTGTATGTGTATATGCAGATGTGCCACTGCATGATCGTGGAAGCCAGAAGACAACTTCCATGAATTAGTTCTCTCTTTCTGCCGTGAGGGTCTCAGGGATTGAACTCAGGTCGTCAGGCTTGGTGGCAAGCACCTTTACCCACTGAGCCAACTCACCAGGCCCTTAGATGATTACCTTTTATGTGTTCATGAGAGCAGCTAAAGTCTATTCACCAAACAAAATCTTCTTTATGAACATCATTTTTAATTTCACTGGAGATATTGGTGCATCTGTGAAGCTAAAACAAGCAGGAAGGAGTGTAACGGGGTGGCAATGAACTGTAAGCTGGTGTTGCTGTTACACTGCTAGTTAGAAGAAAAACTCTGTATAAAGTGCAGAAACTTGGTAGTTTAGTTTAGTATAGTATGAAATTATTTTCTCTGTGGGACTGGACCATAATATTTTACAGATGCATACTGGAAATTCTGATAGTGGCAGAGGTGAATTGGAGGTAGGTATTAAGTCCCTATAAAATATACATAATGCTTTAAGCAACTTTCAAAGCATGTATGTTGCACACTGATTCCTTGGCCACCCTATTTCCTTCTTCAGCAACCTCTTAGTATCATTTACATTAGCAGCTCCCTGATAGTAATTTATTTTAAGCAATTAAAGGTGTATCTTTGCAGAATAATTTGTCTTTTTAACTTAGAATATCTTATTTCTTCCTCATCTTTTCCCCAGTTACTCTTCATGAGATGTATTCATTACTATCATCATTTATTTATTATTCAGCAAATATTTATGGAGTTCCAATTCTGTGCCAGAAACAAGATGACAGGGGAGATTCAGGGGTGAACAAGTAAACAAAGGCAGTTCTTCTTGGATCTTGAATTCTGTTCATAGATTTGGCTTTAGAATATAGCAGTAGTAATGGTTGGGGCTGGTTAAGTGTGCATAGATGGGTACAGAAAAATAAACATAATGAAGTCAGTTACTGACAGTTCTTTAGTTAATCAAAACTCATCATTATAGAACATCACATACTTTGGGACAGTGGGAATTATATGTCAATATTTTGGTATAATTTTGAGTCTCCAAAATTACCAGAGATTGATTTTTTTTCTTCACTAACAAATGCTCCTACTCCATACCAGGATCATAAAATTCCTTCTAACTTTCATCATGACTAGGTATGAATATTGACAGAGAAGATTAAACACAACTAGACTGTTAAAAAAAATTTAGAAATGTAAATTCTGGCACATTTCAATCTATTTCTATTCCTGCCTGCTTCAAACCAATTAATAGTTTCTGTCTTCGATGAATGATTGAACTCCACATGAATCTGGCCAGTAGTGGTTGTTATAGACATCTTGTTCTTAATTCCCGAGGCCTTCTGACAAGTCCGAAGAGTTTGGATGCTGAAGGGAAATGTTGGCACCACTGGGTCCCATGACTCTAACCACTGTGCTACCCATGACCTGTAACAAACTTGTGTTTCTTTTTAAAAACATGTATCTGTTTCATGTACCTCATTTAACCAATAGTTAATGAAAGTTTCCTAGGCACCAGACATTGCACAGTTTTCATTTTATTGTTATCTCTAGGAAGGTGTAGTTCAATTTGTGGATCCTCTGTTTCTAAATACACCTCTGCTATTGGTTATCGAAGTATGGCCTGGCCTATTCAAGAAAACCCAAGTAGCTCTCTCTGCCACCAGCAGTGGTTGTATGGTTACACTGACTCTCTGAGCTAAGAAGTTTCATGGGAAAATGGAGCACGAGGCTCTTTGAGTAGATTTGTAATCAACCTGCCTAGTTATGTCATTTGTCTTTACTTCAAAACCTCTTTTCTTTAATGTTAACGTGAGATTAATAATTATCCTGGTGAGTTATTGTTGTCGATTTGACCCAACCTAGAGCTACCTGGGAAGAGGGAACCACAACCAAGGAGTTGCCAAGGCCAGTTTGGCTTGTGACCATGTATGTGATGGACTGTCTTGACTGATGATTGATGGGAAGGTCCCATCTCATCAAGGGCTGTGTGATACCTAGGTCAGTGGCCCTGGGTTTTATAAGAAAGCTAACTGAACACAGGCTCGGGAGTAGGCAGTATTTTCCCATGGTTTCTGCTTCAAGTTCCTTTCTTGAGTTCCTGCCCTGACATTCTCAGTGGTGGAATGTGATCTTCAAGTATAAATAGAATAAACTCTTTTCTCCCCTCAAGCTTCTTTTTGTTGGAATGTTTCACCACTGTAACAGAGGTCAAACTAGAACAGTAATCTAGGAAAATCCTTAGGATATTATCTTGGAAATCCTTCAAATTTTCATAACTTATTTAGGAATATGACTGTGAAAGCTTAAGTCCTCTCTATTCCACTGCTATTCTCACTTAAGACAAGGAGGATTATTATGCTCTTCTAAATACACATCTTCCTACATGCCTTAATTATTCCTCTAATTCACCCTCTGTAAAGAGACACCATGATCAAGGCAGCTTACAAAAGAAAGCATTTTAGAGGGGGCTTACTGTTTCAGAGGGTGAGTCCATGACCATCATAGCAAGGAACATGTTAGCAGGCAGGCAAGCATGGCACTGGAGCAGTAGCTGAGAGCTCAAATGTTGAGAAAACAACCACTAGACAGAGACAGCCAACTGGAGTGGCATAGACTTTTGTATCTTCAAAGTCTAACCCAATGGCACACCTCTTCCAGCAAGGCTATGCCTCTTAATCCTTCTCAAACAGTTCCACCAACTAGGGACCACACATTCAAACATCTCAGATTATGGGGGCCATTCTCATTAAAAACCACCATACTGTGTCCTAAAGGATTCACCCATCTTTCCATCCATCTATTCATCTAGGCAGCCATCCAATCATGATGTCTGAGGATATGCCTTGTTCTGAAGACTGAGACCAAGATCAATACCAGAGCAAAGTTCTTATCTTCAACACACAGATGCCCCCCTGTCTTGGGTATAGAATATTATGTGTGTACCCCATTCTGCCCTTAAAATCTTCTCTTGATTGATGCTATAGTCACTCTGAAACATTGGATCATTCTATACACACAGTAGGACTGTAAAAAGTATTTGTGGAATAGAACAAGTTAAAATTTCTTTGATCCCTCAGAATTATTTGGTAGTAAATTCAGATTCCCAATAATTCTGGGGCAATTTTTTCAATCCATAGGATCCAAACCAATTAAAAAATAAGACAATGAAGACAATAAATATAAAAGATACTATGTATAATTATGTTATAAGCAGTTACTGGAAAAGCAGACTAAGTCCTTTCCCAACACTGAATCATAGAATAGGCAGCCAAACACTGAGCCACTACTACAACCTGATTTTTGCTGCCTGGGGAAACCAGGCAGTGCAAACATTCCCTGTAGAGCTTGTATGCAAGAATAATAAAATAAAGAAAGGGCCATTCCCCACACGCCCATTTTTTCTTAAAGCATTAAACTCTCTGATAAGATTCCGCCAGTCTTTCCCCTCACTATTTCCCCACATGAAGAGAATGCAGCCAGAGGGACAGGGAAGAACCCTACAGAGTCAGGAAACCCTACTTCTTAGCCATACAGTGTTGCCATGGACACATGCTCCTTATTTTTCTCAACTTGCCTCCTTTGTACTCATCTTAACTTGCTATTGATTCTCCTCTAAGTGGTCTGAATCTTGTAATTCCAGCTGCTCTGAACTTACCTCTTATCTAATTTCTCTTGCTTGAGTCTCCATGGGATAGGTCCCTTTTCCAGAACCTTCTCTGACCATTTTGTCTCCAAGCCCACTCAATCTTCCAATGTGAGGAAGTCAGTGTGAGAAATGAATATATTAATTATTTGGTCACAGTGCCAGGTACTTCTTTGAACATTTAAGATGTAATGTTGATTGGGAAAGATATGGCCCTTTCCCTCCTCAAACTTTTGGACAACCAGGGTCCAGAGAGGTCGATCAAATAATTGTACTCTAACCCTGATAAATATTTGGTCAGAGAAATAATATATTTTATATATGCATGATACACACAATCTTGACTATAGATTTTAAATTATACATTGAAAATATTTTCCATGATGTTTAAAGTACTGGTGATATGTCTTAACATGCTTTCCATGTTTTTACATGCTAACTTTTATTTTTTCCTTTTTAACTTTTCTTTAACACAAACTTCTCTTACAGAAGAATAAAACTCTTCCAAATCCCCCATGAAACCAAGAAAAAAATATCAAAGATGTTCACGAGCAATTTGCAAAACCAAGAGGGAGCTCTGGGGGATAAAAGCACATGCATGACAACTGATATTATCTGCCAGTGAGATACTGTTCGTATCTCAAGAAGCTGAAGTTATACAAATGATCACCCTGCTCATCAACTCATACATGCTCACAATGGCCTGGTCACTCCAAGAATTACCTCCTTGGATTGCTGCAAATCCCCCCTCTCCAGCCCATTCATCACCTGAAGACCCCACTCTAATGAGCCTTGGGTAAAGTGCAGAACTTGTTAGGTGGAGTTTGGTATGTTAGAAAGGAGAGTACCTTTTAGAACTGCTTCCCCAACCACTCTCACAGTGATGCCCCCTCTATCTCCTGCTGTGTAAAGTAGAAATGTTCATCCTCTCCACAGAGGTGTTAACCACAGGAGGTTCTGGTGACTCAAGTCCCTTGCTCAGTGTGTGCACCTGACACCTTCAGTAGGGTGGGCCCTGAGGACTTCCTGGCTGGATGAGGCCAGTCAGCATGCCGCCTATTGTTGTTAACAGTCAGACCTTTTTATGTTTATTTTTTTTGCTGAGATCCCATCCCTTCTCCCAGCAAATTATCAATGGATATCAACTTGAAGCTGCAGATACTTACCCAGCATTCCAGACTGTGATCAGCAGTGGTCTTGTCTCTGCTGAGCAGACTCTGTAGCCTGCCAAATACAACATGGCATGTACATTTAATAACTGTGTGTACATGTTTATGTATATCCACATAGATATGCACATACATGTACTCATGTGCACCATATATAACTCACATGGGTAAATATATACTGATGCACAGATATACATTCATTGGATATGCTCTGATAAATAAACCCCATGAAGGTAACTATGAATAAGGCAGATCAAGTGCTCATAATTATCAACCAACATACTTAAAAGCCCTAAAGACAATACAAACTAAGCAGAGTGATACTGACTATCCTGTAAGCCCTGAACCCAAAGCACTGGAGACACTTACTTATAGCATCAGACTCTGGTCATACCACCAACCCTCTTGAACCAGATACTACTTGGGACAAGATCTGTGTATCATATCTCAACATCTCCCCAGATGTAATCTAAGCTTGAGAACCACAGCAGGAAATGTAAGATGTTCACAGAGACTCACAGAGGTAAACCTTGCCAGTCTGGCCTGTATGAATGAGAAGGGACCATGGAGGAAGTAGTTACCACATTAGTAGTCAAAAGAAGTCATTGTCCAGAAAAAATAAAGAGTATCCAAAAAGAATATCCAGTAGAGGAAATACCCAGTAGAGAGACTGCAAGAAGGATCTCTCAAAACCTATGAGTTGTGGTCACCAAGGACTTCAACAAGCAGCCATGCTTCTTTAATTTCAGATGGTTTTTACTTAATAGGAGAGGTTTTGCTGTGATTGGCATTCTCACCAGCCGCATGTATTAGTTAGTTATACTTCCTTTCCCATGACATTACAGGAACTTGAACTGGTGTTTGTGTACAGTGCAGGATCCAACTTCAGCTCCAAAAATTTCCATTGATAATTCTCAGGGCTATTGAATACTTCTCACCTTATGCTGTGCTCTGTGTCCTTGGTGGCTTCATCCAAAGGGATGGATGATCACATAGTTCCTACACAAAACAAAGGTACGTCTTAGGAGAGTGGAACTTCAACACATACGTGTACACTGGCAGTTCATTTCTTCACTGGGTGTAACTGCTGCTTAATTTTATGTTTGCTCAGGATCCAGCTTACTGGGTCAATTAAAGTCCGGGGGAGATGTCTGCTTGATTTAGTAAAATTAGATTCTTTGTCTGCCTTGGGTTTATCTCCTTGGGCTGGACTGTCATTTGAATTTTATGTTTTTGTCCTTATTTCTTCTGACCATTTTTTTTTCTAGTGAGTTTTTTCAGTGTTCTGCTCACCCTATCTGCTTGCAAGGAAGGTGTTTGTTTCTATAAAGTGCCTGTCCTGTCCGATCTCCATCATCTTTATGGTCTTGCATTCTGTCACTGTGGCTCATGTCTGGCTGCGGTTTGTTATGTTTTGACAGGAGTTTGTTATAAAGCTGAAGATCACGTCTGGCTTTGCCTTTCAAACTTTCTTCTTTACGGTAGCCATAAACCTATGCTGCTAAAATGTTCCCACTGGAGAGAATGAAATTCTGATAACAAAAGCCTTGGAATAAAAGAAACAGGGTGGGTGTGGGTAGAGGAGAATTTTAAAGAACTATTATTAAAGCAGCAAGGTATGTCCTAGCCATCATTCAAATGCAGATGATGCAAAGAATACTGAAGGTTTCCAAAAACTTGAGGAAATAACAGCAAATGAACTGCAGAGTGTACCTTCATTGTCTTGTTTTCTTGTCTTTTAATCTTTGGGATCTTGGACAAGTTGGGAGACAAGTGAACAAATTTAGTCCCAGGGTTGCCTGGAAGACAGAAATCAGGGCGTGTGCATATGTGTGTCTCTCAGAAGCTCCTAACAGAAGCAAGTTCATCTATGAAAAATACTGAAAATTACATTGTTCTTCATCAGCATGTGGAAGAAGAATGGGGGTTGGGTTTATGTAATTCCTGTTTGTTATGACATATTTATTTCAAGTTGTGTGTTTTCCTTCAGCAAGCATAAGTTGAGTTCATGCCATACAGAAGGTCCAGCATTCTGGCTGGTGCTATTTACCTGTCCAGCACCGCTGTGTCCTGGAATTGTGGCTTAGGGCAAATACTAGAATGTGGTTGACTTACCAGGGACCACACCCTTAAAACCAACTCACTGTCCCCAGCAGCTTTCAACTGCCAATAGCTCCTCAGCAAGGGATAGGGTGTGCGACCCCTTACTCCCTCCATGCTGAGATCTTGCCTGACTTGAGCTTAAACAGGTCTTGTTTATGCTGCCACAATGGCTATGAGTTCATATGGTCAACTTCTCTGTTGTGTCCAGAAAACACTTTTTTAAATGTAGTCATACACAACCTCTGGCTCCTGCAATCATAAGTTTTAAAATGCACTCTTCTCTGAATTACATAGTGACATCACACATATTCATTTCATGATGGCGTCGGTTATCAGATGGTCTCGCTATAACACTGCTTGTGTCAAGTGACCCTGCATGGTACTCTAACACTGTCACAATGCAAGTATCATTCATCTCACTTTTTCTCATCATATAGACACTGGATGATATCATATTACAAGAAGGCTGAACAAAATGAGTTATTTTTAGAGAGATAAATCATAGCTACACAATTTTTGAGGACATTGTTGCTATATTAATAGCCCTTTATTGTTCCTAATTTATAAATTATGTTTAGTCACAGGTGTGCATATAGATGGAAAAGATATATACAGAAACCAGTGCTAGTATCCATGCTTTCAGACATCCATGGGTAATCTTGGAATGCATTTGCCACAGATCAGGAGTACTCCTGCACACTCTCAGTGTCCCTGTGAAGATGATGCTATTTCCATATCTATTTAGTTAGAGGAAAAGTATAGGCTGGAATAACTCCAGAATCACACAGCCACTATAAGGTAAAGTTGGGACTGCCATGCAGGCAGGGTGGGTCCTGGTTAACATTGATTGACTCCAGGCCCACGCCAAGGAGGAGGTCAGGCCAAGTGAATCCTGGAGTAGGTAAGTCCAGGAGTCTCCCTGCACCTTCATAATAGTCTTAACATAATCAGAAGAGGAAGAGGGGAGTCAGAGAAGATATCAGAGCTATGCCTACCCTGGGTTAGCTTCCCTGTTCTCAGTTCCTGATGTTTGTTTTGTCTCTGCCCCCCTTATCTCTTCATCAGAAAGTTCTCTATCTTCCCAAAGGCAATAGAGTGTAATCCCAAAGTCTCATTTCATTTTATGAATTGAGCCACAGCACTGTCACTGAATGGAAAAGGGAGCTTTAAGCAATGGATTAAACAGTGGTGGGAATTTGAGGCACATATGATATTTAGCCCATGAGTGATATCAATGAATGTGCACAAGCACCAGCCACTTGATGCTGAGTCTTTGCCCACTGGATACCAAGTGGTACCTTTTCTTTCCTGCATCCCTGGGCTTCACCAAAAACTCGTACACAGAATGTCAGCCCCGGCAGCTGGTGCCTGTACAGTTTTGTCAGGTGGGTGG
Source organism: Peromyscus leucopus (assembly GCF_004664715.2). Lineage (NCBI taxonomy): Eukaryota > Metazoa > Chordata > Mammalia > Rodentia > Cricetidae > Peromyscus > Peromyscus leucopus. The sequence continues at coordinate 33,140,766 of NC_051071.1, read as the reverse complement.
ATACAGTCAGCCATTGTGTCCTGCTGCCAGGAAGCCTATGCAACATTTAATTCTGTCAGAATAGCCGTTCTTCTCCTTGTCGACACCATCTAAGGGTCAGAAGCACAGGCCCCTGCGGACTGCTGTGGAATGTGAACCCGACCTTCTTTTACTGCTCTTTATTTCCAAAGACTTTAGCTTCCTTGTAAAATGTCTCTGGAATGCTGACTTGGACTCTTTTAGCTAAGCAGTGTGCTTTCCATATGGAGTTTGGATGTCTGGGAATTGTATACATCAATGTGAGACAGAAGCCCTACCCACCCTAAGAAGTCTTAGATGGGAGGCATCGTTTCTTTTTGCAAAATTCAACCTCAGCTTTAGTCTTTCAAAATGGTTAGTCTCTAAATCATGATTTTTTTTTTTTTGTACTTGAGCAATGAAATGTGAGGATTCCAAATCGGAGCCCTTAAAACTCTGGCTTTGGTGCTGGATTGATGGTCTAGCAGTTAAGAGTTCTCTGCTCTTGTAGACAGCCAGAGTTCAGGTCCCAGCACTCATGTCTGACAGTTCACAATCAGCTCCAGGAGATCTGATGCCCTCTTCTTGTGCACATATATACACAGGTACACATACATACACATAAATAAAGAAGTTAAATTAAAATATTTTTGAAAAACAAAATAAATTCTTGTTGTTCTCCTCTCACTGTCTTAGTTCCTAGCCCTGAATTGAAAGTGGCCTGACCTCTCTGCACAGGAAATCCATACAGACAGCCCAAGTCTACATTCGTTTGCCAAATATCTCCTAAGTAACTATTGACACGACCAATGTGCTATGATACTTAAATGTTTCAGGAATGTTGTCCGGGAGTTACACTTGAAAGACAATAGAATTAGCAAGTACAGCTCAACACTGAGTCCCAAAGTCTGTGCATGGAGAAGGTAGGGATGTAAAACTAAATCAGTGTGAATTTAGCCAACATGGGCTCTGTGCTGCCACCTTATGCATGTGTGGTGTTAGTACATGTAACTTCTCACTGCATTGGTCATTGCTATCCTACTGGCCAGATGAAGAAACTGGAGTTGAAAGGACAAAGATCACTGGGCGGTGGTGGCGCACACCTTTAATCCCAGCACTCAGGAGGCAGAGCCAGGCGGATCTCTGTGAGTTTGAGGCCAGCCTGGGCTACAGAGTGAGTTCCAGGAGAAGCACCAAAATGACACAGAGAAACCCTGTCTTGAAAAACAAAAAAAGAAAGGGCAAAGATCATATTCAAGGTCACAACATGTCTAAGGGGCGCAGCCAGCATATGAATGAAGACCCATCAATGGCCAGCTTGTGTAAGCTTACAGTTGCTTTCAGAGCACAAAGGAGACATTGGAAAATAAAATGGGAAAAGGGCACTACTCCCCTAAAGGGTGCAGGGCTACAATGGGATTTGATGGGAGAGAAAGGTTTCCCATGACATCAAATATGCCATCAATGCTGAGGAAGGACACAGGACTCTGACACTTTAGTTTTGAATCAGAAAGACTTCTGTGACTTCAGACCCTTCTGACAAGCGTTAAGTAGAAGAGTCTATCTTAGTGACCACTTAGCACCTTTGAAGGATTGTTGGATATGCTATCCAGCCCTCCAGAGGGCCAAGTTTTACCTGCCTGCCCTCCCTCAGCAGAAACAAGCCTGCCTCCTCGCCACTCTTGGAATTGCTAAGCCCATTGCTTCCTGGCCTGGACTCAGTTGAAAATCACAAACACACGTCTGCTTTTTTGTCAGCCAGACAAAATGTGCTGATATTAAAATGTGAAATGGAATGACTCGGGTCGTCTCCCCCAGGCTGAGTTTGGGACAGCCCAGTAAAGCATGCTGAAATGATTTCATGAGAATTTCTGAAGTTTGAGAATAAAGGAAAGATTTTTTTGTTTAACTTCTCAAGTCTGCAGCATTGTTTTCTTTTTAGCAATGCCAGTGGGTTGGAATGAAATGCTGGAGACCCTGGGAGGCAGTCAGTGGGGATGGTTCATCTGCAGCAGCGACCTAGCCAGCTGATGCCCGTGCCTACTGTTATCATCACAGACACATGATTGCTGACATGGGCACAGGCACACCCTGTGACATAAATGGCAGAGTTTTAAAATTTGACAGTAGTAAGTGGGAATGAATTAGTAGCAACAACTCAAAGGGTAACTGTTGATTTCTAGTGAAATAAAAATGTGTGTTTCCCTTCTTGTTGTCTACACTGTTGTTGAAAAAATATGAAAGTTTTCTCTATGTCCTTCGATATGAAAGCCATACTTGGGTGGTGCCTAAAAAAAACCTATGAGATGGCTTAGGAGCTAAAAGCATTTTCCGTGAATGCCAGGCAACCTGAGTTCCATCCCAAGAACCCAAGTAAAAAGCCAGATGTGATGCAAAGTAGAGATGGGATGTGGATGCAGAGAATTTGCTCAGATGCTAATGAGTCAGCTAGCCCGGAATATCATGTTGACAACTAAAGCTAACCACCATATACATAGATACACACATCTATCTAGATGTCATGTGTCTATACATATAATATCTAGAAGGCTATGTGACATATTAAAATCAAAGATGATCTGAGAGCAGGTGAAGGTACTGATGGATATTGTTACTGACAGTATTGGTGGATATAGTGTGGCCAGGGCACTTGAGACTTACTCATGACTGTGATAGGATCAGATTTTGAAACAAAAAAGCCTTCCTATTTCAGTAGCACAAAACCATAGAAAGGTTTTTTGTTTTTTTATTCCAAAGTCCAAATTCATTTTCTTCAGATGTAACAACTCCCCTCATGTCACTCTGAGGCCCTAGGGGCACAAGCCAAGGCCCTTCCATCCAAACCATGAGGGAAGAGGAAGACTATGGTACCTCCTGCTGGGTGTCCAGCATCAAGTCGTCATGGGTGGAGATAGGGCACAGTTACACATAGCCTGATTTTTATTGCCCGTGTCTAAAGACAAATCTCCTATCCGGATGTTGATTCTGTTGAAATATTGACAACAACAGCAATGTTCTTTGAACTCTGCTGCAAAGCAGTCCCCAATAGAAAATAAGGTCCAGCTCCATGTCTACAGATTGGTCAGGTCTAGTGAACAGACCTAGCAAGTGCCTCTGGTGTTGCTAGGTTATTACGTGACTAAAATGTAACAACTTGGGTGAGAAGCAGGGTGCTTCTCTGTCATGCATAAGGCCTCAGATTTAATCCCTGGGATCACAGCAAGGGAGAAGGATCACAGGATCTCATCCCCAGGAAAAGAAGTATAAGCAACTGGTAAATGCTGAGAGTGGGAGAAATGACCTTCCCCAGGGAAAATCATATCAACTGGCTATGTAATACCAAGTGCTCAGCCCTGAGATCCTGTACCTGTAAGTAACATTATATGGACTGAGCAGGTTATATTTAGATATTTAGGAGTGTGTGTGTCTCTGTGTGTATAACAAAAATTAAAGTAAAAGAGGTCATAGATTTGAAAGAAAGTGAAGAGGTGCTTGGGAGAGTTTAGAGGGAGGAAAGGAAAGGAGAGAGATGATATAATTTCAGAAAATAAAAATTATTATTAAAAATTAAAAATGGTATATTAATAATTCTACATATGCTAAGCACTTACATGGTTTTACTTTCCTGGGCATCAGATTGCTGACCTTTGAAATGAGAGTGTCAAATATAATTATGGATAACTTAATTATATTTATTAAATAGTTGTTAGTATTTTATATTATATTTTCCACATATGTTAAATTCCATTCATAATCATTAATCAGAAACTAATCAGTGCTGCTCTGAGTGGAGATCTTTCCTATTCAAACGAGAGAAACACATCAAACATTTCAATATGGAAGCAGCTGTAGGTATGTTTAACACTCCAGAAACCTTAGGAAATGTTTCTGGGAACCACTGGAATTAACTATATTTCTTTTCTGATCTTGCCACTGTAATTTAGTTCCCAGTACAATGGCTCATGTAGAGTTCTATTTTCACTAACATATGCTGAAGAATAAATAAATTTTTATATTAATTTGTATAACAATTTCAGCTATGGATTCATATGCATATGAACAAATAGTAAAATTTGTTCCTAAGTAGATGAAGGTTGTTCAACACTTGAAAATATATTAGTAATTTTTCTAAAAAAAACTGAGTAGTATTGAAAAGATGTTTGATCAGATTAAATACATATCAGGATTCAAGAGCAAAACATAATGAATATCAAGACTAGAGAAAATTTTCTTTCCCCAACCAGTAATATCTCAAGACAACATGTAGAACCCCCCAATCTTAGAGTCAGTTCGTAAGCATGGTAAGGGGTTAGGGAGAATGTCCACTCACTCAACATTTCTGCTTCTTCCTGGAGCCTCTCCCAAAGCTGCTGCAGTAAGACAAGAAAGGCACCAAGAAATTGGAAAGGAGAAATGGAGCAAATTTCTCAATATTTTTGATGTTTTACATATGTTGATTGGCGCTGTGATTTTTTAACCATATTTCTAATCAAAACATATATTTAATTGAGTGCTTCTATATTAATAGAGTTTTGGACTGAAGACAAAAACTCAACACTTAGTCTAAAAACTATATTAATAGAAGAATTCAGATATAGGCTTTGGTTAGAAATATGGTTTAAAAATCACAACACCTGGGGCTGGAGAGATGGCTCAGAGGTTAAGAGCACTGGCTGTTCTACCAGAGGTCCTGAGTTCAATTCCCAGCAACCACATGGTGGCTCACAACCATCTATAATGAGATCTGGTGCCCTCTTCTGGCCTGCAGGCCTACATGCAGACAGAACACTGTATATGTAACAGCTAAATAAATAATATAAATAAATAAATAAATACATAAATAAAAAAATCACAACACCATTCAACATATGTAAAATATTTAAATGTATCTAAGAAACAAAGGTATTCCTACCCATAACACTCTGTAGAGATCTATAGAAATCTTTTAAGACAAAAATAGTTAAATTAATGGGCATGGGTCTCATAATCCTGTATGGGAAGATTTAAAAGATGCCTTTCTTCCTAAATTAAATTGAACCAATGTCCCTCTTATTTCTTTGAACTTAACAAAAGACTCTTAAGGTTAATTTTTTTCAAATGTATTGTTATAAAAAATTTGACGTAAAAATGTAAAGAATGCAGAAATAAATTTATGAGATATAAAGTATGACAAAGTTTCAATATCTAAGAAATAGCACTGTGGTCAATAGTGAGTGAGCTCTGCACAGCAGAGGAACTCATGCCAGATGAAGCCATGACAATCATCTCCTTGTCTTTAATTAATGGATTCAGTGGCAGAAAAAAAAATACCTAATCATACTTCTCAGCATATTAAAAAAAAAAATCTGTATGGAATTTGGGGACTGTGTTGGCCAGTGGCTACTATATGCAGGAAGAACAGAGTTGGTTCATCACAAGATGTCATTGGCGAAAACCTTTTAGTGTCATGTTGTAGAACAAAGGGTGATTCCCTTGCTCAGCCTTTTCCTGATTCTGTCTCTGACTTCACCTATCAGCTTGTTCTCTTGAATAGTGCACCTACCACATTGTGGTTTTCTTGGTGACATCATAATCCATCAAGCACATTTGATCCAAACTCATGCCTGTCCTAGGTCCAGAGTTACTGCTGAGCCCTAGACCTTGCCCTCTCCAATCACAGATCTTCATGTGACCTTTTCAATTAAAACTCAGCTCCACCTCCTCACAGTCATGCTCCTGGCTACCCAGCCTACACTACTTGCTAACACCCTAAATCCTCTGCCTGAATACTTTCAGAACAATGTCTCACCCATAGCATGTATTTAATACGTGTGGATAAAATGAATGAGTCTTTGAAGAAGCAAGAGATATCATTAGAGAGAAGATATTTAAATCAAATTGCCTTGATAGAGAAAATAAATCAAAGCCATCTTAGAACGAAAACTACAACAGTCTGCAGCCACAAGTTAGCTTGACTTGCTTCCCCTCTCTCAAGAACAAGGGAATCTGGCTCAAATCATACCACCTCAGTCAAAGTCTTGTGTTTTATTTGCATTGTTTTGACTATTTATAATGGTTACTTTCTCTGTGTGAAATCATAAGTTTTGTTTTTATCACTCCTAGAAGCACTTTCATTTACATGTTAGCATAATACAGTCACAGATTTATGAATACAAATGAGTCTAAAATTTAATGAATCTCCACTTATTACCTAATGTTACCACTGTACTGCAGGAGAATTTCCACGTGCGTTCGTGAAACACAGCAGACGTCACAGAGTGGTCCAAGCAACCAGGGTACAGATAACCAATTTACTCATTAACGTGTTTAGAAAAACTGTAAATATCATTAGATAATCAATGACTTTAATATAATTAATGTTGTCTATCAGGAAACATTGATGTGTAGTTGTGTAATTCTCTCTTAGATGTTGGAAAATCATTGATAACTAGCCTCTAAGTGTTAAGTCACCCTGGAACACTGTTAGCCCCAAATCTTCCTCTCATTCCCCACTTTCATCAGATTTCAATCTCTTTCAGTTTTCATAATTGAGTTGCCTTTGAAACACAGAAAGTAACAGTATGCAACTTAGTAACTAATGGACCCCCAAATCAAGAGATCTTACATCATACAATAGTTTCTTGATGGACTCAAAGAACTCCAAAACAAATAACATGTGGACTTTCAGAATTGTAGTTTGAAGAGGGAACCTAGCAAGGCTGAGTCACACCTAGCAAACTTAAATGAGTTGAGGAATTCAAGATAAGGAGCAATTCTCAACACCCACTTTTCTAAAAGTATTTGCATATGCTATTTCATTACAACCTCACAAGGATTTTATTTAATATTTTAATTTTGTACTTTGATTACCAATGTGAATATTTTCCCCTGTGGTTATTTCTGTGTATGATCTTATCATGTCAATTTGTGAATATTTTCCCCTGTGGTTATTTCTGTGTATGATCTTATCATGTCAATTACCTATAAACATCATTAAGAGTTGAGAAAAGGGCCTGGAGAGATGGCTCAGAGGTTAAGAGCTATGGCTGCCCTTCCAGAGGACCTGGGTTCAATTCCCAGCACCCACAGGGCTGTTCACAACTGTCTGTAACTACAGTTCCAGGGGATCTGACACCCTCACACAGAGTATATGCAGGCAAAAAAAAGTGCACATTAAATAAATAAATCTTTTTGTAAAAAGTACTTAAAAAAAGAGTTGAGAAAAGTTTTTCATAATCAATATTAGGGATAGAATGTCCTATAAGGTGGGGTTTCTGTTTGGAAAAGAATGCCTTAATGGGTTTTATTTTCTCATTGAGTTCCCCACTAGTTTTATTTTGTTTGAGAGGAGGTGCATGTGCCTCTGTGGGCTCATGCTCAGGAAGGCCAGTGGTCAACCCTGGGTGTTGATCCTCAGGACTAGCATTTACCTGAGTGTGTCTGGGGAGTCACCCACGTAGGCTGGCTGCCCAGCAAGCCCTCCAGGAGCCCTCCTGTCTCTGTCTCCCAGTGCACCCCAGGACTTTCACGTGGGTTCTAGAGATCATATTCAGGTCCTCATGCTGGTACTTCAAGTCCTTTACTAGCTGGATTACTTCCCAAAGCCACACCATTTGGATTCTAAATGTGTCTGCTGCTATCTCCAAGAAACTCTATATGAATAGAAGCTGGGTTCTGCTCCACATGCACCTACCAACTTCCTCATGGAGAACTTCTAGCAGTTGGGTATAAGTGGGAACAGGAAGGAAAAACAATAGAAACTTTACAAAGAACTTGAGTCCAGGTCTCAACATCCAAAACAGCTATGAATAAATTTTTAGCTATTCCCAGACTAAGTATATTTACCTACAAAGTAGAGTATTTGAACTTTCTTTGTAAACATTTCAGTCCATGAATAATTTAATATGCGATTTCCTTTTCTCTTTCATGAACATATACATAAATAATATATAGTATATTTCAATTACCTAACATAACAGAAAATCTTCCTGTGTTCATGACTCTCAACCCATTGATGCTTTCTAACTTGAGGGTCTTTGATCTAAATATGTTAGGAAAATAGAATGCTTTTTATTATCTGCTATAATCTTTGTCTCACTCAAAGAATATTTAAAGCATTTTCGTAGGAATATGGCATAGATTTATGCATATTGATGTTAAAACTATTTCAATTACGGGAATTAAAACATAGGTTTAAAGGGTAAGTTTAGCATATGCTTGTGAACCTAAGTCAGAACTGACATGGCTGATGAGTTAAGAGATGACCGAATCTCTGAAATGTTCCCAGATCTTCAAAGTAGTTCATTAGATTGTACTATATGGTTGCATGGTTTTACACATTAATAGAAAGTGCTAACTTTGGTGCTTCCACAGTGTAAAATTGTGCACTGGACTTGGGATTCAGAAAATATTGGTGAACAGTTCAAAATCACAAATCCAACTTGAAGCATTATGAATTATAGCACTGCGTTATGAACACTTAGATATTTGTTAACTCTCCTGATAGAAATGAATCTGAGAAATGGGATGAAGGTCTGTGTTCATGCTTCTAGCACCACCATGGAGCTCTACACCTACCTGCTCCAAGCTCAGAGAATGCTCACAAAGCAAATGCATGGCTATGCAGTGGGTTGATGGTGAACGCGTGGATTTTGCTCTGGTGAACTGAATCAATTTGTTTATTCATTTATTGAAGAAAGAGCATCACTCTGTAGTCTAGCCTGGCCTCAACTTATGGCACATCTCCTTTTTCACTTTCCTGAAGGTGGGGATTATAAATGTGAGCTACCACATCTAACTACACACACAATTTATATATTGCAGTGTGCGTGCGTGCCTGCGCACATACGTGTGTTATTATCATTGTCTCCTTTATGGAATATCTGCCCTTTTCAAGCATTATCTCTATGATAAGCAGGATAATGACCCTCCAGAGATATCTATATCCTAAATTTGTTGTACCCATGAATGCCCCTTCATATGGCCAAAGCATCCTTCCTGTCTGATCAGTAAGGACTTTGGGATGGGGAGATTATCATGGATTGTTTATGTGGGTCCAGTGTAAATGGTTAGAGACCAAACATGGGATATAGAGACCAGGGGGAAAAAAAAAGAAACCTTACAAAAGCCCCACCTGCTGCTGCTGGGTTTACAGATGAGAAAAAAAAAAAAAAACATAAAGAATATAGGCGGCCTGTAGTTGCTGAGAAGAACAAAACAAGAAAACAACTTCCCCAGAGCCTCCAGAAGGGAAGTCACAGCTGCTGACACCGTTTCATTAGCTGAGCCAGACCTGTGTTTGACCGTTGGCTCTCTGAGATGATAATATGTTTGTGAGGTTTTAAGCCACTGTGTTTGTGGTGATTTGTTACAGCAGCAGTGGGAAACTAATACAGTTTCTGACATCCCCTTTCATCTCCTGCAGCTCTGCACAGCGTGTGTGCAAATAGAGACTCCATTAACTCTTGTCTTTGGTCCCCTCTGTCACTTCTTTTCATCCGTGTCAGCTACTATTTCCATGTTGGAACAGGACACATTAATGACGCTTTCTCTTTTTGCAAACAACTGAAGTTTAACGTAACTATCTTGAGACCAAAAGGAAAGGAAGAAAAATAATGGAGAAGGAAGAAGAACAAGAAAGAAGAGGAAGAGGGAGAGAACCAGGAGGGCATGTGGTCCATAAATGGACTTCCAGCCTAGATAAGGACTCAAATCAGTCCACTGACAATATGCGGCCTTGCTTTCTCTTTGTGTGCAGACTTCCATATCCCATGATTTACAAGTTCTTAGTGGGAAAACTACCTGTTTGTTGCAGGAAAGATTCTGAAATGCAACTATTTCTTTTCATTAATCATTCTGCAAGGAAGTAGCTTGTTGGGAGCGTCTCATTTCTGCTCCCTATGACAACATCTTTAAGTAGTTCTGAGATGGTCTCACTCCTGAAAACTAGTGCTGGGTGGTGGATGGAGGACTCTCTTCTTCAGGTGACCGCTCCACATTTGCTGGCTGGGTTTCTCATGGTAGAATGATCTTAGCATAGCTGGGCAGAGTCCCGAAGACTAAGGTAGAACTTCGTAGTTCTTCCTAAGGTGTCACTTAAACTGACCCTTGGTAGCTGTGCCACATTCTATTAACTGAGGCAGATCACAAGGACCAGAGGAACCAAACGAGGGAAGTCAAAGTATAACAGGCACAGACAGCATTGCCATGGTTCACCTGGGTCACCTGAGTGGCAGCCCCCACTCTGAATAAAGGGGGCTATGTGCATAATTCCCAATCAGACCTGGGAAACAGAATAAGGCAGTCTCATGAAGGAAGTAGGCCTGGCAGCACATGCCACTCTCCAGTTTTTTCCTAAGGTATTAGAAACTGTTCAATGCACAGAGCCATGGTTCATTCTAAGTACGTTTCCATATGGCTTGGGCGTTATCTGGGATTGAGGAAGTCATTACAAATTTAAGGTTAAAGTTAAGGAATTGCAATTTTTTTCTCATTCATTTTTTCTTAGACTGTGAATAAAACTGTGTTAACATATAGCAAAGTATGTCATAGAGCAATTAAAGTGTATATGATTTATAGAGAATAAACTACAATGTGATGAGTCCACTGGCCATTATTTGCTGTAATCTTTTTTAATGTGACAATTCCCTGGATGTTATAGTGAAATATTTCACCCTTCAGCTTCACTTTTATGGTGTGTATTTATTCTTAATAGTACAGATTCCAAATTGTCAAAATACTTGAGCTGATTTATGGTAATTAGCTTTAAGTTAGAACATTTGAAGTATATTCAATTAATTTTATCTGTCTGGTGAAGTACAATGAGGTCTCCAGCTCCGTAAAGTTTTCTTTCTAATATTAGCTATGCATTTGCTGGGGGATGTGCTGGGCTCAAATGAGTCTCATTTGAATTTGAAATTCAGAGAAGGAACATGCAATATTCGGGATTAGTCAGTATTTAGGAAATGTATATCTAAGGATTATTTGGGATAGCATCACCAAGATCCTGGACCACTCGCTTATCACATGCTTGTTGATTGATCTTACCTGCTGCAAATAGGAAGCAATAACAATGGAATAAATTATTCAAAGATTTGTCATCTGGATGCAAGTTCTTTAAGGATCATATCACAAAACAGCTGGGCAGATAATTCTCTTTATACTTATTTCTTCCAAGTTCGTGTACAAAAGAGGTATAGATCCATATGGACTGGATTAACAGTGATGCTTTTAAAATGAAATTAAATATTCTAAACTGTCAGGAAATAATATGTGATCTTTCCTAGCTAAAGCTTTCATTGGTAGTTTATTCTAAATATTATTTTTGTCTTTGAGAGGTATTATATAGTAGATGTGAGAGATTTATTTTAAAAAAACAAACAAACTTTGGATTGCTTGAGATTGATTTTAGGACTTTGCCTTTAACATCTGCACATAAGCAAAATTCCTGATATTATGAGTTGGGGTTTCCACTGTAAGAGGATTTAAAATCACTACTGAAGTGACTGCTGGTCTTGAGTTGGGAAGCATCATATATCAGAAAGACCCAGCTACTCAAATTGCTCAAACTCTAATGGAATGGAGGAGAACAATTTAGAGCAAGCAGAAGTATCAGGTTCTCTAATACTGGGCCCTTTAGTGCAGTGATATATTTTATGTAGCACAAAAGCAGTTAAAAATCAGAATCCATGTGGTTATGATGCCTGGTTGGAATGAGGTTACTTATCAGAGATTCCCCATTTTTCAGATCAGCTTGAGACACACTATTGGAAAAGGCAAGTTTGTTGATGTTTGCATATGCGAATCTCAAGACTATTTACAAGTCCTGGGACTTTGAATCCTTCATACCAATTTTTTTTTTCACAGTTACCTTTTTGGGTCTTAATTAGTTATTTCCTGTTTTCTTTTGTGTTTTCTGAAAATCCGAAGAGAAAATACCAATATATTTCACAAACTAAAAGGCAACATGATATTAAAATTTATGCTCTTGCTGCTTATAAAAACAAACCACATAGCTGGGTAATTAAGATGTAAATAGCACATTGGACAAGCCAGGCAGGTTGTCTGGCTTTTGTTTTTCATAAAATATGTCCACTCAAAAGTGTATATGAGGCCCCGAGTATAAGTGCATTGTCCCCATTATTTTCCAACTATTAACTCTTATTTTATGGTTTTCAATGGACATAAACCTCAGGAAGATGGTGGTCCCATTTTTCCCAAATAGTCAGGGATTATAGTTTATTACTTGCAACCCAGATGGGTCATGGCTGTTTAGAAAGAGAAATGGCTCCTGGCACAGTTTTGAAAGATGACTGGATCCAGCTGGCCACAGTGTGGGTGGGGGTTCATGGTATTGGTTGGATATGTGTGTTCACAGCTTGCTCTTCTGTGTTTCTCTTGCAGCTATCGGCAGGACCCTCATCCCTCGTTATTTTAGCACCGTGTTTGAAGGAGGGGTGACCGACCTGTATTACATCCTCAAACACTCAAAGGAGTCTTACCACAACTCATCCATCACGGTAGACTGCGACCAGTGTGCCATGGTCACGCAGCATGGGAAGCCCATGTTCACCAAGGTAGGGGCCGGGCTCCAGTACAACCATACCAAAAAGGAAAAGAGTTCAGCTGCTTCTTTTCTTTAGCAGCTAACACGGAGTTTTTGTTTCTTATGCAAATAAGCCTTTGATAGCTGAAGGAATACACACACAGTATCTGTGCTTGGTTATTTTGAAAGCGTTAAGAAATTTCAAATGTGAACAAACAAAGGGGACATTTCACTAATTACACTTTAACTATTATCTGGAAGTCATCTGCAAACAAAAGGCATGTACAGGGCTAGGTTGCTTCATCATGGTCTCAGAGACTCTAGGATTGCGAAGTGTGTCACCCAAGCAACTCAGCAATGGCCACAGCAGAAATGGAAACGGGTTATAAAACTAAGAGTCAAAGAAGAGGGGGAGGGCCAGACAACAGAATGTTTGAGGCCAAGTTCAGAGCCTGTGAAGGATACGAAATGTAAAACAGAAGCAGCATTGACTCAGCATCATCCTATTTTGCACCAGTAATCTGTCATGGCTGGAATATCAGCATATGGATCATCCCCCTCACTGAGAACCACTGGGTAGTATTAGCTCAAGATCACTGTATGTCCCCTTCCAAGTGGGAAAAACATAGTAATAACCAAATAGTCACAGGATCTAGTAAATGGCAGCTTATTGTTTAGTTATTTTTGGTGTGCTGAGGCTCACACTCAGGGCCTTGCATATGCTAAACGCATGCTTTGCCAGTGAGCTGTGCTTCAGCCCCACAGAATTTTGCTTTAATGAGAACTTACTCATTTAATATGGACTAAAATTCTGCATGAATCTATTTTGTGATATTAATGATAGCAGCTATCTCTTTTAGAACAAAGCACAGATATCTGACAGCCCTTTCTAGTTGAAAGGTGTTGGATTATCAGGGTTAATTACCAAAAATCAAACTGTAAAACTGGAAATGTGAAGCTTGTGCAATTTTTCTTCAAGAATAATAATTCAATGTTTCATATTAGTGTCATCCACCACACTAGTGTATTTCAGTCTTTCTCGGTGCCCATGATGGTGGATGAAACCAAAGGCATAGGATATGGTTATTCAATGCAAAGACAAGCCATAGAATACCATTGACTCCATGGCATCTTGGTTTTGACAAGAGGCATTTTTAATAGGGCAAGGACTGGGGCTTTTCTCTTCCTAACACTGAAACAGAGTGGAAAGGAATCTTTCGGAGAAGTGCTTCATGAGAATGCTGAAGTCTGTGCTGGAAAGAGTTTCGCTTATGGAAGGAAATGGCCATTGAGATTAAGCTCTAATCTGCCCATGACTTACCTCATTTAGAAGATATCGGACATTTTCATAACCAGGCAGATAAGATGAACACACCCCCATTCCCTTCTATGGTTGCAAAGTCTGAGTACTGCAGAACGAGGCCCCTCCCCTCTCAAGTGTTAATGCTTTTAGCTGAGTCATATAAAACATACTACATCATATACACAAGAGAAACAAAATATGATAATTAAATAAAACTTTTCCAACATTCAGAAACTGGGCTTAATGTCTTCAGCCATTGAATTTTTAAAAAGCATCTTGTAGCAGCCTTTTTGATATATTTAGTCAATATCTTTCTTTCCCAGGTCAGGTTATAACACACAAATGAACACAGTGAGATGCTCTGATGCTGTGGTATAGAATATTTCAGACTTGGGTTAGACCAATCTTCCTCTTCTGAGGAATCCATGAAGCCCCACAAAGTGCTATTTTCATTCTAGTTAAGACACTGAGGTTTTCCTCTTGGCTGCATTCTTTTTCTGGAATGTACCCTCTGTTCCCCAGGAGTTCAGTGGGTTTTGTTTCTTTCCAGGAAAACAAGGCAATCACTAGAAAGACCTGAACACAACTCCTTGGCTCTGAGAGCATCAATTACTTGGACCACCCATGTCATTCTGCTCCAGGGCAGGCAGTATTATTTGCCTATTCCTGTAATGAATATTTCAGTACTCTGATGAAATACATCTCTTTCTAGGACATGCAGTTTCATTATAGGGGCTTAATCCAGATGCTAATTATGCACATTTATTTTTAGGAAATTTGATGTGATTCAAAGGATTCATTTTTCTTCTCTCTCTTTCCCTCCGTCCATCCCTTCCTTCCTCTCTCCCCCTCCCTCCCTCCACCCCTTGATGTTTGCTATACTACTCTAAGAACCTTCCTAATTTTCCTTCTGTTAATTAAAAATAATTCCGTTTCGGGTAATAAAACACTATGGCTATTTTAAACAAACAATGGCTTCTTGGTACCACAGAGAAAGGGGATTCTAAAACCACTGCTGACATTTGGGTCTTAGTCCTGGTATTACTGAGCACATTATGTGTCGGCAGCTCACATTGTTCTAATTTAGACTATCACATAACCATTTCTCCCCAAATAGCATTGACCCGATGGCACTGAGTTGCTTTTATGAAAATTTGGTCAACTAGTGAATCAGGAATCAGCCACAGTCCTAATCAACACAGATATTAACTATCCCTCAGGGGTACAGTGAGCATTTTGTAATTTCCTGATACCAGGAACATTATAGATTAAGGATAAATATGTAATTGGAATTTTTAAATGCACATAATAAAGCCTTTCTTTTATGTTTTCAATTTCAAATCAAATAGAAAACAAGGCTTAATAATCAGAAGAACATGCCGGGAGCCTTTTGGAGTCAAAGACTCTTGAGTTATATTCAAGGATGTGAAGAGGATGCTGAGAAAGGCACTGTAAATGCTACATTCCTGGGCTTTGCAAATTAAAACAATAGTTATAGACACTACTGGATACCTTCCTCACTTCTGCAATCATGGGTTTATGGATTTTTTCTCTTCTAAATTATTTATTATGAAGTTATTTACTACCAAGTATAACCTGGAAGGACATTAGATAAGTTTCCTCTAATCAAACGCTACTCACTTGGATTTTTGACAATTGTTTCCCCATTCTTACCTTGTGTATCACATTATAGTATATAATATCTCCTCTCCGTGTTAAGGATCATATCTCCTTCATACACTTTTTTATATATGATATCTCTAGGTAAAATTCAAAATTTTTTTAAAATAGTATTCTAAATTCTCTATTCCACCCATGCCATTTACATGTAAAGATAGAAAACTAAACATTATCACCTTTAAGAAAAAATGCACACGTTGTCTCAAAGAAGCTTTGTGGGAACCGTTGAATCATACAACAGCACAGTCAATATTACTTCATTAGTGAAAGCCAGCAAAGGGTTAAAAAGCTACCGGGTAGTTTGAGAAATGTTCTTTTTTACTTTTCTTGTTCCTGGCCTAGTCTCAAGCTAGCACGTGATCAACTGAATGCCTGCCAGCCTCTTTCTTGTTGATCCTCCGGAGACCATCTGTGCTGGGGGCATTGATTAGAGTGTGTCTGCTGGGATTACATCTTTTCTGTTGCCATGCCAACTAATCAGCTGATTTTGGTTACCACAGAAACAAAATGTCAGAGCTCACAGTACGGTAACATGAATTCAGCACAACAGAAAATGTTTTCTTAATTGGGGACCCTTTTGATTTTTGGATTCCAACAGAAAGGCAGGTTTGTTTTTTTTTTTTTTTTTTTTAAGGCCAATGTTAGATAAAAGCTGCATTAACTGTATTCATTAATAAGAATATACAGATTTTTTTGAAGTGAGAAAAACATTACTTCCATTTTATTAGCTATGCTCATTTTTTATATTTCCTAACAAAGGAGACATACATTCCTTCATATGCACCTCTGTTATGTTTCCTGATGATTGCATGGAAAACAATCCTCGAAACCTATGGTTTCATTTAGCTTCCATCAGGGAAGGGGAGGGGGTCTCCAAGTCTTAGGATGGTGCTGTATGTATTAACACTTCGAAAAAAAAAGAGCAATGTCCAAAATTCTCCTCTGTCTTTCATTTTTGGAAGTCATTTAGTTCCCTTTAATAAAAATCTGTCATAGTGAACTGAGATACAGTTTTAAGGGCTCGCACTTTACCCATAGTGTGCCCTGGATAAAGTGAACCCATTTGACTACAAAGGGAGCCCAAGACTTGTGGCAATTTTCCATTTTGTAGGCCTGAGACAGTTTGTCTGCAAAAGAAGACCCAACTAGTTTGCTACATCAGAGTGAACAGAAGACACAGCTGACCTGCAGATGCTCCAATTAAGCAGTCCATCGGGACTCTAAGTTTATCTTGTCATCATGAAACTTGGTTCTGGTAGAAGCAAACCAGAGCCTTCATCTGCCCTGACCCTGTGCTTTGCAGACAGAAAATAGATTAGATGTCTTATTAATATTAATAACAACAGTAATAACAACGACAACAATACTAATAATAACCCAGACATTTAAATGGGTTAATATTTGTTTGACCATCCAAAAATACCATCTCTTTAAAAAAGAGTATAGCCCATAAATATGTGTTTTCCCATTGATAGTTGACTCTCACAACCTCCCTTCTGTGAAAGTTGTCACTGCAGGTTACCTATATAAAATTAACACCCTGATGGTGGGGGTAAAGAGTTTTTGGTTTAATCTTCATGATACTTGTTTGAAAACCTTGATAAATTAATTCTAGTGCTTAAGATGTGCTTGGAAGAATGATTTGGGAACATTGACAATATCTCCATTTCTACTCATATAACACTCATAGCTAAGATGCCAGGCTCAGCAGACAAGCCCTCTCTGAGTTTTAGGGCAGGGTGCCCACATGTCGGAAATTACTCACAAGTTCTGCTAATTGGATCTGAGGTAGAGGTCTTCACCCAGATTATCAATAATTATCTCACTGTTTCCCAGAGATCTTTGATAAAATGAACATGGCAAATGCATCTCTTTTGAGCAATGCCCTATTGAACTCTCCATGGTATTTCTCCCAGACAAGTTTTGGTTTGTATAAGGAAAGTATCTCCTCCAATCAGAGTACATGGAAAGCCCCCAACCATTGCCTGTGATGGTCAGAACTTCCAAAATTGTATTATTCCAAGAGGAGAGTGATTAGCCATATCTCATGAAAGCTTGATATAAACTATTAACCACATCTTCCTGGACCATAGATTTACAGATTACTTTTTACATATTTTTTCAGAAGTTTGCATATTTGTGTTACCTAGGAAATCTTTCCCCCAGAAAGTCTGAGTAGAAACTCAGCAAAAGGAGAGAATGGATGGAGTCTAAAAGCTCGGTCCCCATGAATTCCCAACAAATCCCTAGAGATACTTCTTATGATCTACAACTCAGGATGTACAGCCTGGCGACCAGGATTGAATTCTCTGTTCTCTTTGGTTCTGTTTATGTTATTTGCTCAGATGCATCTTACCACCATTTACACTTGTACCAGGCACAGTAGCCAGGACTCTACATATAGAATTCCCTGAAATGTGTTTTCTCAATAACTCTTTCTAATGATGTTACTGCCTCTGTTCTGTTGATAAGGAAACTGGATGGTGTGGGGCACATTTGATTTTCCCTGAGTTCCAGAATGAGAAAAGTAGAGTCAAAATTCAAATCTAGTAACATCTGTTTTCAAAGCCTCCACGCACTATGTTACTCCTTCCCCAAAACTAATATGGGTTTATTAACTAGTTGTAACTATTTGTGTTATCCCCCACTTACAGTCTCATAGTTGAAACAGGACAATAGTGTGTGTTGCTTTGTATTATTTTCTTCTCTTCAAAGTCATTGTGCTAAGAACCATATGAATATGAAAAGTTAAAAATGCCTTTGTCATTGATTGTAAGGGAAGAGAGACACTCTAGCATTCTGTTATGTTTTATTAATCACATGTGTTCTTAGGAAGGTGAGAGACTAGCCATCCATTCATGTAATATAAAAAAAGGACTTGCCATTGTTGATGTGTATAGTGTATTTTCTTAAACAACCCTATATTTTCTATGTATCGGTGACTGGTACAGGTGCATTGTGTTGCATACTAACGCTTGGAGTTCCTCTTTAGAAAGGAAGATGTACTCTTGATGGGTAACTCTGTAGTAACTCACGCTTGAGCATGAGTTATCTTAAGGGAAACTTTCTCCCAAATTAGGGCAACCAAGGATTTGGGGGATATATCTAGGTCAGGTTGAAACCTAATGCAAGGGAAACTCCCATGAATCTATAAGGAAGACCCCAGTTAATAAATAGGATATGTAGCCTGAACTAGCCATCTCCTATGATCAGATTGGTGACTATCTCAATTGTCATCAGAGCTTTCATCCAGTAACTGATGGAAACAGATGCAGAGATCCATGGCCAAATATTAGGCTGAGTTTGGGGAGTCCTGCTGAAGAGAGGCAGGAAGGATTGTAGGATCCAGAGGGGTCAAGGACATCACAAGAAAACCCACAGAATCAACTAACCTGGACTCATAGGAACTCACAGAGTCTGAACCAGCAACCAGGGAGCCTGCATGGGGCTGACCTAGGCCATCTACATATATGTGACAGTTGCATAATTTGGTCTACTTGTGGAACTCCTAGCAGTGGGAGCAGGGGCTGTCCCCAATGCTTTGACTGGCTCTTGGTTGCCTTGCCAGTCTTAATACAAAGGAGAGATGCTTAGTCTTTCTGCAACTTGATATGACATGCTTTGTGATACCCATGGGAGGCCTGCCCCTTTCTGAACAAAAACAGAGGAGTGGATTGGGGGGCACAATGAAAGGTGGTGAGAAAACCAAACTGTGTACTAGTTGGTTTTGAACTAATGTCACTAGAAGATGGATTTAGGCCCCATGTTTCCAGATGAAAAATCAGAAGCATGTAAAGTTTCATTGGTGTCTGGTACTTGTGGCTAGCAAGGAACTGAACAATCTCCTGAACCTGTTTATTCTAACCCTAGAGCTGATACTTGTCCCTGTGTACCATGGAGACACTGCCCAAGGACCTCAACAGACACTATATTGAGTTGTTGATGGATGCAAGCTACAAACCATTGCTTGTATGAATTGCATAGCAAATGAGTGTGTTGTTTGTCACCCCCAGGTATGCACAGAAGGCAGGCTGATCTTGGAGTTCACGTTTGATGACCTCATGAGAATAAAAACATGGCACTTTACCATTAGACAGTACAGGGAGCTGGTCCCCAGAAGCATACTAGCCATGCACGTAAGTAATATCATTTCTATTTTATCTCCTTCCTTCTTATTCCCACTGCATCTTACTCAGCAAGGAAACCCAGTTCTGTCTGAACAAAGTCCTGCCATTATTACACAATTAGTTCTAAGTATTGAGTCTTCCTCTCAACCATTTGAATGCACAAGCTCTTATTTGCCTTCGTTGTTTCCATTTGTAAGAGGTTTTTATATGTTAGTGGGGTTCCCCTGATGAATGGTTTCTATTTTCTTCAGTTGCAGTAGCTCTATACAAGATACTTTTCTACCTGGGTGTATGAACCTGTTACCTGTAATGAGAATGTGAACTAAAACAGGAAGGAGAGCAGCTTCCAGTTCTGATTAGAACCATCTTACCGGAAGTGAGGCCCCTATACTCTGGATCTATCGGCTCTTCCTAACTATGATGCTTGGATGGAATGGGGGGAGCAGGATGCAACAGAATCAGACTTCATGAGCCTGATTTATTCTTGGCCCTGAGAAATCAAAAGTGAACAAAATAACTTCAGATACCATTTATAGAATTTACCAAACCAGGACTTGTGCTGAAAATTTAATTTATAACTGTCACTCAAGGGTTGACTTATTATTATTTTTATTTCCAAAGTATGGAAGGAAAAAGCCCAGTGTGTCTTTCAATCCAAATATGGCAAAATAAGATTGTGACCTACCTGGTTCTGAGTTCAAAACTCTGTCACCCAGCCTTTGGACCTCATGCTGTCTCTCTAGACCTCTGATCTCACCTTCTCTTTCCTCCTATATACCCTGTCTCTGCCCTTTCTGGTGACCCCAAGCCTTCTGCTGTAGCACACCTATTTCCACTTCTTTGGATTTACCATGTTTCAAGTCCTTTAGAACTTTCAAAGCCAGTTTCACACCTTCCACTATTCTGGAAGAAGTCTGGTTTATCCATTATTTTTTTCTCAAAATACACCAAAAGGCATCAGAAGTGTGTGGATGAGAGCTGAGGCCATATATTGAGAACTCAAGATTATATTCCTGTTCATGAGTGCCTTTGGACAATTGGTATGATATCTCTGGACTTCTAGTCCCTCATCTATACACTGGTGTGGTTGTGAGTGTGCCTTGGAAAATCAGCTTGAGAATCAAGAATTAATGACTGAAAAGCACTCAGAATGATGCTTGGATCATAATAGGACTTCAGTCGGTGTTGGTGATCTGTTCTCAGCAGCAGCAGAAATGGTGGAAAAGCATTCTTCCATCATTGGTTGCTGTCCAATTACAATGCAAGCTGCTTGTTGTTAGCCATGACACAACTTAGTGGGTCTACATAGGGCCAGATCTTCCCACCGAGGCTCATTGTCCATAAAGACTCTATTTCAAAATTGACTGGAAACTGTTACTGCATGGTCATTTTCATCTATATTTTTATCCATGATTACAAATAAGAATGAGACTATCACTGAATAAAAAACACAGACAAAACTAAGGTTCTGTTAGTTATACCTGATGTGGTTTCATGAGCACAGACATGGAGAAAAGGCTCCCTATGCATGGCACCAATTTGATGAGATAGAAGCAGAATGAGGAGGATCAACCGAGTAACTCACTTTCAAATGCAGTGCAGAAGGAATTTTTTTTTTTTGTTGGGGCCCTGGCCAAATATAACATTTGGGGTGATCTGGGCCATTTTACATCCCATGATACTTTGATAAATGTGATCATCCTATAGGATGAAAAGCATTGAGGACATTGATTTTAACCGAGTGGGAAAGAAAGCTAAAGTTCTTTCTCCACACACAAGAGTGGAGAGAGACTCTACACACACACACACACACACACACACACACACACACACACACACACACTGGATTTTGGCATGATATATTATTATATCATATATTTTTGTGGTAGCTGCAGGTTTTTGAATGGGTCCTACACCCTGTCTCAGCAGGGAGCAAGCATAGCTTTGCCAAGTTCGGAGGCATCTCTTCCTCTGGTTCTGACTAGAGTCCTTCCAGCAGAGCTCAGTGACTTCCCATCTGAAGACATAGGGCCAGGGTCTCTCACATAGAAAGCAACATCTTTTTCCCCTGGATCCAATGCACATCTGAGGCAGTTTGGCTTCCTAATCTTGCAGAAATGATCTCAAAGAGTTCTTGAGGACTAGATGCAAGTGACTTCCAAAAGTAAATTAAATTGTCTCCAGCAATCTGTCCCTCCAAAAAAATATCAACGGTGTCAAGAGTGCATGTCTCAGCAGCAGCAACATATTCTAATGTTTTCATGAGACCATCTCATAGGAGTGAAATATGTCATTTCCCTCTCCCCCATCCTCTATTTAGGCACAAGATCCTCAGGTCCTGGATCAGCTGTCCAAAAATATCACCAGGATGGGTCTAACAAACTTCACCCTCAACTACCTCAGGGTAAGACTGATTGAATGATTCTATTACTTTGTTGAATTTGGGAAAAGAATTGGAGCTTTTTGTGTGTGTTTGTTTGTTGTTTAATGTATCCTAAACCAAAGGGTTAAATGAAGTATAAGCCAAGCTGGGTAACACAGGCCATAATCCCAGCTACTTAGGAGGCAGAGGTAGGAGGATGGTAAGTTCAAGGCTGCGTGGGCTATAGAGAAAGCTCAAGGCTGTCCTTGGGAACTTAATGATATTCTATCTCAAATTAAAATAAAAATCATAGTAAAAGACCTGTGTGTATTGTTCAATGGTAGAGTGTTTTACTAGCATATGAGGGGTCCTGGATTCAATTTCAAGTGCTAATAATTAGTTAGTTAATTAATTAATTAGTAAAGCCAGGTATACATAGCACAGATGTATATTCTGTGCTCCCCCCATCTCTGTGATGTGTTTGAGTGTGTGTGTGTGTGTGTGTGTGTGTGTGTGTGTGTGTGTAGTAGTAGTAGTAGTAGTAGTAGTAGTAGTAGAAGAAGAAGAAGAAAAAGGAGGAGGAGGAGAAGGAGAAGGAGGAGAAGAAGGAGAAGGAGAAGGAGAAGGAGAAGGAGAAGGAGAAGGAGGAGAAGGAGAAGAAGAAGAAGAAGAAGAAGAAGAAGAAGAAGAAGAAGAAGAAGAAGAAGAAGAAGAAGAAGAAGAAGAAGAAGAAGAAGAAGAAGAAGAAATTGTGGCTTAACTAATAATACTTCACAAAGCATCAAACCTGCACTTAGATAGGGTTGAGTTTGCTCACACAGTTGTAACTCTTAGAGTTAATAACTCAAAGGAAGCCATGTCCTTATCCCTTAATGTTCGGGCAGTACTCAGTCTGCACATGCGTCCACTTTCTAAGGTGGCATTGTTTGAGTTCACTGCTTCTGTGTGTTCACCCTGGACTCAACTCCTCCTAAGAGAGTCAGTGTGCCACTTGAGGCAAATAGCCATGGCTATAAAGTCATCTGGAGAAATTCAACTCAGTGCTGTAATGCAGGTCTTACAAATTCTCTATTTAAAGTGGCGTGTGTTCGGGTATTGTTTTTGTTGTAATATAAATTGTTTTTATTTTTAAATGTTAAGTGTTTTAGACAACATGTCTTACCTATACAATACTAAGAGCCTCCATATTTGTCCTGAAAGAGTTACAGCGTTCACACCAGTTTAATATAGAATTCCAACAGTCAAGTCACTGGCACCATATCTGGTTTCATTCACAAAATGAGCATTGTACTCCAGAATCCTGAGAAAGTGGTGGCCACTTTGCCCCTGATACATTATCTCCTCACCAGGGTTCCCTTCCCAGCACTGAGTTGATGCTTTGGACTCTCTAGCTGCCAATGTACTCCAGGCCCATGGGTTCTGTTTTGTATCCACCATGCTTTGTGTACAAGCCTTGCACCTGCTGAAATACAATAGGTTTTGGCCAGGCTCACTCTTCTATGTGGTGGAGCGGTGTTCCATTTCACTCACACATTTCTAGACACCGAAAATACAAAGAAAAAGCCAATCCTCTGCCACTAAGAAATTCATCCCTAAGGGGTGAGACTCATAAAAAGAAGACACTGCAGAGTGATAAATACTATGATGCAAGTTTCCAGAAGAAAGCCAAAATACCTTAGGGAGAGAAATCATTCAGAAGAAGGCTTTGTGTGAAAGTTGATCCATGAGTAGATTAGGCAAAGATGGAAACAAGAAAATCAAAGGCAAGGGCAGAAGTTTCCACTACACAGAAAACAGAACTTACACCAGAAGATGGGACATAGGGAAGCCATCTGAGCATTTAGCAGGTTTCATGGTCACCATTCCCAGTGAGGAGCCAGGATAGGTGAGACAGTGGGTCTTTTCCAACCTGGCTGCTGGGCTGGGAGAACTATTTAGTGATGAGAAGTTCTGGCAGAATCCTGGTTCTGGATTGAAAGAGAATATCCACTTCATAGCCTAGAGGACCTGGAACCAAAACCAGACCTGGCAAAGGCCAGAATCAACTGGGCTCTCCACCAACTCATCCATCACCCTCAGAGTCATAACAGTCATGAAACACTGTGTCTGCTCAGAGGAAACCCAAAATCTGCCCAGAAAGGTAGGAAGCATGTGTGTACGCAGCCAGAGCACCTGGAGCTGTATCCCAAAACCTTTGAACTCTGCATTCAGAACCAGCTCTACTTGAGTTCCGCAGGCTCTATGATGGGTAGCTGTACCTGTGGACTGTGGGTTTGATATAGTGCTATGCACAGACCCCACATAGCTGCCCTTCACCACTGCATTATCTCTCATCAGGGACCAGAAGAAGCTATAGATGCCCCCTCTCAGAAAGACTGCATTCCATGCCATGTCCTCAGCTGGCCTGCATGGGGATCAGGGACTCTGGAGCCTATTCCAGACTCTGTGACTAATCCTTTGGTGAGATCTCAGACAGACTCTTGGTGACATCTGTTAGCTGCTTTGGATATAGATTAACAAAGGCCAAAATTCCCTTCTAACTCTCCTCCCCTACCTCTCCCAATTATATGGAAATGATTTAACGTCCACTGTGTAGTCAAGCCCCTCCAAGTCACTACATTCTACGGTCCTGCATTTTTAGCCTATGAAGACTGTGAAGGTAGAAGAGGGGCTAACCATCTTTCCTGACTGCGAATGCAAGAACACTTGGGGGTGGGGGGTGCCCTCAAGTTACCACTTCAGTGTGGTGCTGGCTGTGTACCAGATCCTGTGCCACAGAGCTCCCAACCTAGAAGTCTAGATGTCTCACAAGAGCCCTGTCCATGGTCACCATCCTCAGGAGAAAATGAGCTGTGGACAGGATACGTAAGTGAAGTAGTCACCCAGCTTTGCATACCAAATGGCCGAACTAGGAAGTTGAACTGAGGCAGCCCGCTGGAGCATCTGAGTGTTTCATGGCACAGCTCTGCCACTGTGCAGGTAGGAATGGACAATGGTACTGATGGGAAGAGAGATGCTGCCAGCCGCTGGAGCAGGGAAGCCACCAGAATTTTCAACAAATTGGTCATGCTTTCTTCTTTCCGGGCCTCTACACAGTCTGGCTCACTAGCTGTCACACAATTTCTGCCCTGCTCTCCCCGTCTAAGTCTCCCAGGCCAGATCCTTCTCTTCTTTCAGGATGTATTCTTCCATCACTTCCCATGAGGCTCTCTCCCTTGGCATTCCTGGAGTCCCCAGCACATGGTCCCTTGCTGGATTCTTGGCAGGCCCCATTACAAAGCACCGCTTTACTCTTTTATCTCTTGCTCCATGGTGTAAGTAATGTGAAAATTCCCAAGTTCCAAGGAAATGTCACTTGAGTGAATGGTTGGAAGACAGTTTGTTAAATGATAGATTTGATTTTTCAATGACACCAAAAAAACCCCAAAAACCTGTATATTAATTTTCAAAGTCACTCCTAGATTTTCACCATGGAAACTGAGCAGCAGAGGAGTGGGGTATATTTTATTGAAAAAATAAAAGGAACCTCTAGCTCTCTCTAATGTGCAAAATTCCCATTTAGAGACCGACTCTGAATTTTCCATGTCAAATCTTTATTCACTAGAATTTCTGTTTGCTCTTTCTCATTATAAATTTTTATACTAAATATCATCTCCCCCACCCTTTAATTATTTTGCAAATGCATTCTTTCCACTCTGAAGAACAGATTTTTTTAAAGTGAGTAATTATTTTCTCTATTTCCTTTAGCCTGGTTTTCTTAGCAGCTATGATACACATTTTGTGTTTTCAATATTATACTTGATAGGATGTTTGGGCAATTATTATCCTGAATCTTAACTAAGGTATATTCCTTTTGTATATTTTCTGACTCTGGGTGCATTCCTATGCATAATTTCTGCTTTCATGCAATAAGGTTGCATACGACTTCCTTTTAAAAAAGATTTATATTTTAGTTTTTATTTTTAATTATAAATGTATGTGTCTGTGTTGGGCTATGTGAAAGTGAGGGTAGGTGCCTATGGAGGCCAGAGGTGCCAGATGTCCCCAAAGCTGTAGTTACAGGTCGTTGTGGATGCTGGAAACTGAATTGAGATTGTCTGCAAGAGTAGCACATGCTCTTGAGCGATGAGCCATCTCTCCAACCCCAACATGTGGTTTCTTAGTGTTATTTGGTGAGCAGTGGCATCATATTAACCATTTATAATAGCCACAGACACTCCAGTATGGATGGTGACAATGTTTATTTAATTATCTAATGTCAAAGGTGAAGTCATCTTCAAGTTGCTACTGTCATTAATGCTTTCCCTCTGAACCTATTTACACATGCTATTCTTGACTGTGTTTCCTGACAGAGGGTTAGACTTTGCCAACTCCTCACTCATCTATATGGTCTTGAGCAAGCTACCTAAGTTCCCTGAACCTCAGTTGCCTCCTCTGACAATTAGGAGTGAGATGTCTCACAAGATTGCCACGAGGGCTGGTGAACTTCACTTCATAAATACCCTGGCATACAGAGGAGGATGAGAAGTACCAGACACACACTGTACAGCAGATCAGAGTCCAACTTCCACCACTGCTGTTGATTTTTTTTTGTGTGTGTGATATTATCAAGTGCCTTAACTTCTCAGAACCCTGCCCTCTGCATGCGAGAATGGATGTGCCCATAATGTATCACAGCATCTGTGCCAAGGTGAGGGTTACAGTAATAAAGTATGTGGAGAGTACTTTCCCAACTCTGAATTAGTACTCCAGGAAGCCAAGTAAGCTTTGTTGCATTTGTTGCCCTCTTTAGACTGGTCATGACTTTGAATTCTTTTCCGAGGTTCTAAAACCTTATGGAAAACCAGAAGAAATAGAAAGGAGAGAGGGGGAAGGGATTGAAGAGTGACATGAGGTACAGGAGAGAGCCCAAGACGTGTGTCCTGTATTTTGCCCCTCTTGTTAGTGGTCTGAATGTGGGATGTCCCCTGTAGCCTCATGTGTTTGCTACTTGATCTCCAGCTGGGACGCTGCATTTAAAGTTGTAGAAGCTTGGGGAGGTGGAGACTTTCTGAAGGAAGTCAGTTGCTGAAGGAAGGCCTTGAGATTTGATAGCCCACCCCCCCCACTTCCTCTCTGCACCCTGCTTCCTAGCTACACATACAACATGACTGGCCACTTCCACCTGCCATGCCTTCTCCTCTATGATAAACTATAAGTCAAAATAAACCCTTAGTCAAAACAATGAGAAAAGTAACCAACACACTTGCTGAATGCAGTTATGATTGCAAATGTACAGTCATTGTTTTGGGAGATTTTTAATATTATCTACAGGCTTTATTCTACTGTTGTTTTAAAATAAGCTTGAGCTTACCTTTCCAAATGAGTAATAGCAAGTAGGAGTGGGCAGGAAAGCCTGTAAGATTCAGAGTCGTGTGTTTGGGGTTGTGGTGGCTTGTTTTGTTGGGATCCTGTACCTTCGATTTCCCCCAGAAATGAAGAATTTTGCTGCTGTTGTTGTTGTCATGCCTTAAAGAGCACTGCTCCCTGCAAGTCGTCTCTACTGACAGCAAAGGGAGTACAGCCCAAGCCTAGACGTATTGGGCAATTAACTTTGGAAAATGACCCCCAACAGAAGGACATGAAGTAGCCTCCAGGAGACTGAGTGTGGCTGGAGTCAGCACTGGAATCCTGCCGATGTGTTTTCTTGTTTCCTATTTCTGTAAGACTTTGACTCCTGGCCATATATTTCCCTTGATCATATAAGTGGAGGAGGCATTTCCACCTAAATGCCACAACAAGCCTAAGGATGGAGCAGGTACCCCACACGGGGACTAAGATGGACCAACAGAGTGGACTGTAATGCTGGCTGCCCTTTTCTTGTTTCATGCATTCAGACAGAGCAGCAGCAAAGCCTTGACATTCTGGGAAAGCAAAACCCACCCAGGCCAATCTCCCATGCCTTGTGCAGTGCCTGGCATATTATAGGTCCCCAGAGGACTAAAGCATGTTATTCAGAATTTGATCCATAGGTCATGGCAGGCTTGCAGCTATTTGTTATGGAGTTAGGCTATGGCCAGAAAATGAGAACTTTAAAACTACCATAGCAACTTGGCATTTTTGATACAAACAAATGTGTGACCCTGGCACTCATCCTATTGATTGAAATATACATCCACCCAAGGGTTATCATACTCACATGATGAATGGCTGCTGGTCAAAGGCTAGAATACCACGTGCCATAGGAGATTGGCAAGCACTGGCATGGGATGAATCTGGTTCAGAGACCCACTCTGCCTTTCTCAAGGACTGTCTATGATTTACCAGTCTGTTAATTATTGAGAAACCTGTATAAGCCCCCAATAAACACTGAAATGGATATCCTTCCTATTTTAAAGTTGCAAATCCAACAGAGCAAACCAGGTCATTTCACCATCAAGAATTTAGAGCTACAAGGCTCTGCTCTGATTCTCTGTAAGCAGGAGGACTCAGGTTCTAGAGCCAGCCCTGTACAGAGGTTTTGAAAGCCCAAGGACCCAGCCTCTGAAACCTCAGTCTGACTGATCTTCCCCACTTCCTCCTCAGCCTCCTCCTTTCTCTCCTCCTCTTCTTCTTCTTCCTGCTGCTTTTCTATCTCATCCTCCCCTCCCTTTCTCCACCTCCTCCCCCTTTTTGTCCTCCTCTCCTCCCTTTCTTCTTCTGCCCCTGCTGTTTCTCCACTTCCTCCCCCTTCTCCTCTTCAGAGAAAAGCCCCAAATGAGAGAAGGCTGAGGAGACCCCCTCGGAGACACAGGGATGCTGCACACAGAGAATGATTAAAACCTTGAATACCCAAAGGGCACTTTTAATTGCATTTAGAGATAGAAAAGCGGTACATGTGACTACATGGCAAAGAAATACAAGCAATTAACCCTTGAAGAAGTGAAGTAATCATAACTTACATACATCATGGCATCTAGCAAGCAATGATCTCCAAAGTCAGGCTTGAAGGAACAGCGATAAAGTCCCTTATATAGAAATACATGCATAAAATATATAATAATAAACAACGTAAATTTTATATATATATATATATATATATATATATATATATATATATCCCCAAACAATGAAACAAAAACAGTATGTTAGCTGAGTAATCTTTACTGAAAACAATTTCAGAGCCATGGGTGATTGGCCATAAAAGTACAAATGGGGCCTGGATTAAAGAAAGCAATTTCCCAGTTTCAGACACAGAAAAAGAGGAGAAAATTGTTAAACAAGACACTGAAAATCAAGGCACATGGCAAGGTGGGAAATTGCCAGTTAGTCTAAGGAAAGGTTGGGGATTGTGAAGTTAAGTGCAAGATGGAAGCCTGAGTTGACTCTCAGAAAACAGTCCTTTCCAATTTTCTGGAATTATCTGAGGAGCAGGGAACATGTGTAAAAAAAAAAAAAAAAAAAAAAAAACCTAGGAGGAGAAGGAAACAAAGGGAGAGATTTTGAGCTTTTTGAACTGAAGTTGAGGGAAGAAACAGGGTAGCTGGATGAAGCAGGAAGAGGAGCCTGGGCTCACAGGCTACCCACTTAGAAGACTCAAGGTCTCTGTGTGGGTAACTTCTGGTTATATTTCCACTCTGCTGGGCACCATCTTCCTGTTCTCCTGAAAGTCCAGCTCCTTCATACCCATGACTGTTGGGACTCTGGAGCCGTGTCCTCCATCTTTCGTAGAGTTCAGAGAACAGAGAGATAACAAGCAGTGTATGAATGCAGAAGCTCAGGCAAGGCTAGTGCTCTGTTCTTCATCTAGGCAGGAAGGTTGGGGATGGTGTAGCTTTGTAATTAATATAAAAGAAGTAAAATCTGGAAGGTTCACAACTCGGTAGTGAGGGAGAAGTCTGGCCAATAGACCAGTGTCACTGAACCCTGCTGCCAGGAAGAGTCAGACCTGGTGTGTGTTAATCACCACAATAGTTTTGGGGCGGGGGCTAATCTTAGTGGTTCCTTTTAAAGGAGAAAAGCCTTGACCAGGACCTGGCACTGGCTTCATGCAGATGGCTAATCACAAGGTGGATTGGAATCTCATGTTAACTAGCATCCCACCACTCTATCAGACAGCAAGGATCTTCTTATGAGCACTGGACTGGAGGCCTGGATGAGCCCAGGCATTTCCTCTGAGACACGCAGAGTGTTTGAATTCTCGAGTTGTCAACAGATACAATGGAGGACATTGGAAAGTGCCCAGAGAATAAAGCATGATGGGGCCAGAACTAGGACTTAATTTATCCCAGTATGCCTCAAGTCTCTGTTTATCTCTGACTTCCCATAACCCCCAGCTTTGAGACCTTCTGTCATCATTCAGACAGTTGTCTCTATGCTGGCCGGGGTCTGCACATGTATTCTAAAAACAAAAAAAAATCAAAATCAAACCATCCCTGGGGGAGACCTTAAAACCATCTGTCTAAAGCCTTCCAGTGACAACATAGTGCACGCGCGCGCACACACACACACACACACACACACACACACACACACACACACACAGGGGCCTGCAAGGCCATATAGATTCTAACCTCTCCCACTTTAGTAATTGCAATCTGTAGTACCCCTAAACTAAAATTCTGCTACTCTATTGTGGTTTGAATGTGAAATAGCCTGTGTTTGAAGAAGGTCCCCAGCCACAGTACTGTTTCAGGACATTGTTAAACCTTTGGAAGATAAAACCTTGCCAGAGGAAAAGTGGGTCACTAAAGCAGGCCTTGACGTTTTTATGGCCTGGGCCCACTTCCTGTCCACTCTCTGCTTCCTGTGCGTGCTCAGCCACCTCATCCACCTGCTGCCAAGCCTTCCCCTGAGTGATGTACTATGTCCTTTCACAAACTGTGAGGCAAACTGGGCCCTTCCTCTCTTAAGTTGCTTCCACTCAGGTATTTGTCACAGCAATAAGAAAAATAAGCAATACACCATCACACCAAGTCCCTTCTCAAAGCAGGCCCTTTACGCTCTACCTGCTCTATTCACTGGTGGTAGTACCTTGGACAGGAGGCTACTTTTTCTGTGCCTCTGTGTTTCCTAATGACCTCTTACTTCAAGACTAGCTGACAGCGTTGAATGACAGGTGACGAAGCTGAAAATAAAGAGGGAAAGTCAGGCAGTCTTGAGTGGCAACAATGAGTGGGAGACAGAATGGGGCTCGGCACTGCATCTTGCTGCTGCCTCTAGACCCAGCATCCAGTCTGACACCGCACGGGCTGTGCATGGAGCTGTGAATGTCATGTCTCCAGCATCGAACCTGAAGCAACAAAGAGTGGGCATGAGCTCTAAGTTAAGTATGCATCCTGAGCAGAGCGGGGCTATAAGATGCCCAGTGTGACCTTCAGGATATGTCCGGATGCAGCTGTGGGACTTGTAATCATTGGGACAAAGCAGACCCTGGGTTCTGATTTGGGTGGATGTATCAATTCAAAGGGCCATTTGCTACACCTTGATGAACCGAGGTAATCAGAATTTTATTGTCTGCATCAGGAGGCCAAATCAGGATTTTAGCAGGACCAAGCCTGGAACCTTCCCTTGTCTCTTCCAGCTTCTGGTGATCCCTTGACTGGTGGTAGCCTAACTCTCCTGGTTGTTGTTTGTATGTTTGTTTTGCTGTTTAATGTTTTTTGTTTTTATCTTTTTTTTTTTTTTGTCAACTAGACTTAAGTTATCGTTATCTGAGAAAAAAAAGAACCAAAATTGAGAAACTGCCTCTGTTATATCAGGGTAAAGTCAAACCTGTGGGGCATTTTCCTATTTAGTGACCTACATGGAAGGGACCACCCCATTGTCGGTGGTATCATCCCTGGTCCTGGGATTTATACAAAAGCAGGCTGAACAAACCATGGGGGAACAAGCCAGTAAATAGCCCTCCCGCATGGCCTCTGTATGAGTTCCTACCTCCAGGTTCCAGCCTTGAGTTCCTGCCCTGACTTCTTCCGATAATGAATTGCAATGGGGAAATCAAGACAAATCAAACCTCCCCTGCACAAACTGGTTTGGGTCAGTGCATTATCACAGCAATATAAAGGGAACTAAGGTATGTTTGGGTTTTCTCCATCACAGGCTCTATCCACAAGCATGTGCCAATCACATACTATATGACTGTGCACAGTTTGGTATCTATGGAGCACATTTTCCATATGGCTGGACATATGCCTTCCTCACGAGAAGCATGCACAGTTTCCCACCTCCTTCAAGACTTAACTACTGGGTTAATTGTAGCCTAATACTGAAAGTCTCTAATTCCCCTACCTTCCTTCTAGCTCAGCTTCCATTATTTAGGAGACAGGGGAGGAGAGAGTGTTTCCTTGGGTCATCCTAGGAACATTTAGCATAAGACCAGACTTCAACTCCAGAAGCCCAAAGGAGGCAGATTTTAGCAGGAGGAATCAGTCAAGTTTTATTTCCCTTTTCTTTCACTTTGCCTTTGGCTTCTTCCTGTCTTACCTACAGAAGAAATCTGCAACCACCTCCCATATTGCCGAACAGTCTTATCATGAGTGGAAAGTATAGATAGACAACGAATGTTTCCCCAAGGCTGATAAACAGAATTTATAAACATGCAAGCCGGGTGATGGTGGCAGCGGCGCACACCTTTAATCCCAGCACTCGGGAGGCAGAGCCAGGCAGATCTCTGTGAGTTCGAGGCCAGCCTGGGCTACCAAGTGAGTTCCAGGAAAGGCGCAAAGCAACACAGAGAAACCATGTCTCGAAAAATCAAAAAAAAAAAAAAAAAAAAAAAACCAAAAAAAAAAAAAACATGCAAAATGGCAGAGACCAGGACACCCTTCAGAGCTTTGTGCATCTCTCTGACAGTGGAAAGTCAAGAAGGAAAGTGCTTGCTTTGGAGACAATGCTGAGCAGCAGAACCTGGCAATGATCAACACTAACTATACTGTATCTATCAGCTATGACTTGTGAAGAAAAACAGATATGTTTGCTATCCTGTAAAGTGGCATGGAAGAGGTTGCATGTCGTCCACCTCCCCAGGCTATAGAATAAACAACGGTATACACACTGACATGCTTAGTAAACTGGGTGATTCTCTAGAAATGAGTCTCTCTCCCTCACTGCCTTAACCCCTGCTGCCCAAACTCTTGCTGTCTTAACTCACAAATCAGTGAGCTTTGAACAAGGGCCCAAGTAAATCTTCTGCAATTCCATTCAAGCAAGCTCCTCACTATTCAAAACATGTGACCCAAGTTGATTCATGCCTGTCAGCATCCCCATTATTCCAACTCACTCTCCCCATCAACACACTAGGTAGAGTCCGACGACAAGGAATAATCAAAGTGACAGCCAGCATTCTCATCACTATCACTTCCAAACTAATTTGCACAAATGAAAATAATACTGAACTGAATTGATGATATTGCCATTTTTACAGGTCAAATACGTTAACTGTTGGCTATTTCATTTGGTTTACACTAATATTTAAGGGAGAAGGATAACAGGCAGATAGAAAAACTCCAGGCTTCATGATTTCCCACTGCCCACCACTGTCCACCTACCTCCTGTTCAATGTCAGAATGGGACACGAAATTTACCAAAAGCTATTTACCAAAAGACAACTCTGTGCAAATTGTTGCCAATAATTTAACTGTCTCTCTATTATTTTTTTTAAAAAAAACTCAATGATGCATATTTTGAACAGATCATTTCTTCATGTAGCACAAAATTTAAATTGTACAAAAGTCTTACATCTTGCACCCAGTCCCTCCCTAGAGACATCCACAACTGTCAGATCTGTGGCTTTTTTTTCCTTCCAGCATAATTTGTGTATCTTCCGCCCTGCATTGTTTCCAATACACACACACACACACACACACACACACACACACACACACACGCACGCACGCACGCACGCACGCACGCACGCACGCGCACACATCTCATACACACTGGAACCTGCAATGCTGTGTTATCTTTGTATCTCAGAGAAGGATGTCATTCTGGTACTGTATACTAATTCATGTTAGCCCTACTAGATTGATGGGCACTCAGGTAGTTTCTGATCTCCTTCTGTTTTTAACAGTGATGTACAAATGGCCTTTCAAATTAGACTTTTGCACAGAAACAAATAAAAGAACTAAATCTGTAGGGGAAATAATCCAGGGAGTCAATTTGCCAGATAGAAAGATGTGCGTTGTAGTTTTGATGGATGTTGCCAAGTTCTTCAGCATAGTGAGTGGACCAAGTTTCTACTCTACCTGTGGAGTATGAAAATGCCTATTTGGGTCCAGTGAGGGTATTAGTAAGTGATGCCTCTTGCCACACAAGGATGGGGACCCAAGCGTAATCCTTAGAACACACACAAATGCAGAAGGAGAGAACCAACTCCACAAAAGTTTTCTGACCTCCCCATGAGGACCTTGGCATGTGTGCCTACACATGTCATATATGCACACATATAATAAATTTTAAAAAATTAATTACATATTTTTCCACACTATTCAACAGTTGCTGGGTTTTTCTTATAAATTCTAGTATTATAAGTAATCTCTTTTTCATATTCATATGCACTTCTCTTATTACAAAAGAAATTCATCATCCTCTAATATGTTTAATTTGTGGGGGTAGGAGAGATGGCACAGCATTAAGGGTACTTGCTGCTTAAGTAAGTGCCCTTACTTAAGTACCAAGGGACCCGAGTTCATTTCCCACCACGAACATTAGGTGACTCACAATCCTCTGTAACTCCAGCTCCAGAGGCTCTCACACCTCTTCTGGACCCCACTAGCACTTGCCCACATGGACCATACATCCACAGACACATGCACATAAGCAAAGATAATCTTAAAACAGAGCTGTTTGCATTTCCTTTCACATGAATTTGTGTGTCCTTTACCTATTTTTCTATTCGACTCCTGTCCTTTCTCTTATATGTGTATATGCAAGGCATGTGCTCTGCTACTGAGTTATATACCCCTGGCTACATTAGACATGTACACATAAAGAGGGGTTTATATTTTACATAAGTAATTTAGTTGTAATATAATTGATACTACAAATTTAAAGTTTTAAAATTTCTTTTGTTTTATCCACTGAAGGAAATACACACAGAGACTATTTGCACATAGTGTATATAATATTATTTATATAGTATGTTATATATGAATATATATTTATATATGACATAGCATTTCCCCCATGTCTTCTGTTTTCTGTTTGGTAGTAGTCCTCTTTGAGGC
This sequence comes from Peromyscus leucopus, assembly GCF_004664715.2. NCBI lineage: Eukaryota > Metazoa > Chordata > Mammalia > Rodentia > Cricetidae > Peromyscus > Peromyscus leucopus. The sequence goes on along the minus strand of NC_051071.1, from coordinate 33,105,587 downwards.
AATGATAAAATAAAAACTTCCTCTGTGTCTTCTCAGGCCCCCTTGTAAGTTGAGGAGCTGTTTTTTATACTAGTAATCAATCTTCCTGAAATGGGAAGAGTGATGAAGTGTGAGGAATCTTTTTAGCTCCTGAGTTATCTACACACCACTTATTGATTAATACACGCTCTTCTCCTGGGTTTGAAATGCTGCTTCTAGCATATTCTAAAGTACACTGGGTACTGGAGTCCATTTCTGGACTTCAGTACATATTGTGTTAGTCTGGCTTTCCATTCTTAATCTGACACTGCATTTCTAAGAGTATTGTCACTTTATCACGTTTTGTATCTAGTAGACTATAATTTTATTTTTATTTTAGGATTCTTAGGGAATGTTTATTTTTCATCTAAACTAAAATTTAAAAACTATTTTAGTAATGGTTATGTGTTAAGTTGAACTGCTAGGGCATCCCAGCTAAATTATTATAACATTTGCCAGTGATGATTTTTACCAAGCCCCTTCCCATTCTTGTATTTTTTTTCTCTGTCTTTGGTCTAGTTATATTGGCTAACACCATTAGAAAGTGTTAAATGACAGCCAGTGTAATTAACGTACTCACTCAGTGTCTGACTTTAATAGGAATGCTCTGGGCCTTTTCATTACCAGGACGGTAGCTTATGATGTGAGATAGACACATTTCTCATAGTCAGGTAATATCTTGCTTTTCTCTATAAAGAGCTATTTAAAAGTTTTTTTTTTAATAGGATTAAATTTTATTAGATGTATTTTTTCTGTTGTGACTAAACATGATAATAACAATGCTTATTTGATGAGCTTGATATTCAAGGTAACATTGTAATTTCTTTGGATGCATTAACTCATTTAGTCATTGCGTAAGCTAAAATTATCTATTATTACCTTGATTACTACACCTTAAGAAACTTGTTTTCCCAGAGGTTAGAAAACTTGGAAAAGATCACAGAATGTGGGCTATTTTCCTACTGTAAAATACTAGGCAATATTTCATCTTGCTTTCTTGATGGTAAATCAACATCCCATTCTGGAGCAAATCTTGCTTGTCCAGTGTGTAGCTTCCTGTTAATTGGCCACATTCAATATTAAATACTGCTTAATATTTACCGTTTCCATATCAATATTCAAAGGAAATATTTTAATAAAATTATTTCTTCTCTTGCCCAGAGACTTCCGGCATTCTCATGAATAGTCATGGACATTTTAGAAACATTTATTCTTCCTTTTTCCAGAAAAATTTGAATGACATTGAAGTTATCCCTTTTTTAAAGGATTTGTAGACTTTCACTTTTATGTTATATGTATTTAATCCAGTGAAACCATCTGATACTGGGGCTTTTGGAGAGAAGAATGATTTCCTGGCAGTTTTTTTTTTAGGCTATACCTTCAATATACTTTAATGTGAACAGGAGTTTCCTACACAGAATGAATAAAATTCTTATTGTTAAAAAAATGTATCATAAGCAATAGAAAGCCTTGAAGGGGTGACCATTCATTAAGATGCCTCTGAAATATTTGGGGAGAGAAAAGTTAATTCACTTTAGTGATTGAATTTACAAGGAATGTAAGAAAGGAGATGTCACCTCTGTCCCTCATTTTCATCCTGTAGAGCAGTTTGGATTTTGACTGTCTTCACTAAGTAAGAATAAAAAAGAAGCCTCATTTGTGGGAGTGTGGGGTCATGGAATGCATGGTGCAGGGAAGGCATAGTTCTTCTATTTATTATTCAACTTGTTGGATTTGGAGATACTTATGACATTCAGAGTTGTTTTCAAAAGGTGATCAGATAAAGCCTTCTGAAACATTTGAATTTCTGCAAGTAAAACCATGGAGATCACTGTGGATCAAGGCCAGGAAAAAAAAGTAAGAGAGTGGGGGGAAAGCCACTGACCTGTACACAGTGCTCAGAGTGATATCACTTATTCTAATTTGCTCCCTATTGAGAATTTCTGGAGCCATAATTATGTGAATCCACTCTAACGATCTTTAAACACTAGGGATCATATCTTCTGAAATAACAGCCCAAATCAGGACCTCATAGACATCTCTGCTAAAAAAGATATTTGCCATCTAAATATCTGGATAGATCGTTGGAAATGGTTTTAACATTATGGCTTGTAATTTGTACCATAAACCCAAAAAGCCTCTTGAATCATAATGTAGATTTTTTTTTAAGTACAAAAGAAAACATTCTAAGGACTGGAGTCATATCCACTAGAAACCAGTGCTGGAGTCCTGAGGGAGGATAGTCAGCTGGTGAAAATTTTGCAATTTTAGGAAAGTATAGTCACAGTTTTAACACAATTCCCTATAATAATTTTAAGGTATTATGATTCTGATGCACAGTATGACTGGTGAAAAACCTAGTTTATACAAATCATTTTAGTTTTCCTGACCATGAACTTCCACAAAACTCTAGAATATACCTTTCCCAATAGTAGAGTGCAAGTAATGTTCTGAGATACATTTTACTTCTTAAAAATGTTAGGTTGATACACTTCACTCTGTAAGTTGGTACAAGAATGACTCACTTAAATAAAAATAGTGGCAATTGCATTTCCCCATTGCTATATTTACATGTAGTTGATTCAACTTTTAACTACAAATGTTCGGTTAGGTTTTTCTCTTATTAGAGGTCTTTCACCCTTCTCAAAACCATTATTTCCTTGTTAATTTCCCAGTGGCTTTAGGCAATTTTTCGCTGTTCCAGTGGCTATGTGAATAAACAGTCTTTATTGTTCATGGGTTTATGAAGGAGATAAGATGTTTTTGATATACTTTAAGAGCTGATTATGAGATGAAGCCCAAGGAATAGTCTTTAGCTTTGATAATACACAAACCAATCTTGTGGAGAGCTCCTTAGCAGCCAAAGCATGGGGATTGTAAAAACAAAGGTTTGTTGCCTGAGTTCAATAGACACAGCAGTAATATAATGAGGTGAATAACCAAGTACTTACTGTGTGCTGGGCACTCATTCATTAATTCTCATTTTCAAATGTTCAAAGGATGTGGGCTGGAAACCAGGTGTGATGGTGGATGCTGGAAGTACAGTGATGGGCAAGAAAAATCATGCCCCTGCTCTCATGTGTCTGTGGCCAGGTCCAGAGAGATGGCATGTAATATCACCAAAATGTGTATATGAGTTCAGAATAAGAGAGAAACATAGTTTCGTGAGTATAACGAATGGAAACTGGCCTTCAGTGTAGGAGAGAGCTCAGAAGGCATCCACAGAAAGGTGCTACCTGAACTGAGATCTTAGGATTAGTTGGTTTTAATGACAGGAGAGAGTGGAAGAGATGGAGGGCACAAAGAAATGTATCCTGGCAAAATTTCCATGGCAGAAAGAGAATGGAGAAGGACAATGACTGGGGTGCAGAGTCAGGCCAAAGAGTACTGAGCTTTTGAACTGGTGACAGTGCAGTGTCAGATGGCTGGGAGCACATGATGTGTTTCAGAGCAGCGTGGAAGTTAATGCTTCTGTATCATCAGGAGGGTTGCTGCAGAAACACCCCTGGGGTGCTCTGTGAGCCCAGAGAAAACCTCCCTGGCAGACAGACTTTCAATGAATTTTGAAAATAGGTGAAAGCTAAGTAGTCAAGGAAGAGAGGAAGAGTGTTCCAGGCAGAAGAAACAGAATGGACAAAGACGTGGAAATAGAAAACAATACCTTATATTCTAAAGATATAAGCTAACTTGCTTAGTGTGCGAGCACATGTGTCAATATATGTACACATATGCAAAGGAGTTAAGGTAAGAAGTCTTAGAAGACATATTTAGAAATTCAGGTGGAGCATTGAACAAGCTGGCTAAGCTTGCTAATTCTATGCTACAGAATTTCCCACCACTTAGGAAGGTTGCTTAGCAGATGAGATGCCATATCTGGACTTTTTTTCCATTTAAAGTAATGTATCTCTTAACTCTACTGAATATCAGAATCATTTCACAGGTATGTGGGAGGTAAGACACTCAGACCAGATCCAAACCATTTTAATCAGAATCTCTGTAGGTGGATCCAGACCTCAGTGTTTTTTTTTTTTTCCACCTTCATTGATAGCTGATAGGAAATTGACCAGACAGTATGGAAATTGCCCATATTTGCACACACAACCTCCTCCACATCATCCCTTCAAGAGTATCTATTTGTTACAGTCAGTGAACCCACACTGGCACATCATACTCAGCCAAGCCCCTGGTTTATAATAGGATTCACTCTTGCTTGGGTACTTTTGATAAGCCTTGGCAAATGTACAATGGTATGAATCCACTCTTACAGTAGGATGCAGTTTTACCATCTTAACCATCTTCAGCTGTATCTGGTCATCCTATATTCTCTCCAGTTCCTGGCTTGGGGAAAGAAGAAAGTTGACTCCTAATTAGTTGAGGAGTTGAACACAAAGAAAGACATGAAGCTTGGGTATGTTTAGCTGATTGGTTTTAGTATGAGTAAATGTTTGTCAATAATATGATTGAGAGCATTAAGAGTTGGAGAAATTCTCAATGAGTTAAAATTCAAAGACATTGGAAAACTAGACCATGGCTGTCCTAGTTAGCTACAGTTGTCAACTTGGCACAGACCAGAATACCTTGAGAGGCAGGACTTGACTGAGGAACTGTCCAGATCAGATCAGCTATCACATGTCTGTAAAGGACTATTTTTATTATTAATTGATGTGAGTGGTACCATCCTGTGCAGGCAGTCCTAGGCTTTCTAAAATAGCTAACTAAGCATGAGGCTGAGAGTGAGCCAGCCAGCAGAGTGTCCATCGTTTTTGCTTGAGTTCCTATCCTGACTTCCTCAGTAACGGACTATGACTTAGAAATGGAAGCCAAAAAAAAAAAAAAAAAAAAAAAAAAAAGGTTTTGCTTTCAATCAGAGTGTTTTATCATAGCAACAAAAATCAAACCAGAGCGATGGCATTCTTAATGCTCTGAGCACATTCCTAGGAAACCATCATCTCAAATGCATGGATTAATGCATCAACATATCCCATGAGGATTCATATTTACCAAGCCCTTGTTACTCATCAAGCACAAATAATAGCAAACATTCTCCATCACTAGCTACAGGAACTGGAGCAGATATAACTCTAATGTTATCTCAAAGGACACCGGCCAAGTCAAATGGAAGATTTCTCTCTCAATGATCTATCCCCAGGAGCAGAATGACAGTGTGTAACCAGTAAAGGTTGCTTCCACATATGTGCTAAATGACTAAGTGAATGAGTGAATGAAACACATGTGACTTGTAAACCAACGACAAATATTTAGGGGGCTTGCCTAGTGTACCTGAGATTGTGGAAACTATTATAAAACTTTTGGTTAACGAATGCCTACTCTTTATTTTATACTCTTCATTGTTTTAAAAGTCTTGTGTTTTAACCCATTTGTCCACTCCTGAATTTATTCAGGAGTAGAAGCATGGATAGAATGATGTCCATCTGCAGTGTCATTTCCTGCAGGTTTGTGTCCATTTGCACTCCTCAAGTTCAGAGAAGTTCCCATCCCACCACCCTTATCACCAGTATTTGGTGTTTGATGATTTTTTTTTACCACTCTGCGTAATATCAAATCATTTTTTATGATTGTTTTCCTTCATACTGTAGCGTTTCCTTCTACTTTAGTGCCCTGATATGACTTACCATAACAAAGGTTTCCATATCTTGGAAAATAAAATTATGAGACATTTATGAGACACACCTTGTTTGCGCCTGGGAATTCATTTGTTCATTCATTCAACAAACAGTACCAAATTAGGGACTGAGGATAAAAAGATGAATGAGATATGTTCCTTACTATCCAGGAACTCACTTGTAATATTGAGAAGAAGCGTGACATTCAGAACAATTAAAAGTGAAAAAATAACTGCACTGGTGATTTGTTGGTGGTAGAGAAGGAAATTCCAGGAACGGGGAGCTGAATTCTATGAAGCAGATCCTATGGAGAGGAATATCCCAACAGAATTCAAGATAAGTGAATACAATTCAGGATAAAAGGATGCAGTTTCCTAAAGGACACATTATTGTCCAATTGTACAGGTGAAAAAAAGATTCAGGGAGCGTATCTAACTTACCTGAAAAAGCAAGTGAGCCAAGAAAAGAAAGGATTTGAACTGGAGTCTTCTCTCCAAAACCAGCACACATATCTGGAAGGTTACCCCCTTATCTAAGAAATCCTGAGTGTCAACTGGAATAAAATATATCTGACAAGAACATGATTGAAGGGGGTGGCTTCCCATGCAACTCAAATATCATTTGCATTTTCGGTTGATTTGAACACTTCTAACTATAAAGGATTTGGTGACTATTGCAGAGAAAGTGATGGAGTTGCAAGGATCTGCCATACCCCTGCTTCTGATTTGAGCTTAATGCCACAGATGTGGTGGGAAAGCAACTTCTGATTTCCCCCAGGTGCCAAGGACAGAAGACACTGTTCACCACTAAGGGCACTTAGGGTCTGACCCTGGCTGAGTGTGATTCAGAAGACCATGGCTGCTATATGGAACAGACAAATAGAAGGTAGCTAAGGGTGGAAACAGAAACAGTCAGGAGGTGCTTATAACCATCTAGACAATCTTGTGGAGTCTGCACCAAGGTGACTGCAGTGGGGACCATTGTCCTCAATCTATTTAAAATGTTAACTCATCAGGACTTGCTAGCAGACTGAAGATGAGGTTTGAGAAGAGTTGAGTCTCCTCCTTTGTTCCCATTCACTCCTTAGACTTCCAATTGGAGCCAACAGGGCTCTTCTGATGAGGAGACATGTGATAACTACGTCTGAGGTTCTGGCTTTGCCTTCCACTGCCACTTCTTTACCAACACTAAAACCCTGAGCTGCCCTAGAACCTACAGACTGGGCATTCTTGAAATGATGCAGATGTTGAAAATGCTCTTTGAACAAGAACAGTGTCTTTGTTGGCTCCGTGGCAGCTAGAGAATGTTCTGAGCAGAATGGCAGATATCAAATTCCTGTGTGGGTTCTAGGTCCCACGTGAATAAAGCTGGCTTCAGAAATGACAAAGACCTTGATATTCTCATATGTCTTCATCAGGTAAAATGTCACACTTCCATTTTCTCATTTGCTTAGGGTTTCACTCACTGCCCTTGATTTTCTGGAAATCCTATTCCTTGTCGTTAATCTCCCTGGCATCTCCTCTGCTGCTGGCATGCTCTGCTGTTTCCTTGTGAAATATGTGCTGCCTGTAATCCGTCAGCAGACTGTAGGGTGTTGTGCTTTGTTGAAATCTAAACAGTGAGCAACTATCATATATCCCACAAGTCTTGCCGCTAATAGTGGGGGAGGGGACTATCATTTGGTACTTAAGATCCATTTTTAGTCTTCTCTGTCGTTAGGTTCCAGAAGGGATGTAGAAGATGCTAAAAGGCCACACACAAAAAGTTACTCATTTCAAAGAGGTTCCTTGCATCACCCACTGTATGCAGACTGTGAACACTGTATGCAGACTGTGAACACCTTATGCAACACTTTAAGGTGCAGACAGGAGGAAAACATAATCCCTTCTTTGAAGAGCTGACAGCCTCCTCAAGGGATAATATACAGATCATCACACTCCAACTTAAAGGAAGACCTGGAAAGGGTGTGGAAAAAGTTGTATCACACTAGTGCAATGGTATGAAGATGAGAAGACACAGGAAAGGGAAAGACCATGCCAGATGAGGTGGGTGAGGGGTCAGAGACAGAGACAAATCATATCAGAGGAAGGCAGAGAGTCCACAATGTGAGATGGATTGCAGAGGACTGGCTTATATGGACACTTGCTTTCCAGAGCCACCTAGGTAATGGCTGTGTTTTACTTCCTGGACGATGCTGCTGTCTCGCTGTCCTCAAGTTTGGGTCAAGAAGCAGGATAGTTCTAAATGGTTCTAAAATTGCTCATCTTATTTAAAAGAAGTTTAAAACGGAGCTTTGTAGACACTGGAGAGTGTTCTAAACCCTGTAGAAGGAGTAATGAATCTCTGCTTCACATCTCACAGGGACTAAGAATGATTGTCAGCCTATATGATAGGTCGAGAGACTGAATAGCAGGAGCAGCAGGCCTGAGTGGGAACAATGAGTAGGAAGTAGAATTGGGCAAGGTGCTGTATCTTGCTGCTGTCTCTCAAATCAGCATCCATTTAGACACTGTAAAGAGACATGACTAGGAATGTGAATGCCAAGTCTCTAGCATCGATGCCAAAGCATCCAGTAGTCGTGAGCTCTAGGTATGGTACACATCCTGAAAAGAAGTCTATATGATGCCCAGTGTGACATTCAGAAGGTATTTGGCTGGAGCTGTGTTACTGGGAGCCACTGGGACAAAGAGACTCTGGGGTCTGATTTTGCTGGATGTATCTGTTAGATCAACACTGATCAAGGCAACATAAAAATAAAAGAAAGAGGAGACAGACCTTTACAGAAGAGGATTGCCCTTTAATCAGAACAGTGGAGGGCAGCAATCTCTCCAAAGCAGTGGGAACTGTGTGCCAAGGTGCAGAAAGGGGTAGATTTCACAGGACAGGTAAAGAAACTTTGGGGATGGAAGACGGATTTGTAGGTCTGGTTCCCAGCCCTCTCAATGCTGTAGATACCAACAAAAGTTGGTATGTGGTCTTCTTGGGTTCATCCCAGCTCCTAACTGCCTGCAGAGGATGTTACCAATGTGTCAACTTTCCCGTGCAGAGTATCTCAGCTCACCTGGGACATGGGGGGTTATTACCCATTTAGTATTAATTTCAAAAGGGCTGCTGTGGCAGTTTTCCACACATGGAAGAAGTAAAGCAATCAGAATTTTACTGTGTCAACACCAGGAGACAAAAATTGTGATGCTAGCAAAGCCAAGCCCTCTCTGAAGGGCTAGCCTGTGACTTTCCCTTGTCTCTTCCAGCTTTCAGTGATCCAGGACTTTCCAGGTCATTCTTTATCTGGTGCCGACCTAACTCCAGGCTGCCTCCATCTTTACTTGGCTACTTTTTCTGATTGTTTTGGTTGGTTGGTTGGTTGATGGATGGTTGGTGGATTGGTTAGTTGGTTGGTTGCTTGATTTTTGTCAACTTAACACAAAGCTAGAGTTATCTGAGGTAAAGAAAGCACAATTGAGAAAATGCCTCCATAAGATTGGCAAGCCTATCAACTGTCTTACCTATTCAGAGGGCCTGATCCAGTTGGGGGCCCCTCAGCCTTTGGTTCATAGTTCATGTGTTTCCATTCTTTGGCTATTTGTCCCCATGCTTTATTCAACCTTGGTTTCAACAATTCTCACTCATATAAACCCTCCTCTTTCTGGCTTGATCTGTTTGGGAGGCATCTAGGCAGTGGTACCAAGTCCTGTGCTCATTGCATAAGTTAGCTGTTTGAAACCTGGGACTTATGCAGGGACGCTTGGCTCAATCTGGGAGGAGGGAACTGGACCTGCCTAGACTGAGTCTACCAGGTTGATCTCAGTCCTCGGGGGAGGCTTTGCCCTGGAGGAGGTGGGAACGGGGGGTGAGCTGGGGGGAAGGGGAGGGGGGCAGGAAGGGAATCTGTGACTGTTATGCAGAACTGAATGATATTGTAAAATAAAATAAAAGGAAAAAAATAAAAATAAAAAGATTGGCAAGCCTGTGGGCACTTTTTACACAGTGATCAATGTGAGAGGCCAAGCACATGGTGTGCCACCCACAGACAGGTAGTCCTGGGTTCTATAAAAAAGCAGACTGAGCAAGCCTTGACAAACAAGTCAGTAGGACTTCTTCATGGCCTCTGCTTCAGTTCCTGCCTCCAGGTTCCTGCCTTGAGTTCCTGCCTTGACTTCCCTCAGAGGTGGACTTGTGACCTGAGATTTGTAGAATGAAATGAGCCTATTTATTCTTTAGTTGACTTTGGTCAGGGTGTTTTTATCACAGAACTAGAACCCTAACTAAGGCACTATTGTTACTCTGTGTACATCTGTCCTCTTCTTGGTTTTGTTTGGTTTTAAAATAATCTACCCCTACTACCTCCCTCTAACTCTCTCCTGAGGCCTCAAAAATCCATCCTCTTCCTGATTTCATGTTCTTTTTGTTATTGTTATTATTAATAGCTCCCTGAGTGCAATTAGTACTGACCATATGCACATGGTTTTGAGGCCATCCACTGAGGCTTTGGGCACTCATGCCCCCACAGAGAAGTGACTTTCCTTCCTCTTCAGCCATCATCTGCAAAATAGCCCCTTAGCTAGCAGTCAGGCCTTGGAATCTCCTCCCCATCAAGGCTGGAATTTTGGCTGACTTGTCTTGTACACATCTTGTGCAGGCAACCACACCTTCTGTAAGCTGATTCCTGCACCAGCCAGCTCCCATTTGACAGAAGGCTCTCCTCCCCCATCCTCTGGCTCTTGCATTTTTTCTGCCTGTTCTTCCCAGATGTTCCTTGAGTCCAGGAGTGGGGACCCACATATGGCTGAACACTTACAATAACTGATTTCCAGCATTTTGACCAGTTATGAATCCCTGCCTTGACCACTACCACTGCAAAAGAATCTTCTCTACCCAAGGCTGAGAGAAGCATGAATCTGTGGGTATAAACATAAATATTAAAGTTGCTTAATAACAGAGTCATTTAGTGAAACAAAACTACTAGGTTCTCCACTGGACTTATAACCTCCCCAGTCATGGCTTTTAACCAGATTTACAGTACCAAACAGGATAAATCTCCTGCGAAGCAGGCCTCAGATCGAATCAGAGGGGGTTGATTACCCCCATGTCTGCTGTGCTGCTATTGCAGTAGTAGGCAAAAAGTGACTGGCAGGTTGATATTATAGCATGCAGGGCCCTGTCCTTGGAAGACCATTGATGTCTTTTCTGTCCCAGCAATCTGCATAATAAACACCTTCCAGCACTGTGACAGTGAGACTGTCTGAGGTTGACTTTACAGTATGCACTAAACACAGTTTGACCCCATCTTAGAAGCTACCTTAATTACATCAGGAAGGGCCTTGTTTTCAAACTCCTTGCATTCGTAGGCTATAGAAGTCAGGGCTTGGGTAGACCACTTAGCTTATCGAGGCTTCAACTCAACATGTTCTCACCACAGTTTTGTCCCAGAGTAAGAATGCAGGTGAATTTGAGGCAGAATGGTGGAGAGGACCAATATTGAGAGAACAAACAAATGACCCCTGAGAGAAGATCAAAGAGAAGCCATCAGAGGAGAGAAGGAACTTAGGGAAAGATCTAGAAACTGTAGAAGCAGGAGGGAGTGCTGTTTATAACAAGCAGGAATGTGAGACAATGTTGGATACCACAGAGACATGTAGAACTCACGGGGAGGCTTCTGGTGATCTTGGCATGGATCTATCTTTTCATCTGGACAGAACTGATAGGACAAGAGAGCTACATGGAGAAGGAATTTCTGCTGGTCAGTCCCGCCACAACACTTGGAAGCTTTTAAATTCCATTACATACATCAGGAGCCTCAGGAACCCATTGAAGACATTCTCATATTTTCCCATATTCTTACATTGCTGGACCCTCTGATGCATACATGAGAGTGTTTTCATATCAATTCTCTCACATAATACAGCAAAGTGGCAGATAAATGAATGACTGTGTCTATATAAGGTAATTATTTCAGATGACAATATTTTGACTTTCCATTTCCTTTAAATTAGTTTTCCATGGTAGGGGGCCAATTCACATTTTCAAATTCGTGCAGAAGCTATTTTAATTGTGGCTTCAAACACAGCCACTCATGTTTTGTAAATGTTGAAATGCGGCCTTATTCTGATGGAAATGATGTCTCTTCTATTGGCATTGTGTTGGTAAGTATGTTTTCACAGACACCAGTTGTGAAATAGTGTAACGTGCCCAACCCAAGGAGTGTTAGATGCTTTAAAAAAAATTACCTTCTTTTATCTGCTAGCAGGAAATAATGTGACTTTCCTTACGGTTACCAGAGTTCATTTCAATTAAATGTTAATGAGGAAAAATGAGACAAATGGGTTTGTGAGCGTTACTGCTCAGACCTTTTAATTTTTATAAATTCACTTGCTGAGTTCAACTTAGCCTGGTATGATGATTTCATTTGGCACTTAGAAATTCCACCCAAATTTCATACGATGGGTGCCAGAGGCAATCATCAGCTCCAGGGCCTAACTCTTGTAGTCACGTTATCCATCTAAATCTATACTCGGAGAAGGAGCATGCTAGCAAGGTGAGAAGTATCATTTGTCATGGCGTTCTTGCATAAAGATGGCTGGGGCTTTGGGAATAAGGCGGTGGGCTAGTTTTTCTTCTCATTAGTTGCTTTATTTGTAACTGCAGGGGCTGTCAGAAGCAGGGACTTAATAACCTTCAAGTTTTTGTGCATTCATATAAAAATGGTTGCATGAATTTTTGCCAAATCATTTTCCCCAGGAGGGTTATCAGGAATACTTTTGCTGGTGAATACAGAATAACCCTTCTTTGGGGAGCTCTCAGCTGAATTAAATATATAATTGAAGTAGATTCATCCAGAATGAGACATTTATGCTGATCGTGTACAGGTTTTGTGATGATTCTGAGCCTTTACTTGGAGTGTCTTTTCAATTCTCCACCAGGGAAAGTGGGAAGGAAAGTATGAGGCCTGCTGATAATACAACCCCAGAGTGCAAGGCTTGCATTTGTAGTTAGAGACCATTATCTCTTTATCTGCTGGGTCTTCACATGCATTGTGGGGAGTCAAGAGGAAACCCAGGGCCCTGGATTCTGTGAAGACCTTCAGAAACATCTGTTCTGCACCCTGAACTAACTGGAGACTAGAGGATACAGGGAGGGAAAGAGAGGGGATGGAAAACAAAGGCTTTGCTGTGGTTCTGATTACTTCTCAAAATGACCCTCTTTGACTCACAGACATTGTGTTCCTTTGTTTCTCTGGGCCACCTGGTGCTTTTCCCTAATTCCTGACCACAATGCGCCAGTAAAATGATGCTCCCCCTCTCTCTGGTGTGTGTGTGTGTGTGTGTGTGTGTGTGTGTGTGTGTGTGTGTGTGTATACAAAGATGTGGATGTTTGTTGAAAGGTAACTTATAGGAGTTGTGTCTCTCCTTCTACTGTGTGTCTCAGGGCCCAAACTCAAGCCATCACTTGGCACAACAGATAGCTTTACCTGCTGAGCTCTGCATCTGGGCTTTTTGAGACAAAGTCTCTCATTTGGCTAGACAGACTGACATCAACTCTCCAGATCCAATTGCCTCTGGTTCTCCAGCCCTGGGATCAGGTGTGTGGCCAAGCTCAGCTTTTTACATATTGATGGGGATCCCATCTCAGGACCTCATGCTTATCCTCATCGTCTGGTACAATCTCTCAATTGTTAGCTCTTTGACTGCTCAGGCCCATCTCTCCTGGGAAGTTCAGCTCCCCATCCCACTGGTGTAGTGGGTAGCCATTCCAGCTTGGATCTGGAAGTTCCAACCCCCATTGAGACTCTGGCAACTGTCACGCCTACGAGGCAGGGCTAGGGGAGGCGCCTGGAGACCCGAAAGCTGGATGGGCCAGCTCTCTCTCTGTGCGTTCTCTCTGTGCCGGGACGCTGAACGGTGAAGGTGGACTGTGCAGAGCTCCAGAGAACACCGCTGGACTGCGATACACCTTCCCTAGACGCTGCGACCTACCTATTACTTAATTTGTGAGTTACGCCATTAAATAAATATCCTTTTAACTACGTAGAGTGGCCAAAATAATTTCTCCAATAAAGTGTATTAACAGCAAAGATGCCCTCTAGATTGAAACCTTGGTTTGCTTTCCCCATCACTGCCTTCTGATGGCTCCGGGTATATGATAGGTGTCAGCTTGTTATTTGCTTAATGAATGAGGAATTGAACTATCAGCGCTCTCCTACCATCTACTCATGTGATCACAGTTGAGAACTGTTCATGGATCTGCCGCTGAGTACACACCATGAACTGGTCAGCTAGAGAACAGAGAAACTGACAGCAGCATTCTTGACAGGAAATTCAATAACTACAAAAGTGTAACAAAACGGTTGGGCAGAGAGGCTCTCACTGTCATTGCAAGCCAGATTGGACAAATCCTAATTTCTTGGGACCAACCTAAATAGAGGCTTCCAAGCATCAGGTCTCAGCAGGCATGCATCAACTTTGAGTGGTACCACCAGCAATAGCCCAATGGTCATTGGCCTTTTATCCTGCAGCTCAGGTGAGATTTCACATCATTCTTGTGGATTCTGACCTGCTTTCTTGTGGGGCCCAGGGACAAAGTGACAACTGGCATGCTATGCATTATAAATATCATACAGTTAGGGTGACATGCACTTGACTGTAGTCCAGAGAGTTAGGGCCCTGTCATGGTGTTAGCCAGACATTCCCAGCTCCATGCCAAAACCTAACTACATAAACACTCTGGTTCTCAACTTATAGGAAGCATATGTCTGAAGTTATAAATCCTCATGCTATCCACTGGGCAGTAATTGATATTGTGTGCTCTGTAGCTTGTCTGAACTCCCATTATAAAATACAGTCCTTGTGTGAAATAAATGTAAAACTCTTTTAGGTAAACTTTTAATTTTCACACTTTGATATAAAGGTATAAAAAAGTACCAAAGACTGAAAATCAAAGTCAGAGAATCATCAGCTATTAAATGATATAAAGCTAAAATCAGCTCACTTGTCTGTGATGGAGATAACTTGCCTCAGATGGGGCCAACTAAAAATGCCCCCCAAAAGACAATCCTTTCTCATATTTTTTTCAGTGAAGTTCAGTCTTATGCACGTTTCTGTCATACTACACTCTGCCTGTGAATACTCTCTCCTTCCAAATGGTTCTCACCACATTGACTTCAGGGGACTTATAAATAGGCAGGGGAAGAGAAGACCACCAGCAAATAATTCTCAAAAGATAAAATCAAGGGACTCCCAGAGGTCAAGTCAAATACACCTCAGGGAGAACAGGTAGTCCAGGCATAGTGCTGGAGTCAACACATGACCTACAGTCCCAGTTGACATAATCAGCGAAGATTTCTTACTTTGTAATGCTAAGCTTGAGTTGGCTCCCCTCCTCCATTGTCTAGAAAATGTGATGACTACAGTTGCTAGGTGAGGGAAAATCAATGGGGGGAGGAGCAGTAAGGACTTTCGCCTCAGGCTCACTACCAGCCCATTGGTCAAATCTTGTCATATGATTCAAAGTGAACCACCAGGGAGACAGAGAGGTTTAGAGAACTGAGTGGGTATTTGGTGTATGCTAATTCTTCCAGCCATGTGAACATTTAGTGAATTTGTTCTTTTTATCTTTTTCTTACTGGATAAAAGGAATACCAGTGGACTCTCAGACTCCAAATGTAAAGAATCCCGGCTTAACCGCTGTCTTGTGGGGCTTCTCAATAGATTTGGCATCAGTCCATATAAGCAATGAAAGCTAACTCTCTTTTGTACAGCTTACCTTGGCAGGGGATTTCCTTGCCCTGCATGACCTACTTCCCAGGATCAAGTGACATACTGTAAAATGTGTGGATGTGTTTCATAAACCGCCGGGTGTTGTGCAAATCTATTCTGTTCCCATCTTGACCACTATCATCTCCATGGCTACCAAAGTGGAGAGGGCTGGAGACTGCCTCAGTCTGTGTCTGTGAGCAGAGAGAAGCACTGCACTATGCATCCTTCTAACTGCCTCGTGCCTCAGAGTGCCACAGTCTCCAACCTTGCTGAGTGAGTTTCCCAGGCATGTCTGATGCTTCCTGGCCTATGTGACTCCCTCTCACACTGCCTGAGTGTCTTCTGTGTCCTGCTGCCAGCTTCTTTATCCAGAAGACAGCCATGTGTCTATCAAGATTGATGTAAAATCAGCTCCCCAGACAGCTTTCCTCATCCCCAGTTTCAAGAGAGCTGGAGGACAGAGCTTGAAACTAAAATGTCCCCTGAGTCCTGTAAGTTGAAGACTTAGTCTCCAAATGCAACAGTCTTTAGAGATGGGCTGTTTTGGAAGTGAATGGATCTTGAGATCTCTGACCATATTGACAGATAACACATTGATCGATTGCTAATTTGATAAGACTTTGGGAACTGAAGGACATTTAGGAGCTGTGTCCTAGCTGTGAAGGATGTAAATACTTGGTGGCTCTCTCTCTCTCTCTCTCTCTCTCTCTCTCTCTCTCTCTCTCTCTCTCTCTCTCTCTCTCTCTCTCAACCCCTTTTGGCCATCATGAAGCAAGCAGCAAGTTCTACCACATTCTCACTGCTATCCTCTGGTGCCTTGCAATGGAACCATCCAGCTCATAGGCTGAAAACCTCTGAAACTGAGTCAAAATAAACTTCCCTTTGCGAGACCAGTTCTGAGTGATCCCAAGCATACAACTCTAGCTCATGGACTATACTTCGCTCAGACATCCCTCAGTTACAGAACTCTTTCTGGTGGATTCAGAGTATAAAATCACAAAAGATCCACTTTTAGTTGCTAGCTTTGTACAGTATGGGGCAGGGGTGCCATGGGTTCAAATCATTGTTTATACATACCTATGTTCATTTTTCTCCCACAATGAATTGTAGTGGGAATTTTGACACACCCATTTCCCCACTGGGTTTTGAGCTCTTCGAAGTTTAGGAAACAGAAGCTCACATGCATTTCCGTGACCTCAGAAGTCAGCCTAATGTTCACACATTAGCTAAGAGAGGCAGAAAAGCCCTGGTTTTGACTTAAAGCATTTGCATGGATTTGCTATAAGTAATAAGAAAACAATTAAACACTAAGTTCAAGTGGGCAGTGCCCATGCCACGGGAATTAGACTATGGAACCAAGAGAAGAATGGGTGCTGGGAAGGCCCAGGGGGGAAAGTGTAGCACAAACAAGGGGCCAGGGGGCCATCCACAGTCCCTAATCCATCCTGGTCTAATGCCCTCCTCCTTGCTGGGATCTCAGCCAAGTTATGCTCCTCTGAGTTCACCTCGGATAATGAAAACAATGTCTTCTCATTCATCATCTATCAAATGGGTAGCCACATCTAACATGACAACAGACTGTGTGTGTGTGTGTGTGTGTGTGTGTGTGTGTGTGTGTGTGTGTGTGAAGGTATGTGAAGTCAGAAGCCCCTGGCAGCTGCTTGCAGAACAGAAATTGGTACATGTATGCCTCCATCCCTTGTTTTCATCACCCGAGACTGTTTAGTACTCTAGCAAAACCATCAGTGAGAAACATGCTTTTCCCTTTGGCCAATGCTAAAAAGATTCCTGTGAAGACACATGGGAGTGTGAAGGTGGGTAGATGATACAAACTCTGGAACAACCCCACACTGAGATAAGATTGACTTCTTAAGACCCTCCTTAGGGTGTCTTCTCCATTGACACAAAAGTATCACACTGACCCTTGGGGTGCAAATGGAGACTGTGATTGAATAAGCCCTTCAAGGACATTAATCATCTTTTGCCACACACAGGATTTGGGAGTCTAGCCAAATCCACTCAAGCTTGGACTTTAAAACTGTCATCCCCACAGGTGCTGTGGACAGGGCACTCATTGTTATTTAATGGTCCCCAGGCAGATATGAACTGTGTACTCAGCTTGATTTTCCGCTAGGCTCCCCACCCCTGGATTTATACTCATTTACCTTAAGAGTTGAAATTACAGTGTGGTGTTCTATTCAAAGTCCACACTGGAGTGATTAATAATGCAGAGCCCTCACATGCTGTATGATATGAAGTGTGTTGCTAATTGTATGATTATGAATGTGGTTTGAAATATTATTAATGCAGGAAGTATCAATACTGAGACACTTCACCCACAGTGAGGTTTGCTTTTCATCAAGCTTGAGCCTCCAGTGAAGCCTGGACCTTGTTTAGAGATATCTTCTGCATTCCCTTTGAATCCATTTAATTAAGATTTTCAAAGAATTGTGGTTTTCGTGTGATCCCTACTGGAATGTTGTGAAGCCTGTGTGTGTTCATCTTAAATGACCACTTACAAACAGGGTGTCTGGCATGACTGGTCCAGAGATGATGAGGGAGCGGGCCTTCCCTCTCTTGCTGTCTTGGGAGAAGTTTCAGTCTTATGGACTAGAATAAACCCATGCTCAGAGTCATAGAGAGGAGTGTACCAGGAGGGTATGCTTTGTTAGTTTCACCTAACATCAACACTTTCAGTTATAGGTTGTCATTGTTGTAATTAACTTAAGAAACCGGAACACATTGACCATATACATTCACAGTACATTGTGATAACCTGACCTATGTACACAGTCTGCAATGACCAAACCAAAGTACTCATCATTTCTCTCCTCTCCTTGAACACTGACTCTTTTGTGTTTAGAGCCTTCAAGCTCATCTTCTATAAATCAATGGGCCAACACTGAGCTTGAGGAGAAGCACATCACTGTAGGCCTGAACTGGGCTTTGAATCTGAGTCTGAATCCAAAATCCGGGCCCTCTCCTGGCCTGCTGCAGGCACAACCTAGTAACTCTTCCCTCTGGGGTAACTAACGCACCCTTTGAAAGCACCTTGGGACCTTCTTCAGATCTGGGAGTCAGAGTCTGGGACAGTTCTGGGAAAACTGGAAGATGATGGCCACCCTAATTTCATCACATAATTCCTTCTCTTCCTCCTTCTTCTGAGATACTTGAGATTGTGAGTTCGTCCATAAAAGGAACACAAGTCTACTGACTGGCTCCCAACATCCTAACTGCTAGGAAATAGTTCCCATCTAAGTGATGCCAAAATGACACAGGGAGATCAGTTTGTCCTAGAGAAGGATGGCAGTTCCTCAAACCAAAGAGGACCTAAGAAACCACACTGAACAGCCTAAGGATCCAAGGCTGCTGGAAGCTAGTATCACATCTGAAGAAGATTCCCACAACTCTGGGTTTGAGGAAGCCTCATGGATATTGTTCCATAGAAAGTCTCATAGAGACAAATAACCAGACATCATCCATTAGAGCAGTGGTTCTCAACCTTCCTACTGCGGTGACCCTTTCATACAGTTCCTTATGTTGTGGTGACCCTCAACCATAAAATTATTTTTGTTGCTACTTCATAACTGTAATTTTGCTACTGTTATGAATCATAATGTGAATACTTGTGTTTTCCAATGGTCTCATGTGACCCCTGTGACAGGGTCATTCAACCCCCAAAGAGGTCATAACCCACAAACTGAGAACCACCACATTAGAGAGACAGTGGAAGAACAACATCTGTCCAGTGTTCACCTCTTCAAATTATTTACAGCTGATTTAAGAATCTCACCACGAACCCACCTAGGAGTTGCAGACTCCAAGACTTTACCAATAAAGTTCAAAATATGCTAGTATTAATAAAGCTGGAACCAGAATGGGGACTAAATGCCTGGAAGTTTGTCAGCTGATTAATCATTCCTTTGTAAGCACTGTTTTTACTTTCGCTGTTGAAACATCAATCTGCAGTACACTGGCTAAAGGCCAATCTGGCCTTCGCCTTGGCATAGGACCATGTACTGTGGCTCTCTGCTTCTTGTCCATTTATTAATGCTGCAGACTTCCTATAATTCAGTCTAAAAATAGCATTCTGTGAAAAACACTGCATTTGTGATGGAGGCCCAGTAAAGAGCCACTCAAGTGTATGTATGTCCCTAGAGAGAGCATTGTGAGACCCCAAACCCATCATTTGTTATGCTCCTCCAAAACCTTAATTTTTATCAAAATATAAAGTAAAAGAAAAAAAGGAGGAAAGTGGGAAAAGAAGGGTAAAGAGAAATGGTGATTTTTCCCCTCACCCTGCTACCCCTCCAAAAAAAATTTCAGTCTAAATTGTCTCTATTTTTAATGCTCAAGACGATGTGCTGAGAGAGATTGAAACCACAGAAAAAAAGCTTTTATTAGAGGCTTTATTTCCAAATGGAACTCTGTTGCGCTCATCTCAGATTTTATTCTGCATTTCCTCATTAGTTTGAACTGCAAAGTCTTCACGAAAAGCTGTGGGTTGGGCTGTTTCTTCATCTGATATCTTGCAGCATCCTCTCCTCTGAGTGTTTTTAGGCAAAAACCATTTTGATTGTAGGCTCTCCTAGACCACATCCCTGATTTGAAGTGTCTGTCCCTCTGCTTAGCTACGCTAATCCTCAACTATGGGTGATGATTCTCTAAATCTATGATTGATTTTGGGACCCAGAAGAACTTGAACAAGACAAATGATGTTTGGGAAGCTGTGGGAGATGCCAAGGACACCGGTAAAGAATGGCAAAGGATGCGTTTCAATCATCACAATGAAAACCAGCCAGGGCGATATGATCTCACATTGTATGAGGAGATGTGAGTTGTGTGTGCAGCTGGCATCTGGAGTCAGGAGCTGACGCAGAACTCCCAAGGAATACATTGTTTGCCTTTCAGAGAAATTGAGGGAAAGGAAATCTCACTCTACAGCTTCACACCTGACCGCAAAGAGAAGCGAGGAAATGACTGCTTCCTAAGCTGTTTCCGAAAGATATAGTTGGGAGCCAGGGTTACAGGGAGGTAACAGAAACCAGGAAGGTCCAAAGCTGGCTGGAGAAGACAGGGCTTGGTCACCTGCTTCTCAATCAGCTTGGAGGAGATAACAACGCCCTGGCAGCAAAGGGAAGTGGAAAGAACTGGGACTTTGGAATAACCCATTTGTTCCACAGGTAATTATCCAACACCTGCTGTTTCCTGAGCACTGCTCTGCCTGTGGACCAAAGGAGCTGGGCACACACTGACTCCATGACTGCCTAGCTAATAGTCTGGGGACAAGGCACTTAAGGCACTTAACATCTCTAAAAACAAAACAAAGAAATGGGGCGGGGGGGGGCCGGGGGGACGACGATCCAGATCCATAACCATTGTCACGAAGGTGGGATGAGACAATTTATGAATGGAGATAGAATAAGATCATTTATGAATGGAGAGCCACCTCCATCTCTCTAAGCTTGATTGCTCAGCTTTTAAGAATAGACAGTAAGGTCTGTCTCACAGCACCATCCCAATGTTTAGATGAAGGGAAAGGTAGATAAAGCCTCCCCAAACCCACACACACACTAAAATAGTAGGTAGCACTTTGGGGATTCCTTATGTTGGCACACGCAAAATTAAGTGAAGTTAAACTTTAAGAGCATCTTACTGAGGATAAATAAATCATTTAGAGAAAGGTGCCAGAAGCCAGGTGGTGGTGGTGCACACCTTTAATCCCAGCACACAGGAGGCAGAGCCAGGTGGATCTATGTGAGTTCAAGGCCAGCCTGGACCACCAAGTGAGTTGCAGGAAAGGCGCAAAGCTGCAGAGAAACCCTGTCTCGAAAAACCAAAAAAAAAAAAAAAAAAAGATTTTCGGGGTTGGGGATTTAGCTCAGTGGTAGAGCGCTTGCCTAGCAAGCGTGAGGCCCTGGGTTCGGTCCTAAGCTCTGTTAAAAAAAAAAAAAAAAGAAAGAAAGAAAAAAAAGATTTTCAGCTATAATTGAACAGGTTCCTGTTAGGCCTTAGACTACTGGGTTCTGCTTCAGGTCACAAAGGACACAGCAGAAGAGCTGGCTCCTTGTGAGCCTCTGGGAGCTTCCTCTGTACCCATAGGCAAACCCCACTCACTGCATCACAAAACATAAAGCTCCAAAGCTGCAGAGAGTCCCCTACTGCAAGTGTTTCCTAAAAATTAGCAACAAAGATCCCATCTTCCCGAAAGTGAGTGCCTGATTTGAAAAGAGAAAAACTTTACCACACCCCCCAGCATGGTGGAGAGGACAGGACCTAAAATAGGGAGAGAGATGACCGTGGTGCCGGGACTGACCCTCACAGGTCATAGAGAGAGTAGGCTGCCACCCAAACCCCATGTGTTCTGTTCTCACTGCTGAAAAGGCCTGAGCATGTTCAGGCTTTGAGGTTCTTGTAATTGTTGGGATCTGATCATCTGTGGTTGCTGGTTTTCAAATAATTTGAGATTCTGAAACTCCATCGGAACACAGCAGCTTAGAATGAGTGGACTACAGGTGCATTGCCCCACCCTTCTAGCTAGAAGACACCTGAAACATCTGAATATCTCCAGCCAATACACTCAACCCTGGTCCTTCTCAGGGGCCCTGAGAAGCCCTGCTTTCTATTCTATGAATCCAACGCCAGGAGTTGACTTAATTAGACAGGTATTGACTGTAAAGCTGTGTGTGTGTGTGTGTGTGTGTGTGTGTGTGTGTGTGTGTGTGTGTGTGTGAAGAAGCCCCAGTGAACTGGACCCATGGGCTGGCTTGAACAGGGAAGAGTTCAACATTATCTCCAGATCTTCTGGAAAGGACCCAGTGACCATGATGCCTCATGCAAGAGAAATGATGAGAGAATGTGGAGAAATGCAAGACTAAAGATCTCCCACGGGGAGCAGGACGGACACAGATGCAGAAAAGAACACAGCTGTAACCCCTCCGGAGGATTATAATACTTGGGGGGAGGGTCTATGCATGAGATTAGAAGTGACAGTGACGCATGTTTCCAAATGACAGTTGGGCAGAGGGACAAAGATGGTGACCTCGCTGTTCCTGTACCCTGGCCCCAACAGTATTTTATGCTGAGATACCTACAGACAAAGTCAGAAACGAGGGCTGGAATGGTGGCTCAGAAAGTGAAGTGGTTGCTATGCAAGCTTGGGGACTTGAGTTCAATCCCCAGAACCCCCGTTCAAGAAACTAGGTGTGATAGCATTCACTTGTAGTCCCAGAACTGAGGAAGTGGAGACAGGTTTTTCCCTGGCCCTTGCTGGACAGCCAACCTGCCTGAGTAAGTGTGCTCTACGTTCAGTGACAGAGCCTGTTTCAAAAATGAAAGTGGATAGCAACTGAGGAGGACACCTGAGATAGATCTCTAGCCTCTATATGCAAGCACACACATATACAAGTATACAATAACCCCCCACACACAGCCTCAGTCAGAAAGAACTTGTCTATTTTTCATTCTCTCCTTCTCCACTCCCTTCTACATTAGTTTGTTTTTGTTGTTTTGTTTTTGCTTTTTTTTTAAAACTGGCTTTCTATGTGCCCATTTCTGGTGATATAAGGCTGATCAGCTGCCCTTGCATCTGGGACCCCAACACCGCTGGGGAAACAGCTCATTATAATACAGGGCACTAGAGATCCATTCACAAGCAAGTGCATGAAAATGAAAGGGGGAACTAATTTGATCTCCTTGAAAGTTATGCAACTACAGTTTGGGCTTCCCAGGCACACATTGATGGAGCAGCCAGGAGCAATCCAGGAACTGAGTGTCAAATTACTGAGAAATCGTTCCTTTGCTCTGTGTGTCAGCACAGCACGTTGCTGGAGGGTTGTTGCTTGATGTAAATCCCGGAGAAGGCGGGCCAACACAGCAAAGGTAGCTGCACTCTGGGCAAGAGTGCCAAGAAAGCCAAAGCCACATCCTACCAGCAACTACCCAGAGAGTCCTTCCAAACAGTAGCCTTGGGAATGCCAGTCGAAGCCCCAGAACACAAAGCTGTCTTAGCTAGTCTTGTGGGTATTTGCACTGGGAAGGAGGCAGACATAACCACTCCATTAGCTTTCAGGGGGGATTACGACTGTTCACACAAGATAGCCATGTTCCTTGGAAACTGTCACCAACAGCTCCCAAGGACAATTCCCAATTCCCTTACTTGCGGTATTAAGATTATAAGGCCCCATTTATAAATGTTAGTGTTTAATGCTCTGCCATTGCAAACACGCAGTCTCTGAGCTCCCTGGGAAATATAACCCACATACTAGAAAAGATACCTCTGTCTACTAAGGGAGGTTTAGAGGGATACTACTGTTTTCCATGCTGTGCCAATGTCTCCCCAGGGGGGTTGGGCTCCCCTGCTCAGAGACTGAAGCAGCCAGTATTTGTCTTTTAGGATGTTTGATGCTTTTGTTTCACTAAAAAAACATTCAAATGCTAATTGGTGATGTTTCCCACGCCTTGCAACTGTGATGGAAGGAAACCATCTACCAGTCATATTCTGATTAAGCATTCATTCCTATGGAGGTTTGCAATGTTATCTGGACCTGTCGCCTCTTCTCGGAGACAAACTATGGCCTTGATTGCCCTGACCCCTGCCCTTCTGCCCATTGCAGCTCCTCCCATCAGGCCTTCCCTTGGAGCTGCTGGGACCCCAGTGTGGCAGTTTCCAGCACCAGGTTTGATGTGGCCTTCTAAAATGTATCCTTCAGCCTGAGATCTCTTCCAAGCTTGTTCTGGGCACCTTCTCATTTACCTGTTTCCACTTAAATACCAATTCTTTCTGATGGCCCTTCCTCATCCCTTCATCCTTTTAGACTATGTAGTGGTCTTAGTTCCTTTTCAATTGCTTTGATAAAAGCACCATGACCAAGGCATCTTGCAAAAGAAAGAGTTGATTTGGGCTAATGGTTCCAGAGGGTTGGAATCCATCAGGGCAGGGAGGAGGGTGGGGTCAGGCAGCAGGAATGGTGACTGGAGCAGAAGCTGAGAGCTTACATCTTGAATCAAAAACACAAAGCAAGACACTAAACTGGGAATGGCAGGTGACTTTGAAACCTCAAAGCCCACCCCTAGTGACATACTTCCTCCCACAAGGCCACACTTCCTACACTTTCCAAACACCATCAACTGGGGCCAAAGTGTTTCAGTAACCAAGACTATGGGGAACATTTATCACTCAAGCCACCTAGCGGTCCATTTGGAAAGGCACGGATCCCCTGTGTCTCCCTCTAACACAGAGTAACTGAGTCCTCTGTGGTCACCATCAGGTTCCTAGTGCTCCTCTTTCAGAGCACACAGAGAGCCTCAAAAAATCCATGAGATGCATGCTGGATTTAGCTCAAGTCACTATGGTTATGATGTGGATGGTGTGGATCTAGGCCATTTTGATGGTGAGCTCCTTATTTGTTTTTTTTTTTTTTTTTTCTTTGACATGGTGTCATAATCATGTGCAAGTATTGGTTCATTTCCCTCCATGAACAGATTGCTTAGTGCTCAGAGATATAAAAGAAAAACCTAAGTAAAGATGAGGCCACAGGCCAGTGGTCTAGTATTTTACATTATAGTAAGGGAGTCTATCACAGTTCAGTGCTATCAGCGTTGTGTGTCATCTCAGCCAGGCTGTTGGTGTTGCTGTGAAGGTATCTTGTAGATGTGGTTCACCCATTCAGTTTAAGTGAAGCTGATTACCCTCCATTAGATGGATGAGCCTCATTCACTGAAGACTTTAGGAATGAGAAGAAAGGCTTCCCAGAGAAGAGAGCATTCTGTCTCAAGACCACACTCATACATCCATACATCCTCTGTTTCTCTTTAGAACCCTAATTCAGTGACAACCCATGAGTGAGTGTCTGCTAGAGTAAACATAGCTTTCATTGTCAGACCCCTGACTCAACAGAAGCCACAGCAACTGATCAAGAAGAACTGTTGGATCGCACCTGAAAGTTGCGCGTGCCCCTGTAGACCCAGACAACACTGCTTGGGAGTCGGTCGATGATAGAGCAGAGGCTTCTTTTCCATTTTGGAAACATCTAGACACCATGCTGAGAACCCAGATGCTGCTAGAGCAACTAGATGACGTCAGAACACACTGTATAAAGGGCAGACATATTGGCAACCATTCTATCATTAAAATCTAACTTTCAGGGTGTGTGTGTGTGTGCGCGTGTGTGCGTGTGTTCGTGTGTGTGTATGTGTGTGTGTGTGTGTGTGTGTGTGTGTGTAAATATACACAGGCATATGTACATACACACATTTACATGTAAGGCAAGAAATATCTGTAAAATTTTAACAGATATGTCCTGACAGGTTTGAACTGTACTCTGTGAAAATATGGGCATCCTGATGTGGTTATTCCTCAGCCATAGTAAGTACTTTCCATATGCTAGGACTTGGTCGAGTACATTGTTGCTTTTTTTAAACTTATGTAGTTGGTGAGGTTCCAGTGCTCTACCAGCTTTGACAGTGGAGAAACCACAACACCAAGAGACTCAGGACTTTCCTCAAGGTCACCCATTTATTAGGTGCTGGAATTTAAAAGCAAGGCAATGCATCACCACACCATACACATGAAGCTCCAAACACCCGCTAAGTCATCCCTTACTCTTTTGCATATTGCTGAATGTCTTATAAACCATGTAGGTGAAGCAAAGTCCACCCAGGAAAAATCAAAATTCATAGTGGGCAATTTACTAGAGAGATTTTATATGGAAAGTTGATTATAATAATACTAGCCTACACAAGCAGCCAGAGGAAGGTGAGCCAGCCCTAGGACTGCCAATGTCACTCCTGGACTACAGGCACAAAGGCAGGCAATGCTGCTGTCAGACTGATGAATAGAAGCTGGACGTATAGATCATGGTCCTGGGTGCTGAGAGCTGCTGCAGAAGTGACCTGTGCTTCAGACAGCCTGTTCACTTATACTTAGTTTTTAAAGGACATAATAGAGTCCTTCAAATTTTCGAGTTCACCTGGAAATTTAGAACATGATCCCGGGAACAGGATCTTTGCAGATGCAATGAAAGGATCTCAACATAAAATTATGCTGGATTTCAGATGTACCCTCAACCCAATGACGGGTGGCCTTCTAACATGAGGAGATGACGCAGAGTCACACACGGTGAAAGGGCATACGGTGAGCAGGGGCAGAGGCTGGGAAGGCAGAGTGACAAGACAGGAGCACCAAAGATGCTGGCGTTATCATTATCATGAAAGCACAAGGGTTCTTCGCCAGTGCTTGGAAGAGCAAAGCCCTGCTTGCCCCTGGCTCCCAGACTTCCAGCCTCCAGCCCTGAGAGAATATATCTCAGTAATAGTAAGCCCATGGTCTGCACACCTCAGACCCAAAGTCCTAGGAACGGACCTCGCTTTGATCCCCAATAGACCAAACCTTACTGGAAGCCACTTGGGAAATAACACCCAGGATCTGCCTCCCTGACGCAGGGCTGGAAGAGAAAGCACTAAACCATGTAGAAAGGTGACCTGAACATTACAGAGGATGTCCATGCCAAAAGATCCCACAGATAAATTATGACCATGGGAAGGGAAAGAAAGGGGATCTTGATTCTCCCTCCTTTTCCCCCCCATGCTTCATGGGTCTAAGGGATGCAGCATCTTCAGGGGCTGCCTAGGTTCAGCAAAGCAGCCAGACCACACCTCTTCTGGGTGAATTGGAGGCTCTATCAGTAGCCTCAGTGGTCAAGTGGTAGCAGCCTTCAAAGTGAGATCAAGAATAGATATTGAAATATTCAGTCGGGTGACTCTGGGGGGAAAAAAAAGGTCCCTTTAAGGCCAGAGTGGCAGCTGCTGTCTTGTGAAGCAGCCACTACTACCACCTCCCCTCCCTAATAGCAGCAGCCCCCAGTATGAAGGGCCCATTGGATAAGATAACTTGCATGAATAATCAATTGAAAAAACAATTGAAAAAAGGCAAAGCCTCTCCTGGTTGAAGCTTCAGATAAAAAGGAGGATATTTTGAATTTGACAACCAATCTACCTTTAATCCTATCAGGAAATAAACTCAAATCATAATCTGATGTTTGGAATTGCATAGCTTGGGAGGCGAAGTTATTTCCTCTGCTGGCTGTTTTTCCTCTCTAGGCAGTGTGGGTGTGGGGACCAGTGTCTGTGACTCATTCTCATCTGCTGCTGGTGGGCAACTGTTTGCTTTTTCTTAGCTTTGTTTTGCCTCTTTTTTATTCTTTTAAATTCCATACATTATCTTTTTCTAACGTGTTTTTAAATAATGTATTTCACAATTAGGAGCAACTCGTTGAAGAATATTTTGTAATGACTCCCTACACCTTCCTAATAGACCTTTCTAGTTGCACTTGAGCAAGAGGATGAGTCCCTAGGGAAAAGAACTGGGGTTTGTGGACTTCAGCCTCCTGTATCTATGCCTGAATTCTCCACTGGGCCGATTTTCAGACCTTGGTTAGTAAAATGTCAAGCACTGATTAACACCCCCTTGGGATTAATACACAAAGACCTTCTAAGTCCCTGAGAGACCATGTGATTAGCTTCACAGAGTAGCTTACCAACACCAGGGTGTATCATTCCCCTGGCTCCAAAGGGACATCTGCAAAGAGAATTCTTCATAACAGCAATGTCCATCTTTTGAGTACTTGACTTGTCCCCCCACTCTGCAACAAGAGCTTGGCATAGCTCCTTCAAGCCATCTAATATGAGTAGCATGTTTTCCCAGTTGCAGATGAGGAAACAGATTCAAGGAGTCTAAAATTCTTGGGCAAGAACACACAATTAGTAAATGGCAGATGTGGGGGATTTGACCTAGGTCAATCTGAGTCTAAGGCCTGAGTCCATTCCAACATCTGTCCACTTTATACAGATTCATGCCACATGCAAAGAGCTAGAGATGGGTGATGAAAGACTTTGGATTCTGTACTTACCAGCAATATAAGCCATTCATGTTCATGTTCCTGTTTACAGGTAAACAGAACATCAGTTAAAAGTTAATAGGGCAGTGATGGAGCCAGACAAACTCAGCCGAATCTTTCTCTTATCCTTCAGAAAGCTCTTACCTTAGCAGCATGCACATAGTCAAAGCCATCATTATTAGCTCTGGATGACTTACTGGCTCTGGGTCTGAATTTCCTCACCTGGAAAAGCAGCCCAAGAGGTGACAAAGGTTAATGATAAAATCAGCATGTGTAAGGTACATACTCCAGGGAGAGACTTAGACCAGGTACTCCAAAGCTATCACTAATTTATGACTCAACAAATATTTACTGTGTTAAATAAGAAGAAAAGTAAAGTATACCTTGCCATAGAGACAAACACGAACAACTCCACGAGAAAAAGAAAATCCCCATGCCCATGTAAATATTGGAATTATAGAAAATAATAATAGTAAGTGTCATCGGGGCAAAGAAGAATCTTGCAGCGGGGTTGCTCAGAGACAGCATGGGATTTGAGTTGGACCTGCAATGATATTGGAGGTGCAGGCTAGTGTGAGTCAGGTGTGGTTTGCAGAGCAGAGCTAGGGTCAACAGCAAAGCCCTACTGGTGCACAGGAAGATAAAGAGATTTTTTTCATTGCAAATCAACTGTGTTACTAAGAGCCTTGTCTAGTTCATCTAACTTTTTTTTGTTTATAAAAGCAAATCATTCTCAATGAAAGAAACAGTGAATTGGGTGGTGATCTGCTTCTGCTCCTGCACTGCCATGGAGAGGTGACAAGTCAATCTTGCCTCCTTAGGATAGTAGTGTTCAGAGTAAGAGCCAACAAACTTTCTCGAAGTGGCAAGAAAATTAATGGTTTTGTGCTTGTGCACCATATGGACTTGGTCCAACTGTTCATCTTTGTTATAGTACACAATCTTTGTTATAGTACACAAGAGCTAGAGAATAAAGAATGGCCAGATATGGCACATTGTTTCTCAACATCTGTTTTTCATGACTGGAAAGAAGGGAGGAAGGTTTATAGGTAAGAAAAAAGCCTACACAGAGGCCTGAGGAAGATGTCCACCTAGCATCCTTGCGAAGACCTGGATATAGAGTAGGTAGAAACTAGGGTGCTGGCTCAGTGGGTAACTCACTTGACACACAAATGAAAGGACATAAGTTTGAATCCCCAGCACCACATAAAAGAGCTCAATGTGGGACCAGTGAGATAACTTAATGGACAAAGTTGTTTGCCACCAAGACTAATGACCCAGAATACAGATGATAAAAGGAGAGAACTAACCTCCACAAGTTGTCTTTGGATCTCCACCCAAGTTCAGTGGCTCACAACATACATAGTGCTCTTATGATAAAATAGGAGGCAGGCTTATGAACCAGCTGGCATGCCATATGCAACAACCAACAACAGAGAGAGAGATCAATCATGCTTCAAACAAAACTGGAAGGTGAGAACCTATACCTGAGGTTGTCCTCTGTCCTCTACACATGGGCCACAGCACATTGCAAATACACCTGCACTCACACAAATACATTCATACATACATACATACATACATACATACATACATACATACACACACATACACACAGGGAAATATTATTTTAAGGTGTGTTACTTTTGTTTATGTTGCATTGTTTAACTCTGTGAAGCTGTGTTACTTTGCCTGTCTAAACACCTAGTGGTCAATAAAGAATTGAATGGCCAATAGCAAGGCAAGAGAAAGGATAGGCAGGGCTGGCGTCAGAGAGAAGATAGAGAAGGAGAAATCTGGGAGGAAGGAAGTAGCCAGAGAAGGAGGAGAACATCAGGGGACAGCCACCCATCTATACAGCAAGCCACAGAGTAAGAAATAATGAAAGACATGGAGAAAGGTAAAAGCCCAAAGGCAAAAGGGAGATGGGATAACTTAAAGTTAAGAAAAGCTGGCAGGAAACAAGCCAAGCTAAGGCTGGGCATTCATAATTAAGAATAAAGCCTCCATGTGTGACTTATTTTGAAGCTGGGTTGTGGGCCCCCCAAAAGAGCAAAAACAGCCAACAACATTTTGGCATTGCAACGTAGAGCTAGAGTAAAAGAAAATCTAACACACACACACACACACACACACACACACACACACACACACACGCGCACGCGCGCGCGTATGTATGTATATATATATATGTATGTATATATATGTGTGTGCATGTGTGTGTGTATATATATATACATATATATCTCCCAAAAATAGATTTAAAAAAAGAATAGATGGTTCACAACCAAGTGTTATTCAAAAAGGATAAGATTCAAATGTTGGTGGTAGTACCAATCACGTACTGACTCCAGGACACCAGCTTCATTGTAGCTCAAGGCCAACACCGACAAGTGCCACTTGCTTCCTCAACTCTGTAGAGGAATTGCACCAGATGAGCGTGAGTGTGCAGCTGAAGATAATCAGAATCCTCTGGGAGAGCCATCAGATGAAGAAGAAACAAAGTAAAATAACACACTATCCACCTTTGCTAGGCTCGGAATCTTGAGACTTACCCAAGTCCCCCCATGCCCAGCCAGCACAGACATATGCATTTGGGTCGGGCATTCTGCACTGAAGAGGCAATCAGTCATTTATTGGATGAATAGATTGATTACTTCTAAGCCCACAGGACTGTGCCTGATTTGTCTGCTACTGACAAATGACTCCTTGCTGTTAATCTGGCCTCAGTATCTAGCCCATCCATCCATGCATCCATTCTTTCAGCAATTCCCCCACATCAGAATCCCACAAAGTCAGAAGAGAAGCGTGCAGAGCAAGCCTAGCTTACACTCTCACTAAATCTATAAACTGGCATCCTTTGGGCTTTTTGAGGAATATGCAGTGACTTTCTCTAGGTTCCTAACTGGCCTAATCAGCCTCACATGTTGAAAGCCTTCATATTCAAACATATTCAAAGCCTGGTCTCCTCTTGAGCCTTGACGGTCCAACCCTTTCCACAGCTGCCTAAGATTGCAGGAAGTAGGGTATAGTACCACTGTAGGAGACAAAATTAAGCTATAGCCCTGCATGCTGCTGCAGATGTTGCTACAGACATGTTGGTTGTTACCTTTCTTTTCATGCACTGGGAACTTGGTAGCAGGTGCAACTTTGCTCTAAAATTGTTCTTCCAAATCAATGATATTGTATTATTATGCTAAGTTCAATCTATTTGTGTGTGTGTGTGTGTGTGTGTGTGTGTGTGTGTGTGTGTGTGTGTACATGCAGCATAGGAAAAACAAGCCATTGTGGTCTGGCTCATACTTTAAAAAGAAGAATGTTCGTTCACCTAGAGTCAGTGGGTGAGACTATGGTCAATTCAACAACTTTCAAACCAGATTCTCAAGATGTTCTAAAACATCCAAAAGAGCATGGATCACAACTCCAAGAATTGGTTAGGTCCAACAGATACCTACTTCCCCAACCATCTTCCTGATCTTATATTGTAACAGTCACAGGGCTTTATGCTGCTGGGATGTGATGCCTTGCTGCTGAGGAGATGAGCTCTTATCTGAGGTAGCTCTGCCACCTACAGCACACAGCCCTGCAAAGCCACTGTCAGCATAGCAGACAGGATGGCTTATCTACATACATGAGAAAGGGGTGGGCCTGCTTTTCCAGCCCAGGACCTCTCCACTGTTAAGAGAGGGCTGTGAGGATTCTTGATTAGCATGCAGAGATACAAGCTTTGTTGGGGTGGGTTTCAGTGATAGAAAGATATTGTCACATTAAAGTGGAAGAGAGAGATTTTAAGGATTAGCTTCTGAAAAAAAAAATATCTCCCAATATCCAGAGGAGAGGCACTGTAAAAAAAAAAAAAAAAAAAAAAAAAAAAAAAAAAAAAAAAAAAAAACTGTGTTCACAGTTCTTATGGTAAGTGTAGCTCTCCCAATCCATACCCTGGTTGATGCTGGTCACCCTTTCTGGTCATCTTTCCCATCTAGCCTGTCATGTAATGAAAAATAGTTTTGTCAAAAGGAGGTGATTTCCTGAGACACTTGAACTGTGAACCCAGGGTAGATTTCTTAATCTGTTTAAATCATGTCTAAGGGAACAATACATTCTTGAAGGACAGAAGGTTATTCTCATCTTTTGTGTGTGTGTGTCCCCAACACAAGAGCCTAGCTCCTGACAGCCGAGTGAGAAGCTCAATGAATGTGTGTTGATGTCAAGAAATGAAGTGTGGTGTGCTTCCTAACAATCATGTCATAATACTCGCAGCACTGAACGCTTGTGTGTGAGACACATTACCTCAAATTCTCACAGTACAAGGCGGGTATCTGTTTTGCAGATGGAATGGAAACCCAGAGCTATCCAGCAGCATGTCAAGGATAGACACCTAACAACAGTCAGATTCCATAGTGAGACTTCCCAGTTTGTTCTGCTCCCCTGTATCTTTTATAATCATCATGATTGCATGTGTAACAAAAAGAAATGAATTAAAGGAAAATAATCTGAAAAGCTTTCCTCTTTTATTTCTTTTTGTTTGAAAACAAAACAAAACAAAACAAAAACTGTTTTCCAGTCTCTGAGATTTCTCTGAAAGATTTTCTTGCCAAAATCATGACTGCAAATGCCTCTGAGTCTGCCTGAATGTGACCTGGCTCTGCTCTGAGGGGTGACTGGCTCTCAGATCTGCAAGTAGAGACCATTGCAACATCTTTCCAAGAATGCATTCTGCATATCCTTCAAATCCCAAGAAAGAATTCTTAATAGGAAAATGCACACATGCAGCCTGATGTTGGAACAGAGTTAATTGCAAGAGAATTCTGTCACTTTTACTGATTTCTCTTTACTGGCATTTTAGATTTCAAAGGGGACCTAAATTAAGTATGAAGGTGTGCTAGACTGAAGATCTAACAAGAAAATCAGGCTCATATAACTTTGGAGATCTATAATGTTGTTTACCCAAGAGCCAGGAGGGAGACTTTGTCATTTCTATGCTAGACACTGTGTGTATGTTGCTCAGGCTTCAAAATCTCCTTTCTTGGGGCTGGAGAGATAGCTCGGTGGTTAAGAGCCCTGGCTGCTCTTTCAAAGGACCCAGGTTTGATTCC
The DNA here is from genome assembly GCF_004664715.2 of Peromyscus leucopus. Taxonomy (NCBI): domain Eukaryota; kingdom Metazoa; phylum Chordata; class Mammalia; order Rodentia; family Cricetidae; genus Peromyscus; species Peromyscus leucopus. The sequence goes on along the minus strand of NC_051071.1, from coordinate 33,072,201 downwards.
CATTACCCACATGGCAACTCATAACTAACTGCAACTCCAGTTCCAGGGGATCAGACCCCTTCACACAGACATACATGCAGACAAAACATCAATGTACATTAAATAAATATGTTTTTAAAAAAATTATAAAAAATACCCCTTCTTCCAAAGAAACTGGAAGATGTTTACAGGAGACCCTTAAATGGGGTTAGTGAATTTAGCAAATTTGTCATTAACAAGTCAGATCTCTCCAGGTAAAGTTCATCTTGATCCTACTTAGACTTGCAGAGGGAACTCTGAAAGGTGGAGGAAGTGAGGAAGGAATGGACAGAAACTGTAAGCAGGGCAGAGCAGTGTGTTCACTTGGGAAGCCCAGACTCTGTGGGGCAGACGACCTGGAACTCTAGTAGGAAGTTATTGACTTATATGCAAGTAAGCAGTTTTACAATGTGTACTCAGGACCACACAGGCAGACTCTGCGAGGAGAAAGGATTGAGCATCAAAGTCTGTGTTCTCAGTAGTCGGACCTTGTGGTTCTGATGGAAGCATTCCTTAGACTGTTCTTTGGGCCTGGAACTTTCTTGTGGTCTTTCTAAGAATTACTCTATAGATGCACCTGTTCCTTGGAGCCAAAGCTGGGACACAGAGATAAAAAGCAAAATGTCAGCATTCCAAGAATCTGTGACCTAGTGGGAAGGAGGCTTGGAAGCAGAGGGCTGCGAAGGCAGCATAATCCTGTGAAGCAAAAAGTGCTGGATGCAATGGGAGAGTCAGAGGAACACTGCAGCTTACATAGGGAGATGGGGGCGCGGGGCAGGTAACAAACACCTTCTCTACATCTTTAAGGGTGGGGCAGGCGTTAGCCAGAAGTCTCGGAACAGAAAGCCTTTTAATGGGGGAGATGCTGAAGGTGAGGGCTGATGTAAGGCAAGAGGTGGTAAGGAAAGCAAACAGAAACCAAGGGCTGCAAGTATGCCTTTCCTAAGGCAACCATGACTAGCACTGGGGCAGGCATATGCTGATATTTGCATCACTGTAGCCCCCAACTGTGATGGATAGTTCATTCCAAGTCACAGGCTTTGTCCTAGTAGGTTCTCAGGGCCGGGCTGTTCTGACATGCCTACAATCAAAGGAATCTGAAAAAGTCTGCGGTCATCCGAACTGATTTTGTCTTTTTGTTTCATTCAATCTTTGTCATCAGATGCTTTGGACCAAAATAAAGCTGAAAAACTAGATAAAGGAGGTGACAGGGTGACTAAATGTTGAGTCAAGGTAAATTCTCCTACATAAAGCGGCTACAAACATGTCACTCACACGATCTTCATGGGTAAAATAGAAATAAAAATGAGCACATGAATAAAATCACACACAGTATTCGTTATCTGCCCTTATGAGAATAGGCATCAAGAAGCGTCACCTTGTTCTGCAAAGTTCAAGAGATGCATTTCCCACCGGATAACCTGTATTAACCAGCGCTGGAATGCCCAGAGTGAGGTTATGCAAACAAGAAGAGCAGCCAGAAGCCAAGCTGAAGTCAGAGCAGTGCGATCCACGGAAGAGACTTTTCCTTTACCCAGGGAGAGGCCTCTGCATTCATTACAGAGCTGTAATGCGTCCAACCCCAAGTCTGTACAGGAGTGTGTGTGTGTGTGTGTGTGTGTGTGTGTGTGTGTGTGTGTGTGTGTGTGTAAATCACATTCAGCTGTAATACCATGTTATAAATGATACTACATTAAGTGGGCATAATCAAGTGTGGGTAATATTTCTTTCCCTTCAAATGTACATAGAGAAAATCAAAACCAGGGGAAAAAAGAAAAAAGAACCCTTAAGCTGTCTAATGGGTTCCAGCTGTTGGAATTATTATTGCAATTAATATGATTAAGTGGCAGAACATGGGTGACTTTGAATTCCTTGCAGTTGTGTGTAATACTGGAGCCAATGCA